>NC_090921.1:1172727637-1173035087 GCF_040938575.1 Ambystoma mexicanum | reverse complement strand
AGTCTTAAAAAAGTATTAAATTGTCTAAAGCTCTAGTACAATATACAAAATTATATCTTACAGTTGACTAAAAAGGTGCATACTGTTTGAAATATTAATGTCAAATGATGACTGCTGCGAAATGTCGCAAGCCAGTTGATCACATGAAACCTAAGAATTAATCTGTGCATGCCGTGGGTGGTGCCCCAAGCGAGTGAAGGGAATAACTCAAGTGGGGGACCCCCAGTCGCTCTGACCAGACTAATTATATGAACAATCAAATAAATATCAAAAACGCAGTCAAAATAATATTAAGTCCAGAAAACCAAACAAAGAAGGTTTCATTTCAATAATCAAATCAGGAACACAATAGACCAAACTATGGAAAGAAATTGTATTAAATTCCAAACAAAAAACAGTAAAGCACACACACTAAAATCTAACTATGGGATGCTGTGCAGGTGATAAGCAAAAAGCAAACATAAGTTTAATACTAAGCAAAAGACTAACATGCTCAAATACCTCATTTACAAAAGGGGGCCCATTGTCGGATCTCAGCACCTCACATGCATCTAGGGAAAACCTCTTGGACTAAAAACATTGCAGCGCAAGTGCCATCAGGATGTGTGCATGGACCAGCTTCAATCCATCTAGAAAAGGGGCGCACCACCACTATCATATACCTATATCCATTACATACTTGCAGCATATCAACAGAGTCGATTTGTAAATGGTGAAGGGACCATTTGGTTGAGGAATCGCTCCTCTGATAGTTCGCAGTGTGTGCCCAGCAGTAAACCTTCAACATACGATGCAATTTACTACATAAAAAGCAACGTGTTCTAACAGGTTCAGTACGAACCAGTCCACTGCAATAGATGCTGCAAGGTTTTCCCTAGTTACATGCGCAGGGTATTGTAGCTGCTCTAACGCCACCCTTAATAAGGCTGCAGGCATCACCGGCTTTCCAGTGCCGTGCTGTCGCCACAATGCTTCAGAGAGGGATAAAGAACACTGCATCCGCGCCTATAGCTTGTTCTCTTCCTGCAAAGCAGTGCCTTGAACTTCCATTAATTGCGTTCTGGACAAATGGATTAACCCTTTGTTTACAATCATAATCATGACCATTTTCTCTTTTACATCTGGAGTATCGAAACTTAAAATATTTGGTGAATATGCAACCCTCTTGGTCTTTTCGTCTGCAGCTTGGTTTCTGCGTGAAATAAAGTCAGTTCTCTTAGTATGTGCTGCGCATTTAACTATTGCAATGGCTACTGGCAGTCATATTGCCTTAATAAGCCTGTCCAATAATGCAGCGCATTGCACTGGAGTATGGTCCGCTCGGAGGTAGCCCCTCCTTTTCCAACATGCTAGCCCTGCCTGCACAGTTGACGTCACATAGGCGGAGTCACTGTACACCATCACTTCCTGTTCTGCATGACCTTCAAGCGCAACAATAAGTACCACTAATTCTGCAGCCTGTACCGAAAAGTGAGACGTATTCTTGCACTCGCCACTACTTCGAACTCCCCATTAGCTCTGTGCCTTACCACAGCTGAACCTGAATACCTTTCCATCAGTTTGATCACTTTTCAAAGACCCATCAATAAATAGAACCTCCCCTCCTGTTAGAGCATTCTCCTTCACCCTCGGAATCTCGTCATAAAACTCTTTATAATTGGAGCAATCATGCACTTGTTCATCCGCTGTCAAAGGTTCAGCTACAAATGTGGCAGGATTCACTATTTTAAAACTATTTTGAATTTTGCTGGATTCAATAGAACTACCTCATAAGCAGAAGCCCTCTGCAACGTTAGTGTAACTTTAGGTTTTTCTAGAATGGCAAACAAAGCATGCTCAACAAATAAAGTCCTAGAACACCCCATTACAATGCTTGTAGACTTCTCAATAGCAGACGTGGCTGCTGCCAGTGCTTGTTCGCAAGGAAAGTGTCCTCTCACAACTGGATGTAAAATCCCACTATAATATGCCAGAGGTTTGCACCTAAGTGTGGTCCTCTGTGTAAGCTCTGCTGTCATTACTGTTCCATTCGTGTGCGAGAATAGGAAGAACTCCTCAGAATAATTGGGAATTCCTAAAACTGGAGCTGTACAAATTGCTCTTTTCAATTCCTCAAACCCATCCTCCATTTCCTCAGTCCATTCTATTTTTTTCCTTGTTCACTTGTGCTTTTTTCAGAGCCTGCAAAAGAGGTCTTGTATATGAATTATAATGAAATACCCATGCTCTAACATAGTTACACAACCCCAAACACTGCTGCATTTGTTTTATCATGTGCGGTTTTGGCATTTTCATAATCAACTCAGCTCTTTCAGGTGTAACCTTCTTTCCCTCTTGCAGGATTAACTGGCCTATGTACGACACCTCTTCCGGACAATATTGCAATTTCTCCTTGTCCACTTTATATCCCTTATCTGCTAGGATAGTCATCAATTGAATTGAGTCTCATCTGCACTCCTTCTGTTGTGCTACAAACTAAAATGTCATCTACGTACTGCAGCACTACATTTGGCATATCAATATTGCTTAGGTCCATCTGCAGGACCCCATTGATGCAGACTCACAGTACCTTCGGGGCAAATGAGTACTTTTCAGCTTCGTCTGATGAAACATGAATGACGTAAGATCTTCGGAATCCTTATGCAATTTTCAAATCAATCACTGTGAAATATCGTGCCTCTGTGGGAATACTACATAGAATCGTCGCAGGATTCGGAACTAGAGGAAACTCTGCCTCCACAATCTGGTTAATTGGCGGCCTCATGTCCTGACTTAATCTCCACGCCCCACCTTCGATATATATATATATTGCTCCACCTACGCGTCCTGTTGTTGTTCTGTCTTCTATGTGCTGCTTTGTGTCGTGCATTTGTTTTCTGCACGATGCTTCTGCTTTTTAATTTTGATAAAACATTAAAGACATCAGTAATTCCTATACTGTGTCTGTTGTTTTTTCCAACCTTGTATTGAACCTGGCATTGGTTTTTGTGCCTGCGGGAGTGCGATTCAATTTTTTTTCCTCCTTTTCTGTCATATATATATATATATATATTTTTTTTTTTTCCAACAGGATACACCGCTGTATCCTGTGACTCTGATGTCACAAAGATGCCTTGTTCCATTATGGCTGATATAGTCTTAAAAATCCCCTCATCCACCTCTCGAGACATCGGATACTGCCTTGCTCGAGGTAAAATTGCTCCTGGTTTCAGCGTAATCTTAACTTCTCCCACCCCCTTCAATCAGCCTACGTTAAAGGGACCTGTAGTCCATTAAGAGGTTGGCACGTCTTCCATGTCCTCATCAAAAAATGCTGGGTGCTGCCGCACTATCACCATTCGCTATGGAATCTCCCTTCTTTCTTCGACACTTCACTTTTCCAATACACAAAATACACAGAATACACTAACAAACTGGCCGGCTTCAACGTATATCTCTTTAGTGCTCCTTGCTGCTATATCTTTTGCCCCTAAAAAATACTCTGATAGGAGTGTGAGGTATTCCCCTTCACAGACCTTGGGCCTCATTACATGGATGGCGGTAAGGATATACCGGTACCGGTAAAATACCAGTACCAGTAAATCCTTACCGCCTTACTACGAGGTCCCTTTGCGGGTTGGGGGATTTAACGCCTGCAGGCGTTAAAATCCAACCCGCTAAGGGACCTCGGAGCTAATTACGGCACCGCAAAATTGCGGAGCCGTATTTAGCGCCTTCCCCATTCCCATAGAGCCCTATGGGGCAAAAATGGGAATGGGGAAGGGCAATGGTGGAAGGGGGATTTACCGCCCCTCCAACCTTGGAATGGGGCGGTAAATCCCCTTTCCGCCAAGGCGGTGCCGGTATTTTACCGGCATGAGCCATGGCGCTAATAGCGCCATGGCTCACCGCCTACCGGGTAATGAGGCCCCTTGTCTGTGTGTCACCTAAATACCCACTTGGGTTTTGGAATAACTCCTTCTAGACGCTCCTTGAGCGTAGGACTCTGGGCTACCTGTGACGCTCTTCGTCATACAAACAACCAACCCCCATCCCGTTACTTCTTACTACTAACACAATCCCTAATTTCTACTCACATTCAATCTACTCACCATTCGCTTTTCAGCTCCTGACCCCCTGGATCGTCTTCTCCTCCAACCGGCCACCGTCACCTTCGGTCCGCTCAGCGCCTGTGGAAACCAGGAGGGATCTTGCAATGTTGACCGTTCTCCACTGGAAGCCTCGCGATCCTCCAGCTAAATGGCGGAGGATGCCCGATATTCCGAAAATCTTAAAAGCCTACTTGGTCGATGGATCTGTAACCATCCTCTCCTGCCACCACTTGAACCTCGGGTTTTGGGGTCCTTTAAGACGAGGTAGCAGTATCTGAGATGGATGGGGATGCACATATTACTCATACATCCATAATCAGACCGATTCAGGAAGTTGGCAAACTCAAGACTGTTTTATTAACAATTATTTAAAACAGGGAGTTACAATGCTCATCAATGGACCCTGGCTCGATTTTCTCAAATCATCATACACTAAAACAAAGGTTTTATACTAAACATTTGTCACTACTGACATCGTCCTGCGTGGCAAAGTAAGAAAACCTACTGTAGGATATAATAGGCTTAAAGGAAACATCTAAGTATATCTTCTATATGGGCATGGGTTGTGATTGGCTCTCTAAGATCAGGTGGACAACTAAGCCCATCCCAAGTGAAAGTCATCTTCCATGTCATGAAAATATACGACATCCTATTGGCTTCTCAAAGTATAGGGCTCTATACTAAGTGGCCCTCTACAATTGGTTGGCACGTTTGTAGCCTTCTGGAATATTCCACTCACTAGTAGCATGCCAGCTGGCATCCCAGCTGCTGGGAGGGTTAGCCTTGTCATGCCTCCCCACCCAATTAGCCGAACATGCATCATACTCCTGCGGTCTGTCATTCAATTAATACATTTGAACTTGGTCTTGAAGAGGCTCACTACGCCTGAGAATAAAAGGGAGTGAAGGCATGGCCTTGTCTTCTGGTTTCGGTGTAGCTCGACCCAAAGTCTATTTTCATCTGACCACGTGACTGTAACCATGTTTTGAGCTCCGTTGTATTTAATACTACCAAATGAAGAAACTTGGCACTTCTAGTGTTTTTCCATTATACTTCAAACAGGAGCTGTGCTTGTTTCTCACGTTCAATGTATCTTCTTAAGTAGACAACTAGGCTCTCTGCGGCCCGACTCTTGACACTGGGCCAGCCAAGCCTTTCTCGAATCTTCCTTTGCCATCAGCTGTTTTATTCAACTTTGCCACACTTCCAGCCCTTTCATTCACGGGGTTCAAGTTTGCTAAAATGCATTGTTCCAGATTTCTATACATTCCTATATTATTTATTTATATATATATGGATCACTTGCAGTCTATTCACTGCATAGCCAGCCTCACAATTACTTTGTCTGCTTGCGTTTCTGCGTCTGTACAATTGTAAAATGACTTTGCACGTGCAAAGAAGTACTGAAGAAAATGCAATCTTCATTTCGATCCCGAAACGTTTCTTATTTTTGATACCTCATCCTCAGATTCTAGAAGGTCTATATTCTTTCTTCATTGGCGTCTCTTCTGGGTGTGTCATGTTTGCTTTGCGTGACATCACCAGTCTTCTCTTTTCTCATTCATTTTCACACTTCTTCCGGAACTTTCTTCAGAAGACCGTTCTTTCTCTGCAGATACATATAGGTTTGTCTCAATGGATACCTTGCTACAAGAACTTTTCGCGGTATGGGCACCCTCACTGGTATTGCGCATGTCACAATTTCCGACTGCCAACATATAGGCAGAATGGCAGCTGGACATTCGGTAGAGGTACTTGGCTCCTCCTCTACAGTACTCATGAAGCTTAGCGGCAATGCAGGCGAGGAGTGGGCATTTTCGTCCCACCCGGTCACTGCATGTGGTTAACGGTTTGTGGTCAGTCACCAATTGAAACTTTGCACTCCACACAAGCGTCCTAAAGTACGTCACTGCACAGGCACATGCTAGCATCTCCTTATCCACCATGGAATAGTTATTTTCCACCTGGGACAATGCTTTGGACGCAAACGCCACAATGTGTTCCACATCACCCATCGTTTGGGTCAACCTCGCTCCCTAACTAGATGCGCTGGTATCGGTTGTCATGATGGTCTTTCACAATGGATTAAATGGCTGGAGGCATTGGGTGGGTGTGATGCGCTCTTTGATATCCTCAAACGCATTTGCCTGTTCTTGGTGCCACCCATACTCAACGCCTTTCTTCAGCAACTCCCCCATGGGTTCGCTCATCTCCAAAAAGTTGGGAATTAATTTAGCATAATATTCTGGCATGCCTAAAAACAACCTCAGTTTCTCTTTGTTGGCCGGCGCTGGCACTTTCACAATGACCCGCAACAAGTTCCTCTTTGGGCTAATCCCCTCTGTGGAAATGTTGTAGCCTAGGTACTTCTTTAGCTTTGATCACACACTCGTCAAAGCGCAACCCCAACCCCGCCTCTTGCAGTTTGGTTAGAACTTTGCACAATGTAATGAGTTTCCACATCTTCAGTGTAAATCAAAATGTCATTCTGAAAGTAGGATACATTGCTGATGTTGTGTAACAGGGAGTCCATCATGCGCTGAAACGCAGATGACAGGCCAAGCGGCATGCGGGTAAACCGGTAGGTACCAAACAGAGTTATGAACACTGTTAATGGCCTCCACTCCTTATGAAGGTTGATCTGGTGATGGGTGTCTCGCATGTCGAGTTTAGGAAACACTTTGGCCTCCATCACAAGAATCAACTTATTTATACTTGGGAGCCACTTCCAGATTCTGGCTGCGCAAGTCGATGCAAACCCCGATGTCTCCCGAGTGCTGTTTTTTAAAATCAGAACTACCAGGCTTAGCCATTGGAACGATTCCATGGACCCGGTCGTGCCGTTGTTTAACATTTTCTCCAACTGTACTTGTAGAGCTCCCCTTGCCTTGCTGGCGCCAGCCTCACTTTGCGCTTTACTGGAACAGCATCTTGCTTCAGCACTGTCTAGTGCATGTAATTCTTAATCTTCCCCGGTTTATGGGAAAACAATCAGGGGGAAACTCTTCTCCGGACACCAACGCTCCTCCTGTGTTCACCGATAGCACCTGGTCCTCCTTGCTTGGGCCCAATGTTTAACTTGGCTTGGTCATGCCACCCTAGCACAGCCGGACCGTCTTCCGAAAAGTAGACTATGGTCTTCGTCACCCTGCCTTTGAACTCTGCTGTGCTAAGGATGTGCCCCAGCAGGCTCATGGTGGCTCCTCAGAAGACTTTTGGTTTATGCTCCATTGTCCACACTTCCACCTTGTCTTTGCTGACCATATATTTATACGTGCTAATCAGCAGTATCGTAAGATCCGAACCTTAGCCAGCCATCACCCTCATCTCATTTCCGTCAACCTTGATGACGCAGTGCGGTTTCTCCCTTTTGACTGTCTCGCAGTCCACCATTATGACAGTCGGGCACCCCTCTTCGTCTGACGACTCAGTGCCCTCTGCATCTTTGCTCCATAACAATGCTGCAATTTCTTTTACCTCACCATTTGCAAGCTATTGCTATGTGTCCGAATCGCCTGCACCTCGAACACTCTTTATTCCTAGCTGGACATTCTCAGTCGTTCCATAGGTGGTGGGTGCTGGTGCAGCTATGACACTTTAGCGGTTCACGCTTACCCCCTTTCTCGTCTCTGGTCTCAGGCTGCCCCTTGTCTCGCTTCCCCTTGAACTGCACCATGTGCACATCTAGGACTGGAAGGCTTCCCGCCAACTCCTTGAGCCTACACAAGGTTTCCTACACTGCCCAGGCGATTTGAATGGCTTTGTGCAATTGTAACTCTTTCTCGAAAATGAACTTATCCTGCACTTTTCTTATTGGTGTGGATCATCAACATATCACAAATCCAGTCTTTAGTGACACAATGTTGGCAACTCTCTCATCTTAATGACGTAGTCCTCCACTGGCTCAGCAGACTCCTGCTTCTTGTTAAAAAATCTGATCCTGTGCCACACAATGTTCTCTTTGCATTAGAACCTCTTAACAGTACCCCCTCACTGCCTCTTTACATCGTAATTATCATCCTGTACGACTTCTGGCCTTTGACGCCCAGTGGGTTGAATAGCACAGCAGTGCTGTGTAGCCGGCACCTCCCACTGCTTCCAAATAAGTTTAAAATAACGGTTCCCATTGAGGCCATGGTATGTATGGTAGGCCTACCTGGAGATTGCAGAAAGGCTGGAGGTGGCGTTGCACCTTGCACCGTTGTCGCAGTGCGTTTACACCCCTGTCCTCATCACCAATTATGTTTTGGCCTGAACATGTTGGGCCGATGTGAGGTTAATGTCTTTATCAGCCTATTGTAACACTGCTGAGCACAGTGGTTTCACTGTGCCTGAGCATGCAAAAATACATACATATTTATATATATATATATATATATATATATTTGTCCAGGAGCGCATTAGCTGGAACAAGTCTCTCCGGGCTGGATACTTGTATGCTCTTATTATGAGTCGCGCCGGTTTCAGGGTGCTCACTGCACAGCCCTGCGCTCGGTATACCGGCACGCAGTTAGCAGCGTGGGCAAACACTCTCAGATCCCGTGAGAACTGGCTGCCCGGTGTCTAACGGGACTTGGGCTCCACAGCGGGCTCGGCATAAATGGTTTGAATACCACTGTATCTGCAGAAAAGAACCCTTTTTGAGATTGTAACTTTGCACTGTGCGAATCTGCATCAAACGTTCCACAAAAAAATTCTTTCACCACCTTAACTTTTTGGTTGTTATGAAGCCATCCATCAGTAACGGCAATAGTTATGCTTGTTGGGGAATGAGATGAGGTCTCTCAAAAGTTGCATCCCTCATTCAAAGTTCCATTGTGATAACTGCACACAGCTACAGCAAATACTACTCACCAGGTTTATGTGGAGCTTCGACTGTAAAGTACAGCTTGCTTTAATGTATGCTCTGCTGCTTTAATGAATCAACGCCCAGCAGAATCTTTAAATCTGAAAAACAGAGGGGGTAATTCATAGAATTCGGCGCACAAGTGGCGCACGCAGCTGGTGCACAGTGTGCGCATGCGGCAGTCTGCGCCAGCCACGTGCGCCAAAACCCATTTCAGCGCACAGCGTATTCATAGATTTTAACACCCATAACCAGCCATTGCACAGAGTGGTGCAGAAACCCTGCAGCAGCGCCAGTTACGCCCCCCCAACCCCGCCCGTGTGTCATGAACAGCCCACAAATCCAGTACATGGCGCAAAGGCCAGTGGACCAGCATACAGCCCCCCAACCACAAAAACGTGTTTAAAACTCCCTGCGCACCCCTCAGAATACACGTACCCCTCTCGCTCTAGCGAAAACGCGTGTAATACTTCCCGTGCACCCCTTCAGAATACACGTACCCCTCTCGCGCTAGCAAAATCACGTGTAAAACTCCCCGCGCACCCCTCAGAATACACGTACCCCTCTTGCGCTAGTGAAATCGCATGTAAAACTCCCCGCGCACCTCTCAGAATACACATACCCCTCTCACGCCAGCCAAATTCCATGGAAGAAGTGCCCCCTGTGGTGTGGGCTGCCTGTGGGGCATGGCCAGGGTGGATGGTCTGCCTGTAGGGCATGGGGAGGGTGGATGGACAGCCTGTGTGAATTTTGGGGGTGTGCGGGAAGTTTCACACGTGACGGGCCCTGTGCGAGCAGAGTACGTGTATTTTGGGGGTACGTGTGGAGTTTCACATGCGATAGGCCTTGTGCGATCGGGGTACGTGTATTTGGGGGGTGCACGGGAAGTTTCACATGTGAAACTCCGTGCGAGAGCGGGGTACGTGTATTACTGGGGTACGCAGGCAGTTTTATACGCGTTTTCGCTAGAGCGAGCGGGGTACATGTATTCTGAGGGGTGTGCAGGCAGTTTTATACGCATTTTGGCAGTGCGGGCCATCCTTGGTGTGTCCCTACCCCCCTCCCCATGCCCTGCAGGCAGCCCACACCACAGGGAAGCACCCTACACCCCTGGGCATGCCCCACAGACAGCCCATCACTCCTAGGCCTGCCCCGCAGGCAGCCCGCATGGCACCATGCACCTGGGAGCCTTAACACATGTCCCCCACCCCACCCACCATTGACGGGCACCTGCTAGCAGGCCCCGACTCATGTCCCCCCACCCACCATTGACAGGCACCTGCCAGCAGGCCCCGACTCATGTCAACCCACCATTGATAGGCACCTGCCAGCAGGCCCCGATACGTGGCCCACCAAACACCATGTTCTAACAAAAAAGAGACCCATGGGCCTAATGCCTACACAAATCTCCACTGCCCCCCAGTACAAGCACGCAAGCATCCACTCCCAAATTACCCATGCAAGTCTCAAAAGAACCACCATGGCCATGCATAAATGTACAACAGAGGCACAAAGTTGCAACACATTACTGAGGCAATGCTCATTGAGACATGCACAAAACCAATGAGCGTACACAATACCAATAATGAAGAAATATGATGTGTATTAAAATACGTGATTAAAAAACATAAAGAAAGATCAAGACATGACCAAATCCAAAAAAGATGATAAATCCAATGTAAAACAAAAATCCACAAGAGGAAAAAAGGGAAGTGGTCCATTTCAAATGTCCAAATAAAGTTGTGAAAGGGAGGCAAGGGAGGAACGGGAAGAAGAGGAGAAATGGTGGAATCACCTCTGTGAGGGGGGAATACAGCTGGGTAACCACTGTGAGAGGGAACAGCGGCGACACCTTCCCGGACTGAACCCAGCAGCGCTGGGAGCTGAGGAAACGGGCAGTGACAGCCCGGCGGTTCCCGCTCCCTCATCGCGTGGAGCCGAACTGGAAACGAACAGTGAAGACCCGGTGGTTCCCAAACCCTTCATTCACAGCGGGTCATTATATAAGGAGGACACAGCTAACGGGAAGCCCTCACAGGTGACCGCAGGCTCCGCACAGAGGGAGATTCGGGCAGGCGGTCACGGTCTCTTGCACATTCCCGTCTCCCCTGCAGCCATGTGCCACGCGGCTTTCCCCACAGATGCCGTCACTAAGTTACACATAGCCGAGTCTGCATTTCCCAATCATAGCTCACCTGCCTGTGGGAAGTACAACGCTACAGAAGCGTTGATAGCATCGTCTGGCAGGGAGATGGAGGTACCCCGCAAAACTCCAGTGTTGACGGGAGAGGCTGCATGGCAAACCACGGGCAAAGGGAAAGGGGGCCGAGCTTGGGGGTCTATTTATAGAAAAAGAGGCCAGAGGAGCCCTGATTGGTCCACAGAGCCCCAACCCCTATATAAGGGTGAAACTAAAGGACTGTGTGTGTTTTTCCGCTTCTCTTGCAAAACACCAGGGAAGAGAGAGAGAGAACTGCACCTGAGACGCTCTGGGCGTATGAAGACTAGGCGTCACCTTTCCATGGTTCATCCTTATCACAGAAGAAGAAAGAACTTTGAACAATCATTTTTATTTTATTTTCCTCTTCTTCGTGAACCTGAATAAAGGCAATTTTAAGTTCCTTCAAGCCAGCTGCTGTCTGCCTCATCCTTACAAATTTGGTGGCAGCAGTGGGATCCTGAAGCACGCCATGGAGGGCATTATTAAGACTCTAGCCGAAGGACAACAGCAGCTCCAACAGATTATCCAGGTCCAGACTCGCCAGGCACAGACAGCCCGTCAAACCATACCACAAGCGCTCCAGCTCCAGGCCGCCAGTCAAGATGCACTGAAGAAAGTCACAGATGCCATGGCAACAAGCAGAGGGTCCCCCATGGCCCCTACGCAGTGTTACAGAAATTCCAACCTGGTGAAGATCCATGCTATTTCTTCACCAACTTTGAAAGAGTCGCTCACAATGCTCAATGACCCGTTGACAAATGGGGACACTTTATAGCCCCCTTGCTGATTGGAACTATGCAAGGGGCCTACCAAGCCGCCAACCCAACAGGTGACACAGCGTACGCCGAAATAAAAAGAACCATACTGGAACGCATGGGCATGGATGAAGAAGCGTATCGGATCAGGCTCCGAGAGACAAAACTGAAACCGGGGGAGACCCCCAGACAATTGTACTATCGTGTCCAAGACCTGACCGAAAAATGGCTTAAACCATCCAGTAGCAGTATCCAAGACATAATGGATAAAGAAAAGTTGGAACAGTTCGCAGAAGCACTACCATCTTCAATTCAACTGTGGGTTCGACAACACCATCGACCCACGCTGGCGGAAGCCATTGTATTTGTATTTTATTTATTTATATAGCGCACCAGGCCCAGGGGCTACCGGGCGCAAACTTAGTTACAGCAAGATAAATACAAACAGGCAGTACTTACAGAATGACGGGTATATTACAAAATATGCAAGCAAAAATAATAATAATAATAAGAGGACAAGCAGGTATATACAAGGTAAGTCTGCGTACAGGTTAAGCAGTGAGTCCAGTGTTAGATGTCTTGGGAGGACAACCACGTTTTGGTAAGGTGTTTGAATCTCAGGAAGGAGGGTTCTGCTCTGAGCACATTGGGGAGTGAGTTCCATAGTTTAGCTGCCATGATGGGGAAGCTGGTTCCACCTGATCTTTGAAGATTAAAACGAGGGATGACAAGGCAGTTGGCTTGGGCCATTCTGTGGGGTCTAGTGGAACTGTTGAGGGCAAATCTGTTGGCCAGGTAGCAAGGGGCTTGGTTGTGGAGGCATTTATGGGTAAGAGTCAGGGATTTCAAAGAAATCCGGTGTGGGATTGAAACCCATTGGGGTTGCGTCTAGTGTCAGCTATATGTTGGCACCTGGGTATGTTAAGGGCCGCTCTGATCGCATTGTTTTGGACAATTTGTAGCTTGTTTAAGTTACAATGATTAGTGCCTAGGTAAAGGGCGTTACAGTAATCAACCTTAGATAGTACAAGGGTCCTAGCCACGGTCACGCAGTTGGCTGTAGAGAGAAAAGGGCAGCAAGCTGTAATAAGCTTGCAGATACAGGCCGCTGCGGACGAGACTGAATTGGTTTGTCTAGACAGGGATAAGGTCGAGTCAATGTAGATCCCAAGGGTTTTTGTGTCCTTAGCAGTAGGGATCGTATTCCCATCGATGGTAAAGGACTTGAACGCAGGATCAAGCTTGGTGAGTTTTTGAGGCGAGCCAAGGATGAGGAGCTCTGTCTTTTCGTCATTTAGACAGTCCGTGTTGAGGCATCCACGCTTGGATGACCAGGTAGATGGCATTGATAGCTTGGGAGTCAGCAGTGTGGTCACCTGTGATAGGGATTAGTATCTGGGTGTCGTCGCGTAGTTGGTTTAAGTGACACCCAGATAGTCCAGAATATCGAATAAGGGTTTGGTGAACACGTTATGTAACGTGGGTGAAACGCGTGATCCTTGTGGCATGCCACAGGAGACAGGTGCTGGTAGGGCGGCTGCTAGTGGAGAGAACACGCGCATAATTGTCTAGGAAGGACCTAATCCAGGTTGTAGCTTTGTCTGAGAAGTGAGCCGCAGATTTGAGGTGGTGGCAGAGAATTTCGTGGTTGACGAGATCAAAGGCTGCCGATAGGTCCAAAAGGAGTAATACCGCAAGTTTACCTTTGTCTTTTAGATCTTCGATCTGTGTTTTTAAATCAATAAGGACCGTTACAATACCGTGGCGTGGGGGAAACCCAGATTGCCTAAGTCCCAGAAGTTTGTTTGATTCAAGGTAATCTTGGATTTGTAGATAGGCAGCTCGGTCGAGGATTTTTAGAAGAAATGGGGCAGTAGTGATTGGCCTGTAGTTTGTGGGTATGCTAGGGTCCAAGGTAGGTTTTTTCAGAAGAGGGATGACCCATGCGTCCTTTAGGTTGTCAGGAACAATCCCAGAACTAAAGGAAGAGTTGTTGAACGTGGTAATGAATGGTGCCAGGTCATGAGCTGCTTCCTTAATAATAGGCGCAGGACAAAGGTCGCCTTGACAGTTGGATGGTTTAAGGCTAGCGATGATCTTTTCCACATCAGAGATGGAAAGTGGGGAGAAGCTAAATGGAGTCAGAGAATCTGGGATGTGGTAATTTAGGGTGGGGATGAGGTTAGGTTGAGGGTTAGATTGTAGGCTGGTTTGTTTGTTGTTAATTTTGATTTGTAGAGTGGCAATCTTACCTAGGAGAGCCTCTTGGATTTTGGTGCACCAAGTGCTATCTTTGGTGCAGGTGTCTGGTGCAGAGACCGGAGTTTCGAGTTCTTTTAGGATTTTGAACAATTCTTTAGTGTTAGATTTGGCTTGTTCGATGCGTTTGTTGTAAGTGTCCTTTTTGGCTTGGAGTATGGCTTCCTTGTAGTTGAGGGTAGCCAGGAATAGACACGATTTCTTGGCTGGAGACTGGTTACTTTTTCAATGTGATTCCGCAATTCGTTTTTCTTTGCGCAAGGTTCTAAGCTGGGGTGTGAACCAGGAGTTTAGGTGGGCTCGAGGTTTGGATTTTCTCAGTTTATATGGGGCGATGATGTCTAAGGCTTTTTGCATAGCGCGGTTAAATGTGTCAATCAGCGCCGTAGGGTCAGAGCATGTGCGAACCTGGTCGTTAAAAACTGGGAGGAGGAGTGGGAGAAGTCGGTCGCATGTAATGTCGCGTTTGTTGCGGGTGTCCGTAGCAGGTGAAATGCTAGGAGAGAGGCTGCTAGGTTTGGACTGGATATTGAACGTAATTAGGTTGTGGTCAGTCCAAGAACACTGATGGTTGGAGGTGATATTGATTGGACAGTTATGGGCGGCTAGCCAGTCAAGGGTTCTGCCCTTGGCATGGGTAGGTTGGTTTATGAATTGTGTGAATCCTGCATTCGTGAGCATATTGTCAATAGCTATGGCCGCAGTGTCGTTGGGGTCAGAGAGGCCTAAGTTGAAATCGCCCCTTATCAAGGCTTGGGATTTGGATTTGGTGTTGTAGGTGATGATGTTAGAGAGGTCCTCAGCGAAGGTGGATAACGGCCCAGGAGGCCGGTAGAGTAGATGGAAGGTGATAGAGTGGTTAGGGGTAACGGCTAGTTTGGCTGTCAGTGCTTCCATCGTGGAAAAGCGATGCGCAGAGGAGAGGTGGAAGTTTAAAGTATTTTTATGGATAATGGCAATGCCACCACCTTTGGACTGATTAGAATTACGGTCGTGCCTGATAATGTTATAACCTGGGGGATGGCCAGGGAGAGTAGTGGGCCTGAGGCTACGTGAAGCCAAGGTTCGGTGATTGCTATGAAGTCAAGGTCAAGGTCGAGGATGAGGTCCGCCACTTCTAGGGCATGTGCCGTGAGTGATCTGACGTTAATTAATGCACCCTTGATATTACTCGTGTTGGGAAGGTTAGAGCGGGGTGATGATGGGTTTGGAGAGGGTGAGGACGAGGAGGAGGTCAGTGGCTGTTTAAGATGCGCCGAGTGGTGGGAAGCGTGAGTGAGTCGCGTCCCAAGTCTGGCATTTCTCAGGGCGATAGAGCAAGGTATGTTTGGTTGAGGTCTAGATACAAAGTGTTGGATCCATAGGGCTGGGTTGTTGAGATAAAGGTTGGTATGGTCCGCAAGGGATGGCATGGTGATGGAGTGGGATGGAAGTGTGTAGTGTGGGTGGGGGGCAGTGTTGTGGTTGGGTGTGATCCCACCAGTGTGCCGTGTAAGCGAGAGGAGGGTGGGCAGTAATCTAACAAGTAGGATACTGAGAGTCTATTTGGGCGAATCTGTGGCTATTAGGCTGTTGGAGAGGGGCATGTTGGCCTGATACAGACTAGGAGTAGATGTCTATTGGAGCTACAGGGAGGACGTTGGGGTAGATATGCTGTTCTGGGCGATTACACACAGTAGCATGCACATAGTATTGATAAGCCCAAATGGACAGTGACACGGTGGTCTCTAGGCGAACATGAGCACAGGACAATGGCACAGTAGTCTCTAGGCGACCATAGGGCACAACACAATGTCACAGTGGTCTTCTAGGCGACCATAATACAACACAATGGCACAGTGGTCTCTAGGCGACCGATAAGGCACAACACAATGTCACAAAGGTCTCTAGGCAACCATGAGGCACAACATAATGTCACAGTGGTCTCTAGGCGACCATGAGGCACAACACAATGTCACAGAGGTCGCTAGGCGACCATAAGGCACAACACAATGTCACAGTGGTCATTAGGTGACCATGAGGCACAATACAATGTCGCAGTGGTCTCTAGGCGACCATGAGGCACAACACAATGTCACAGTGGTCATTAGGCGACCATGAGGCCCAATGCAATGTCGCAGTGGTCATTAGGCAACCATGAGGCACAACACAATGTCACAGTGGTCATTAGGCGACCATGAGGCACAATACAATGTCACAGTGGTCTCTAGGCGACCCTAAGGCACAACGCAGTTGCATGGTAGACTCTGGCGACCTAGATTAGAATATTGCAATTAGTCAGAGAGGCAGCTATATAAGCTGAATGGTGTGTGTCTATTGATATTGCGGTCAGTAAACCCGTGAATGAACACAATAGCAGGAAGTGTGACAAAGTGTAGTGTTTTTGACTGTGTTGCTGTTGTCGGATGGAGGATGAATTATTTCAGGTATTGGCGGTCATGGATATACGTATAGGCAGTGCTGTTAAGTCAAAGAACACTGCCAAGTAAGTTTGATTTCCCAGGGACTTCATACAGTATGTGTGGGCTGATGTGCCACCTGGCCGACAGTGCATGTGGTATTGGGCGTTTTAGTGCAAAGCGGGAGCAAGGTTTAGAACGGATGCAGTACGCATCAGCATGCTACAGGTGCAGGAGTGCAACATGTATATCAACAGGCTTTTTAAATTGGGGGAGTCACAAAGTACTTAAGAGGGGTGCAGCTCACTGCGGCCCGACGCGGGCAGCCCCTTTTCCACGGCCCTTCACCTTAGGTTGGCTTCTGCCTTCCGATCTGTGGGCAGGCGGATGAGTAGGCGTGCCGCCAATCAGGTACTGCGTGGCGCCAAATTTAAGAAATTTTCGATGTCAGAGCTGAAATGCTCATTGCGGCCAATGCCGTTAGGTGCAGGGAAATGCAGAGCTTGGGTGCCTGGATCACGGCGGACTTCTAAGCTGTTAGCACTCGTCGGGTGAAGCGGGTACATGGGCTCGAAGGCGATGGTGTGCAGCGGCACGACAGGGTGACGGAGAGGGGGCACAAGGTAGATTCGAGCCGGTGGTGGGGGAATGAAATTCCGCTAAGCACTAAAGTCCTGTGCAGGGACATGTAATGATCGGCAAGCGCGCCCATCGGCGAACAGGGCCTTAGATGGCCTTAGATGAGGCCGGCTCTTCCGCCTGCCGGCGGAAACAGGCAAATAAAAACACTGGTTGCTTAGCAACCACGAGGACGCTCAGCCTCGTTGTGGCGCCGCATCGCGCCCGACATTTTGTTTCTTTGATCTGATGTCGGCGCTGATGCAGGTATGCAACCCGGGCTGCCCAGGGTGAAATGAAGTCGCTGAAGGTGGCGATTCTGTAGAGGGGCCTGAATAATTAGGTGGATCAGGCAATGGGTTCTCCTCGATGGGGCGGATTGCACCGGACTGCAGGTGCAGGATCGGCGCGGCTCGTCTGGTGGGCCAGAAGAGCTTCGGTGCTGATGATGAGGGTAGGTGGGGGCTCCTGCCCTCGCCACCGGAAATTTTGCTTCTGCTTTCCAGAAGCCGTGGTCGGTTCGCGTGACTCCCACTGACCTCCCCCTTTCAAGAAACTCTGCCCTAAAAACTCGGGGGGGGGGGGAAGGAGAACAAAGGACAAGAATGGACTCCAAGGGTACAGCCTGGTCAAGCTTAAGCCGACAGCCGCAGTGTTTCGATTGTGGAGACTGGGGGCATATAGTAAGGTTTTGCCCCAAGAAACCTAAACCTGCGGAACCAATGGAAATCGGATTCATCCACGGAAGAGAGTACCGGAGAAGTCGAGACCCTTATTTTCTAGACGTCCGTGTGGATGGTACTCCCCGACGGGCACTACTCGACAGCGGGAGTGAACAAACGGCAGTCGGACCAGAAGTAAGTGGGGAAGGGCTTGGGTTGGAAACTACCATACCTATAAAATGTGTTCATGGGGACACAAAGGCGTATCCGTCCAAAGAGGTTACCATAGAAGTAAAAGGGGTAGAGTCCAAGATGAAGGACGCCATTATGCCTCACTTGCCAACACCGGTGCTGCTAGGGACAGACCTCCCTTCCTTTCAGGACTGTGTAAAGGATGCAGAATGGCTGAAGACAGCTCCCCTTTCGCAAATAGAATTCAATCATGTAGTTCCCATGTCTCCAAGGAAAAGTAGGAGTGAAGTGAGAAGGGGAAAGAGAAAATGGGCAGAAGAGAAAAGGTTTGCGAGGTACATAGACTGGTTACCAGATGATAAAAAGCCTACTTTCCGAAGTGAGTTAAGCACAGATCCCACACTAAGGGTTGCCTGGGACCAGGCCTTAGTCCCTCCAGAAAAGGGTACCTCTTATCCCCGGTTTAAGTCATCAAAGTGTCTTCTGTACCGGGTAACCAAAGACAAAGGAAACCATGAAGTCGAACAATTATTAGTACCACTGAGTTTCAGACCTACCATAGTGAAATTGGCACATGATGATAAAACAGGGGTCATTTAGCAAGAGACAAAACTCAAGAAAAAGTCCTAAAAAGGTTCAGGAGTCTATCGGGATGTGACCAGATATTGTGAAGAATGCAAAGTCTGCCAGAAAACCAATCCACAAATACCTCCCAAAGCCCCTTTGCAACCTTTACCCCTTATAAAATAACCCTTTTTCCGTATCGGAATGGATATAGTTGGACCCCTGGAACCTAATAGCCATGGACATCAATACATCCTAGTCATTGTGGACTATGCCACGAGATACCCTGTAGCCTTCCCCATGAGAGGTATAAGCGCAAAACAAGTCTGTAACCTGCTTGTACCCTTCTTCACCCGTGTAGGTATACCATCCAAAATAATTACCGACCAGGGAAGAAATTTTGTATCTGGTGTGATGCAGAGGGTATGCCAACAGCTGAACATAAGACAGATACGTACCACGATTTATCATCCACAGACAGATGGCCTGGTGGAACGATATAATAAAACCATTAAACAGATGTTAAAAAAAGTGACTGAGCCTACAGGCACTAATTGGGACCATGTGTTACCATGGGTACTTATGGTTTTAAGAGACACCTCTCAGTCCTCCACTGGGTTCTCCCCGTTCGAACTGTTGTTCGGACACAAACCTCGAACAGTTCTGGATATAGCTTGAAGTGAATGGGAAGACCAGGAGGAAGAGACCCAACTTACGGACTATGTAATTAATTTTCGAGACAACTTAACCAAGTAAAGTGAGTTGGCAAGGGAGAATCTGGGCCGCTCACAGATAAATCACGAAAAATATTACAATCGGTCTGCATGGGTACGAACTTTCCAGAAAGGGGACAAAGTGCTGGTCTTGTTACCTAAATCATACAATAAAATGTTGGCCCAATGGAGAGGTCCATATACAGTGGTAGCAGTGCTTGGTCCTGTGAATTACTTAATAGAACAGCCAGACGGGAGAGAAAAGACAAAAAACCACCACGTCAACCTCCTGAAAGCATGGAAGGAGCCCAATAAAGCACCAACAGGGATGAACGCATTATCAAAGGACGAACGAAACAGCGAATCAGAACCAATCGCTCTACAAGCCGTCCAGTGGGGCCCTGGCTTAACGGAAGAGAAGAAGAAAGAATTAATGGAAGTCCTTAACCCTTTAAGTGGAGTTTTCTCTTTCTACCCTGGAAGAACCTCGCTTGTAGAACATCGAATAGAGACATTCCCAAACCAATACGTCAGAATTATACCATATCGACTTCCGGAAACAAAAAGGGCAACAATACAGGCAGAAGTTGAAGAGATGTTGAAACTGGGAGTAATAGAAAAATCAACCAGTCATTGGTCTTCCCCGATAGTGCTGGTCCCTAAACCGGATGGTTCCACCCAGTTTTGTATGGATTATCGAAAACTAAATGAGATTTCTACATACCAAGCCTATCCCATGCCTCGTATAGATGAATTGTTGGAAAGGCTGAGAACAGCACAGTATCTCACAACTATAGACCTTATCAATGGTTATTGGCAGATACCTTTTAAGAGAAGAAGACGAGATCAAAACCGCTTTCTCCACACCATTGGGATTATACCAGTTTACAGTCTTGCCTTTTGGACTCCATGGGGCCCCGGCCACATTCAGGTCATTGATGAACCAGGTGCTGAGAACTCATAGTGCCTATTGTTCGGCGTACTTAGATGACATTATAGTATTCAGCAATAGTTGGAAAGAACATCTTATTCATCTTCAAAATGTCATCAAGGAGGTGGACGGAGCGGGCTTAAAAATCAACCCAAAAAAACAACCAAAGGTGCCCAACAAACCCGGTATCTAGGATATCTAGTTGGGGGTGGAAAAATACATCCTCAACTAGACAAAGTGGAAGCCATTTTGAAGTTACCAATGCCAAACAACAGGAAGCAGATCAGGGCCTTTTTGGGTTTTGTGGGATACTATAGGAGGTTTATTCCCATGTTTTCAACAGTAGCGGCACCATTGACCGAAGCTTTGAAAAGTACCTACACCAAGTCTATCCACATGGACCAGGAAGCCTTTAAAGCCTTTAACCACCTAAAGGAAGCCATTTCAGTACTCCCGGTGTTATGTTGCCCCGATTTCAAGAAAGAATTCTTCATTCAAACTGACGCCTCGGGAGTTGGGTTAGGTGCCGTTCTTTCCCAGGGAGTGGAGGAAGATCTTTACCCGGTGGCGTTTATTAGCCGAAAACTACTACCACATGAAGAGTCTTATTCCACTCTGGAAAAAGAATGTTTGGCTATTAAGTGGTCTGTGGAAACTCTGAGATATTATCTCTTAGGTTGGACATTTACTGTATTTACAGACCATGCGCCACTACAGTGGTTCGCGATACATAAGGATTCAAACCAGCGTGTTCTAAGGTGGTTCCTTACTCTACAGGCTTTTTGCTTCAGGACTGTACATAAAGCTGCATCGTTCCAGGTGGTCCTGGATTATCTCTCGAGAAGCATGGATCGACCCGAACAGCTCGATTCTTCGGGGGGGTTTGTGAACGGAAGGCAAGGGAGGAACGGGAAGAAGAGGAGAAATGGTGGAATCGCCTCCGTAAGGGGGGAATACAGCTGGGTAACCACCGTGAGATGGAACAGCAGCAACACCTTCCCGGACTGAACCCAGCCGAGGAAACGGGCAGTGACAGCCCGGCGGTTCCTGCTCCCTTATCGCGTGGAGCCGAACTGGAAACTAACAGTAAAGACCCGGCGGTTCCCAAACCCTTACTTCACAGCGGGTCATTATATGTTAATGTTAGTGTGCGGTACAAATGTCCTTTAACATTATCACCACCAGAGTGGTCTCCTGGCGCTCTGGCGGCTCTGAAAGAGGGAGTGAGGGAGAGGTGGGTTAGTGGGTGAAAGCTGGAAAAGTGCAAGATTGCAGTGATGTGCTGTTGGCAGCCTCAGCCCGGTCATTCCGTCGGCTGGGCCTGGGGTGTATGCGGCCGGTAGTCGTCGTGTGCTGATGTGCAAGTCTATGTGTGTTTTTGTTTTGTTGTTGCAGTGTAGTGAAGTTCGTGCGGTTTGTTGTGCTGGAGGTTTGTGGTTGTGTTTGGTTTGGAGTTTGAGAGGTGTATGCAGAGAAGGAAATTGTTAGTGGTATTGGTTAGTTGGTATCTCTACCCCGGATTGACCAGTTGGGCTTGTGTAATCATACACGACTGGGTGCTTGCGCACCCTGTGCCTCAGAAGGTACGTGCCCGTTTTGCATTCGAGGCCCCTTGAGCATTTAGCTGTCCCCTCCGTCCGCTCCCTCAATAACTCTGCATGCTCCTCACCCCCACCCACATGACCAGCGCACCTGCTAGTGTCCATACTTCAGATTGTGTGGTGATTGGTGGTATCTCGTTCGTTCCACAACCCCGTGTACCTAGTTGTAGCTGTACGGGCGGTGGGGGATGGTAAGGCTTGGCTGGGGTTGTTGCCTCCGTCTCCCTGGGTTTCGCACGTGGACCCCTGTGTCCAGCGTCAGCCCTACTGGTGCTCAGAGTACTTCGGTCGGTTCTAGGGGCTTGTAAATGTCCTTTCCTGTTGAGCCATTTGTCTTACTGTTTCGGTTTTAGTCTCTGGTGTTGAAGAGCCAGGTTTTTAGTAATTTTCTGAATTTAAGGTGATCTTTGGTGTTCCTTATTACTTTTGGAATGTTGTTCCAGGTTTTCTATGGAGGACACAGCTAACGGGAAGCCCTCACATATGACCGCACTCTGCACAGAGGGAGAGACGGGTAGGTGGTCACGGTCTCTTGCACATTCCCGTCTCCCCTGCAGCCATGCGCCAAGCGGCTTTCCCCACAGATTCCGTCACTAAGTTACACATATCCGAGTCCGCATTTCCCAATCATAGCTCACCTGCCTGTGGGAAGTACAATGCTACAGAAGCGTTGATAGCATCGTCTGGCAGGGAGGCAGAGGCACCCCGCAAAACTCCATTGTTGACGGGAGAGGCTGCATGGCAAACCACGGGCAAAGAGAAAGGGGGCGGAGCTTGGGGATCTATTTATAGAAAAAGAGGCCAGAGTAGCCCTGATTGGTCCACAGAGCCCCAACCCCTATATAAGGGTGAAACTGAAGGACTGTGTGTGTTTTTCCGCTTCTCTTGCAGAACACCGGGGAAGAGAGAGAGAACTGCACCTGAGACGCTCTGGGCGTATGAAGACTAGGCATCACCTTTCCATGGTTCACCCTTATCACAGAAGAAGAAGAAAGAACTCTATTCAAGAACTTTGAACAATCATTTTTATTTTATTTTCCTCTTCTTTGTGAACCTGAATAAAGGCAATTTTAAGTTCCTTCAAGCCAGCTGCTGTCTGCCTCATCCTTACAAAAGTACATGAAAAAAATTTAAAAAAAGCATTGATCCATGGGATGACAGAATAACCAAAGTATGTACAAGTCTGGAATTATATACACTGAAAGTTTGAAGGGTCCATGATCCCCAAACAAAAGGAAACCTACCAAAAAACCCTATAAAATAACTATGTACATAAAGTGGAGCAAAGTCCATGAACTCCAAAAAAAATAAAAAACAAAGGAAACCTAACACTAATGAACTATATACAATGGCGGCGGGCAAGTCCTACGGCTCACTTGTTGATTTCCCGGGCCAGGGCATCATCAAACTCCTGTTCAACGTCCTGGAGGCGGGCCTGTTCCCTGGCCCGAGGTCTTGCAGGGATAATGCCATGTCCACCTCCAACTCCCTGCAAATTCCCTCGAGGCACTCAGCCCACCTTAGCGCCCGTGGCATGGAGTTCTCCGCCCTGACCATAGTGAGCCGTGCCTCTTCCGCCCGCTGCTGCTCCGCATCTATCCGCTGGCCCAACCGCTGCCACGCGGAAGACACTCCCATTCCGGGGTCCTCCTGCCTTCCAGCCGATGCCTGCCCCTCTGATGTTGATGTCCCCGAGCCATGATGCCTCCCACACTGAGCCTGCCGCTGCCTCAGCTGCAAGTAGATCTCCACCGAGCTGGCTGCGTTGGTCGGGGCAGCTCCACAGGGGGCCCTGGTGGCATCTGGGCCGGAAGACGGCATGGATAAGACTAGCGCATAGTCTGCACAGAGGAGGAGAGGGCCGCCAGAGTGCCCGACACATGTAGGAAACCCCCGACCATGGCCCCTCCCAACTGGGCCACGTTGGCACTCAGCTCTTCGTGATGACATGCGTGGTCCTCTCAGGAAGCACGCACGTTATCACGAATGTCACGCGTGTGCAACTCGACACCCATCAGGACGGTCTCCATACGTTCACGGGTCCCCTCGTCCGTAGGTAGAGGAGTGCCAGATGACGTGGACCTCCCCCCTACCTGCAGACGGTCCTGGGATGGGGCATCCCTGCTGGTGCATGGTGGTGCAGTCAGTGTCAGGGACAGTGACATGCACAGGCCCCTCCATGGCGATCTGTGCTGCCTCCTGCCCCTGCCCCCGGACTGCACCACTTGCACCAGTAGTACCACCCCCCCTGTGGGGGCTCGCCCACCCCTTCTGCTGCAGCCGTAGTGGCAGACGCAGCACCAGTACCCTTGCTCCCGGATGATGGTAATTCCTGGGAGGGTGACTGGGCCTTGCGTCGCCAGACGGTGGAGGCATCCCCGCCGCTTTGCTCCACAGCGCCTTCTCTGCCCTCTTCT
This sequence comes from Ambystoma mexicanum, assembly GCF_040938575.1. Lineage (NCBI taxonomy): Eukaryota > Metazoa > Chordata > Amphibia > Caudata > Ambystomatidae > Ambystoma > Ambystoma mexicanum. Next base: position 1,173,010,818 of record NC_090921.1, on the reverse strand, counting down.
TCACTCGCCGCTGTGTAGAGGGAGACATAGAACACAAGCATCAGGGTACTGTACAATAGTCTCCTAGACAGGAATCAATAGCACATGAGTGGCACTGTCAAACGTCACTTCCATCATGTCCCTCCACAACACATGGGTCAGTGCAGGCAACACACATGCAGAAACTGGCATGGTGCATGCAATCAACATTTGCATCCATGTCCAAGGAACTGTTTAAACATACAATGGTGGATTGAAACTCACATGTATCATGGTTCATACTGATCACATGCACGCACATCACCGTAGTTTCATGCATCTGGCCTTGTACACCCCAGATACGGTGGATACGAGGATGACTAGTCTGCATCAGTGAATCAACACATCGTCACGGACATGTGTCATGCATCCATGGCATTTACAAGTCACACACACGCTACTCAGACACACAGACATGTACACCATACATGTCCATGACTGCAGCACCAATCTCTCACACCCCAACCATGTCCAAGGACAGACGACAGGCATGCATTCATGTGTGCATTCCGCATGCTGCTCCGCATGTTGCATTGTAACACATACACCATCCATGTGGTTCATGCATGACTGGTCTCACATGCAGCAACATCATGTCCCTGCACACACACATCCATACATGGCCCATGTCGCACATACAGGCAAGTAGCTAACTACAGCACACTGCAACATGCCGTTTCACACAGCAATGCATGGCCACTTACCGCTCGACTCCAGACGGGCCTGCATCCTGAGGATCTAGTGGTGAAGCCATGGGCGAATGCGCTCCAGGACCCTCATCTGCGGGTTGTTAAGCTGGCCCCGGCGCCCCACTGCATCCGCTGCGTCTAAGAGGCGCCAGGCCTTCTTGAGGGTCCTGGACTTGTACTCCTCCCAGCGCTTCTGGACGTGTTTTGATGTTTCGGGGTGCCATCCCCTCTGCGTTGATGGCACCCACTGTGCCTGTCCAGATCCTCCTCTGTCCTTCCTTGTTGGTGCGCGATGGTGTGAAGAGGGCATCATACTGCCCCAGGACTTGCTCCACCAGGATGCCAACTTCATTGGAAGTGAAGCTGGCAGCCTTCTGCCTCTCAGCTGGGTGGTTGCCACTGGTGCCAGATGGTGTTGGGTCGGACATGGCAACCCCCGAGGCAGGTGTGGGTGGGCAACTGGGTCCTGGGGCTGGGCTGTGGAGTGATGGAATACCAGTCGGGAGTCCTCTGTTCCAGCAGGGGTGGTCACAGCAACTGGACCCCTGGAGATGGCAGATGTGCAGGCACCAAATGGCAGGGCACGGTGGCAGCAGGCAGGCAGCAGCAGCAGATGGCTTGTGGGAGGCTGCTCGGGGCCCTGGGGGGCAGTAATTCGGCCTTGTGAGCAGGAGCGTGGTCTTCCGTGTGTTGTCGCATGGCCAGCTTGATATGGAGTGAATAGGCATGTGAAAAAACAGCACGTCAGCGTGTAATTCGAGGAAAGGCCCTTAGCGCGTAAGCGCGTCTGTGATGTGACACACGCGGGCGTTCCCCTGGCACGGGTTGAAGTTCCCACGTGGGTTTCCATCGCTCTGTACGTGCTTTTCGTGGGAAGCGGTGCGTGTGTTTTCAAGGCATTGGGGTTCACATGCGATTACTTCACAGCGGGTGGGTGTTGGCTACGCGTTCTTCTTCTACACGCAAGGCAGATGGTGAGCCGCACACGCTATTTTTCCCACTACGGGCGTTCATGTTTGTCGCGTACCCCTTTTTTTACGGCCATACTAGCCTGCGTGTTGATCGCGTACGTATTTTCTGTGTTGCTGGCTGCCACAGGGTACTGCGTGTGTTTTTTTTATATGCACGTGGGCAACAGGGGTCGCTTATCTCTTTTACTTGCTTTTCTGGGATACATGTGCAATGCGTGACACGTCATTTCTCCTAGAGGGCCACAGAATGGGACATTCATCGTAGCTGTATATACTTTGTTTTTGGTTTGCGCACACTTTTGTAATGCGCATGGACGCTACCGCCTGCCTTCATGTGGCGGACGTGTTTAGGCCTGTGCGTGTCTTTGGCCGTGCGCTGGTTTCCCCTATTCGATTCCATGAATACGTGTGGGTCGCGTGCGTGTGGGCATTCCGTGTGCTTCACAGCAGAACATCCCCAGTTACGCCCTTATTTTCACGCGTTCCACATTCCGCACATTACGCCCCATGTTCCGCCCCCTTTTTGGTGTGTGCGCTAATGTTGTGCGCTTTCGCTGTGCGCCTTGCGCACGGCTTTCTGGATGTTGCCATGACGTGTGCGCCCGTGTGCGCCACACACGGATTTGGCGCACTTCCCAGGGGAAACATGCACAGCGCCTTCCATGAATCACACGCGTGTGCTGGCTTTTTCACGTTTGCGCCGAGATTTTCGGCACACATTTCTTCCATGAATCGGCCCCAAAATGTCTTAAGTTGGTCGGGGTTACAAACCACCACATAAACCACAATTTGTATTCCAATCATCAATTTAATATGCTGATTAAAATATGGGAATGTCAAAATGTGAATGGCGCCTGAGCCCGGCTTGTACTGCGCAGCGTACCCACAAAGGCAGTGTTCAGAGTGTCTTGTCAGTCCTTAGTGAGGGTTAGGGTGTGATCCCGACATGGAGAAGGGGCTACTGTTGGTGATGGTGTGATGGGGGCGGGGGGACTGGGCGGAAGGGGGCTGTTCTCAGGCCCGATTCAAGGTGAGCAGGGGCCCATTTCAAAATGATTCATGGATGGGCCGCTTCCTGTACCAGTAGTCCAAGTATGAAGGCCCCGTACACGCACACACTTTCCTTGCATGCATTGACAAGGTTTTTCATACTGGTGCGTGAATTTTAACTATAACTATACCCGTTATTTCTGATAAAAAGAGAACATTCTATTGTGTGCACAAAATTACTGGGTCCATTTTTTTTTTTCAATGCATGAAATATATAATTAACTTTTCTGCGAGGATAGGACAATGAGTGAGCTAAGAAACAATTCAGGTTGTGGCGTTGACTAGCTAATTGGTCAATACTGTTATGAGAAATCGCATTTTCAATTTTATTTGGAGCAGCATTATAGTCTGGATTTATCTGCATGCCAGGGTGGACTGAATCGTTGCTTGGAGATACAAATGTTTCCCATTGAGCAAAACCAGACACTGAGGTAGTGATTTTCTCAGGATCACACAATTTGACCTACTGGGGAGCGGGGATTTCAGTCAAGGTTTCCTGGCTTCTATAACTTGCAGTTTTGACTTATGACCAGATCTCCCCTCATCCGATATATCGTTTTAGAAGTGGAGATGTGGCAGGAAGTCGTCTGCCATGGTCTTTCTACACTGTTTGCTGTCAGAGGCAGACTCTTTCTTTGAAGACCTGTTGCTACTCTTCTTAACATCAAAGTCCGCGTGGAGCAAAGAAGTGGCCTGCCAGAAAGCAGGAAAGGGATTTTAGCCTGATTCCCATGAACAGGGTTTTTCTGTGTACCAGTTCGTGTTCCAGAGTACCCTATACCGGTGAGTGGATTTTGAGCTGTGTGTTAGAGTGGCAGAGTCCATTGCTACTGAGTGCAGGCGTTTAAATGTGGCTTGCTTAATGAATTCATATTCCTTGCACAGTAAAACCATGGCGTCCTTGACCACTCCTCCGGCCCTCCACCCTATTGCAGCACACACACATTTATTTTTAAATGGTCAAGGGCCACCTGGGTCCGCCAACTTCATGAATTCGGTGGTACGATCACCAGTGGGCACGAGCAATGTATTGAAGGCCTTGGGGGGACGGGTTCCTAGTTTGAGTGACAGCTCTATTTTAAACATGATTGCTTCGATTCCTGTGCAATCCTTTCCACCTCGCCTTGATCCGATTACAGAACTGGAGCAGGTGGTATGGCAGGCTGATCTTTCGTCAGATGCTCAGGTTATTCTGGATGCCAATTTGTCTCATACTCCTTCCCTATTTGTCCCAGACTCTTCGATTTGGAACAGGACTCATAAGCATCCTTCTCTTTTACCGTCTTCGCCTTCCAATATATTCCTGGCACCTCAACCCATGATGTTAATTCTACTCTGGGTTCTGCCAAGAAGAGAGCGATGGGAGAAGACATTCTCCACCAACTCGTTTGTTAAATAATTGAATAGGTGACCACAGAATTACAAGGAGCGAGCAACATCTTTTGTTAAGTTTCGCTATGTGAACAGAAAAATAACCACAGAGAATCTCCTGAAGAATTTCATAAATTAACATGCAGTGGCTTAATATGTATGAAACATGTTGGGTAATTACTAGCATGTACTTTTTGGGCTAAGTCTTCTTAATGGACTTTGAGTAAATTAGCAAACTGCATATCAAATTAACAGTTTTTTATGAATTTGTATTTGTTTTGTGTGTGTAGTATTTGTTTTCTGTATGTCCCACAGTTATTTGAACTACTTTTGTGTTCATATGATTGAGACAGTTATGTATATTTCTCTGTACTTGGATGGTTTTACAAGATTGTCTACAAGGTTAATATCAATTATCAACCTGTAGTTTTAACTAAGATTAACCATTTTTCAACTCTTTTTCTAATTTTGATTCTTAATACATTTTCTAATTTGATTAAATTAAACAGCAAGGAGAACATTGTATTCTTTCTCTCATTTGATTCCTTATTGTGTGGTCCCCTGTATGAATGATTAATAGCACTGGGCCTTTATTTACTACTTTGTTGATAGTTTAACCAGGATCGACCGCAGTGCATTTAATCCTGGTGTCCCTTTTAGTGAGTGTTGGATGGTATTCTGCCTTACATGCCTTAAATTTTACTTTATCTCAACTTGCTAATGCCTATGACGATATTTTTGAGGAATATTTCGGAAACAAACGGTGACCTTGACTTCAGTGTCCTCCTAAATTGAATATTGTTGCAGGTTTCATATATGGTACTATTTGACAAAAAATCTGATAAACCTGGTTCCCTCTGTTTGGATTTAACCTTGTTCTCACCCGGTAGATGGGAATCTTCACCTTTGGCTTCAGTGTTACATCTAAGAAAAGAGTGCCGTCGGGAGGTGAAGCCTAATTCTGATCATTTAAACTCTGTGACGAGATTGTCTTCTGAGTCCCCCGCTTTCATACAGTAGTTGCAATCAGATGCTTTAGGTGCTTGGTCGAGTACCTTGTCGGTTCCAGCTTCAACGCCTCCTATAGAGCTGAGTATTGAGCCATGTGGCACAGTTGTTCATGAACACGTAACGAACAACAAAATATTAGCTAGTAACGCCTCTTAAAACATACAAAATCTGCCTAAATCTAGCAACAAAGGCTCGCACAAATTCTTGAGGAATGAAAAACTGTTTAATGGACCAGCTTGCAGTTTAAAAAAATCAGGTCGTAGTTGAGGGGGGCGGTCAAGCCCAGCATTGACATCAACATGAACTGACTTTTCGAGGTTAGTCTCATCTGTAAGAAAAGGGAAGTCCACAAAAAAAAAAGAGTGCTGGTTCACCACTCAAGGTTAATCATTTGATTTAAACACTTTTTTAAACCAGATCAAGAGGAAGTGAGCGAAGTAGCATTATGTAATCTATCTACATATTAAGAAGATTTACAATATACAAATGGGGTGTCAGATACAACCTATCTTTCGACCGGCTCTATGGATTTGAATAATTTACACATTCCCACTCCAGAAGTAGCAGAGGAGCCTCTTTTTAAGGCCTTTCACTGCAATATTTCTTCCTCGTTCTGTGTATACGTCTACAAGTCAAGTGGACTGTTGCAATACGATTCCAAGCCTCTCGGATTCACCAGGAACAGCGATCTGATGATTTCCTAAACATGGACAAACCTGCACTTCTTGCAGATGCATTACTATGACTTCCGGCTTCAATAGACCATTTCTCTTTCCCGTTTATGACGTTGGAAGAATAAAGGAACAAACTAAGGGGAAATGTGTCCAGGAACATTCCTATTTGTGCCAAGGGCTCCAGTGAATTTCCTGCTCATGTACCTTCACGGCAAGCCTGTGTATCCCTTTTTATCTAGGTCTTTCGAACATCATTCTAGCCAAAGAGACTCTCAGATGAAAGTTTTCTGAGAACCAAGTGGATGTGGTCAAATTGTGTTTCATTCACTTATGATAAGGACTGTTGTCCTTGTGGAAGCATCTTCTTTATTGATGTTTGGTTTTGATATGATACAATCTTTAATCTCTGTTAAAACAACTAATGTTTCCTTCTGTGATTTGTTTAACTTATTGGAAACCAATGCGGATTCTATTGGAAGAGAGCCCTGTGATGAATCTTATGGAGTCCTTACTGTTCTCCCCGTGGTAGCCTCCTCTGGTGTGGCCAGGGGACAGCAGCTGCTACCTGATCCTGACCCTGGGGGCGGCTATGTGAGGGAGGATCACATGGGGGAGACAGCCCCCAAGAGGAAGTGGTGGTATCCATGGTATCCCCTTACTCCTTGCAGGATGAATCTCCCTTTTGTAAAACTCTAATGGCCTATTGTGATTCTTCCCCTGGAGACTGCTACATCTTTCCCATTCAAATTTTCAGAACAACTTTCAAACACTGACTTGGCCCCAAAACATAGTAGAAACATTCCTCCAATGTTTTTGTGCAAGTTAACTAACAGGAACTACTGTTCCCTGAAACACCTTAACACTGCAATGAAAAATAGGAGTCTAGGAATGCAGAGCAGGAAAAGCCCCAAGCACAGACAACACTCTGGTTGCTGGGAGCATGCACTTATGCCCAGTACATTTAAAATGGGACCGCCAGAAACCAAGATAGACTTCTGGTAGGAGCAAGCTGCTCTCTGTGCGACCGACGGGACGAGAGAAGGACGGTGGAGCAATCCGGCTCAAGGGCTGAGAAGAGGAAAGCTGTGAGAGAAAGATACGTGGCGGGAACTGCAGAAGCCAGTGCATGGCCCCTGAGCATTCACCGGTGGAAAGAAGCAGTGAGACACTTACCAGAAACCCCTGCAAAGCAGAGAAGATCTGCTGGAACTGCCGGGAAGCAGTAACTCAGAAGGCTGAGCTGCGCAAGCAAGAAATCAACCGCTGATTGCTATTGAAAGGCTGCAAGCAGGACCAGGAACGCCACACAGAGCCGGTGAGTCCACTCTGGGACGAAGGGGACACTGGAGTGTATTGGCGAGCACGTTACATGCTCTTCTTTGAATTAAGCAGAGCAGAGAAAGAGAGAAAGCCGGTTATTAAAACTGAAAGAGAGAAAAAAAGTGCACCTGAGAAAGAAGGGAACCTGTGAATTTTGCCCATATGTACAAAATACTCACATAAGAAACAATGATAAGTCAGTGTGCAATGGACAAGGAGAACTCGACAATAAGGCTAGGGCAGTGAATTGCCAAGAGTGGAAGTGTGAGCAGAACACTAACAAGGCAATAAACCATGGACTACATGAATTAGCCAAAAGGGCGAATGTGTTTGAATTATCAAAAGTGGATTTGTAGAGAAAGGCAACTACAAGAGTGTGAATACAAGAAGCCCTGGCAGGAGAGTGTAGCAGGCAATTACAAGGGTGTGAATACAAGAAGCCCGGGCAGGAGAGTATACCAGGCAATTACAAGTGTGTGAATAGAAGAGAGCAGTGAAACGCTGGCAGGAGAGTACTTTAGCCATCCTGATAACTCAATTACCAGACAATTGTGTGAATACGGGAAGCCCTAGCAGGAGAGTATACCAGAAAAGTACTGCCCTCCTGCAGTCAACCAGTGACTGCCCTCTAGAATATGACAAACCGACATAAGACGTTTCTAACATAGAAGTTAACGTGACATGCTACAAGTCACTTGATGCTGTGAAGGAAGCTTGCTAGGGTCTGTTTCTTGAATGGGAACAGACCTACCATCGCAACGACCCGTTGTCGGCTCCAAGTTACTTCAGGGCTGAAGGAAAAATACAGAGCTGGAGATCTCTGTGCTTAGGTGCCGGTGAAAATGGAGATGTTGTCAAAACTTTGAGCCTGTAAATGAACACGAAAAATTGGATATACAGAGGAGAAGGAAAAATCACACAAAAGATGGACATCACCATTCCACTGATGCAGTAATGAAACTGATGTCCTCACAGAGGAGCCAAATGCACTGCGTGGGTAGAGGATGTGGGAAAAATGTCACAGCCATGCGTCATTGGACACCAGCTAGTTCCAATTAAAGGCAGAACTCGCAGCTGTGCATAGTGTGAAAAGCGCTTCACCTGGCATTCCCACCTTATGATGCATGTGTAAAGTACCTGGTCTCTGGAGTGTGTCGTCCATGGTGTTCCGTGCGCTGACCTCCTTTGATTTGGTTCCAGAGTGGTACGTAGCTGGGCAGCTGGAGGAGTTGACCTCCTTCGACTCCTGGAAATATGTGGCAGGAAGACAGCGTGGACACTGAACCAGGAGGTACAGAAGATGGTGGTCACGGTCCCCCGGGAGCTAAGCAGGGTACAATAGAGATACCAAAAGGTAGGAATACCCAGAAGGCAGGATCAGGACAAAGACAAGAAGAGCTGAGAGGAAGGAAGATAGGCCAGACAACAGACAAGATCAGAAATGGCCAGGAAAAGGCACATAAGATGTCCCCAGAAAGGGTAACGGGGTACAGGAAAACCGGATAATAAGGCAACAAAGCAGAGCGTTGAGACGCACTAAGGGATGTAGGCATCTTCCTTTTATGGACTGTTGTGGCTGGTTGCTATGGGAACGTGCATCGTCTGCATCGTGGCTCGCTACGGAAGTGTGAGCAGATACGCTAGCCACTGTGTGTCTGGACCGCACAGGAGCCTGCTGCCGGGATGGAACGATGCCCCAGGATCCGGAGGGAGAGACATGACTGCTGCGTGGGGACAATGCGCCAGCGCATGTACAACCGCCACCAGGTGAGCCGTGCACGGCGTGTGACAGCATGCACGAGTAAACCTAAAGGAGAAAACATTTACCTGCTGTGTTTGAGATGTGCTTCTCCAAAAGGTACAGTGCAATAATATGCAAGAGACACCTCGGAGGCAAAAAACGATAAGCCTACATTGCGAGAAAAGCATCACTCTGAGAACACATCTGTATAATTATCACAAGATCAATACTGGGCAAAAGCCTGTGACAAGTACTTCATGCTGACATCACCACTCAGACAGCATCAGCAGTCGAACATGGAAAAACAGACCATACCAGTGTACAGGGTGTAAGAAAGCTTTTACTCGCAAATCAGATCTTCATAGCCATTACATGATCCACACTGGAGAAGGCTGCTACTTTAGGAAGTGACCTGGAGCTTTCTAGTTGCTCCCTTGCAGTACTAGGTCATTCCAATCGGCAATTTGTGCTGCCCACCTACCTGACTTCATCTGCTGCTGGCGCCTGCCCTGCCTCCCGGATTGTGGACTTTCCATCTGCAGTATAAACATTGCTATTGCTGCGGGCTCTCCTCTGTTGCCCCACCGCGACTATCACTTTAGGAGGTAGCCTTAGGGTGCCCTTAGCCCTCGGTGTCCCATTCAAAGGGCGACCCTCTAAGGGCTTTGTTTTTCCCTGTTTGCCCCTGTTTGTGCCTGATCATGTGCCAATCTGCCGCCCACCTCTTCCTTTTCCCTCTTACCTTTTACACTCTGTTTTTCATGCCTTGCCATATTGCATCTAGGATATCCCACTCATCCTTTCCTCAGGTAATCTCTGCTCATGTTCCCCTCCAATTTCTACAGATGCCTCACCTATTTTTCACTTTGGTCTTCTCAATGCCCATTCAGTCTGCAGTAAGTCTCACTCGATTTCTATGCTGTTTTTCCGTTCTGATTTGCAATTTCTTTGTTTTATTGAAATTGGATTACCCCTGACAACTCTTTTATACCAGCTTCATTTCATACTGCTTCTACCCTATTCTTTCATAGTCCTTGTCCTCTCAGAGGTGGCAAGGGCACTAGGGTGCTCTAATTCCTATTGGACTCTTACCATTTCTTTCTGGCCTTCCAACCTTTAATTCTTTTGAATATCATTTCTTTCTTTCTTCCTTCTCGGGCCTCTTTCTGGTCTTGCTTCTTGTTGTGTATCGTCCCCCGGGCCAAGCCAGTGATTTTCTGGGCCATCTTGATCTCCTTCTATCCTTTCTTCTTCCTTCACCTTTTTTCCTTTAGGTGATTTTAATCTCCCTTCTTCTACTTCTTACTGCTCTGTTGATCTCATTTACTGACTACTATTATCTACAGTTGTTCCCATCCCCGCCCTCCCATCAGTCTGGCTCTTATCTAGGCCTAATCGTTTCCTAACTTGCTTCAGCCCAGTGTCTTCTAGTCCTTCTATGCCTCTGATCATGTTTTACTTTCCTCTTCACTCCTTTGACTCTGTATCTATTATCTGCACTCTTCTCCTCCATCTGTTCCTACTTTCTCTTCTTTGTCTCATGAAGTGGCTTCTAGTAGCCTCCATTCTACATTGCTGTCTGTACTTGGTTCTGTCTCTCCTCTTTGTTCTTTTACTACCACTCGTAAAACTTCTCAGCCGTGGCTTACTTAAGATATTATCTACCGGTGCAGACGCCTGCGTAAAGCTGAGCGGCACTGGAAAAAAAATCGAAATTACTTTCTGATCTTGCTACATGTTCATCTTTGCACTCTTTCTTTTGACTCTGCCTTACTTGCAGCAGCGTGCTTTTCGGATCTTACTGTTTCTCTTTCTCACCACCCTCCTTGTTTCCAACTTCTCCACAACATCCTGTTTCCCAAATCTCCGGACCCGTCCCTCCTTTCATTGCTTTCTTACTCTGACTTTGCTAGTTACTTCACATCTAAAGTAGCAAATTATGGTCCTGCTTTTGCTCCTTCTCCCCCTCCTCTTTCTCTTCTTCCAGTTTACCTTCATACTCTTTATCCTCATTCTCTTCTCTTACCTCTTCTGATACTTCGGCCCTTCTTACCCATGCTCATTCAATGGCATCTCCTTCTGATCCTCTTCCCTCTTCTCTTATTCCACATGTCTATCCCCATCCTCTTCCTTATCTTACTTCACTCATTAATTCTTCAATTTCTAACTCTGGTTTCCCTGGTACCTTTAAGCATGCTCTTATTGTCCTGATTCTAAACAAAACAACTCTTGACCCTTCCACTCTTGCTAATGTTTGCCCAGTTTCACTTTTCCCTTTCTCTCTACAGTTCTTGAGCGGGCTGCATATGCCCAGGTTGCTAGTTGGCTAAATCTTAATTATCTAATACCACCTCTCCAATCTGGATTCTGTGCTTACCATTTTACTGAGACTGCTCTTTTGCATGTCTCTAACTCTCTTCTCTCTGCTCGTCATTGTAAGCTCTCCTCTAAACGTATTCTTCTAGAGCTATCTGCGGCATTTAATACTGTTGATCACACTCTTCTTATTTCCTCCCTTTCTTCTTTGGATATTACTGGGTCTGTCCATGAAGGATTCTGCGCTTATCTTTCTCAGCGGCCCTATTCTGTAACATGGGTTGGACACACCTCTTCCTCACTTCCTCTTCTCTATGGTGCCCCTCAAGGTTCTGTACATGGTCCTCTCCTTTTCTTTCTCTACACTGCCCCACTTTCTGCTCTTATTTCTTAATGTAATCTTTTCTTTCATCTGTACGCAGGTGATACACAAATCCTTCTCTCTTTGTCTTCCTTTGACTGTATTCTCCACTCCACTGTATCAACTTGCCTTTCTGCTGTCCAAAACTGGATTTCTTCTCATTTTTTATACCTCGATCCTTCTAAAACTGAGGCTTTGTTTTTTCCGGCTTCAGCTATTTGTCTACTTTTCCTCCTTTGTCTCTCTTTTCTGCCCTCCTCTCTTCCCTTTTTCTCTTCTGCATGCGATTTGAGGGTTATCTTTGATCCCTTGCTTTCCTCTAAACTGCATATCTCCTCTATTGCTTACTCCTGTTGCTGTGCCCTTTTTAACATCCGTCGTACTCACCCCTATATCTCATTTCCTGCTACTAAACTACTTCTGTTCTGCATGATCTTTTCCCGTATCGACTACTGCTATTCTCTTCTTCTTGGCCTTCCTGCCTCACATCATCTTCTTCTCTGATCTGTTTATAATTCTTTGGTTCGTCTTCTCGTCTCTTTACCTTTTCGCTCCTCTGTCACATCTTCTTTGCTGTCTATTTCACTGCTTGAATCACATCTTCCCTACCATTTTCTTTCTATTGTTTTTAAATGTACTCCCGGCGTGGCTCCTCCTTATCTTTCTTTTTCTAGTGTTGTGCTATTCTCCCCGTCAGACTCTCCAATCGCAGAATCTGCTTCTTCTCACTGTCCCCAAACCACCCTGTGCTTCTTGCCATTTCCGATCTTTTGCCCTCTTTGCACCTAAACACTGGAATTCTCTCCCTCTCTCTGCTCTTCTTCATCTCTTCATATTTTTCAATCTAACCTGACAGCTCATCTTCTCTCCCTTCTTTCTGCTTAATGGCTTTCTGTTTCTCTCCCGCTCCTTCTGTTTTTAGTTTCTTTTTTCTCTTGTTTTTTTTCTAATATTTTGTAATCGCGCTTTTGGCAAAAGGCACTTTATGAATTCAATACATGAAATGTATTACAGGTGTGTGAATATAAGAGAGAAGCCAAACCCTGGCAGGAGAGGACAGGCCGAAGATAGGTGTCCATAATATTGGCATTGATTAAGAGGAAAGACAAGAACTGTTGCACTCAAGAAAACACAGATGGATCCAGGGGAAGGGAGGCACCCTCTGGATTAAGGAGCAGTATCCTTGAGTTGAGAGACGTTTTGTTGGAGTTATTGCTTTTCCCATTTGAACATTTCTGAAACACTGAAGGCCAAAGACATTATCCGTTTCACCCTAAACTTTAATTTCCTTACAATGTGAGGGTCGGAATAGTACTTTGGGCACAGGACAGTTTTGTTTTGGGAATTCTGATACTAACAGACCCTTAGTTTTAGGTTTAAGTAGGGAAACCACTCTAGTGCAGGGACAGCAAGGCCTTTTCCCAACTCCTTTTAATATTAATAAAAGTCTATAGTCAAAACCATGTCTAACTTGTGTCCGAGTTTCATTCCTGAATCCTCACAGCCCCTAATTATTAGTATTAATAAGAATTTGGATACAGGGGATCTTATGAAGAGACCGAATGTAGGTACTTCCCACAACAGAGGTTCCTACGACTGGTCTTTAATTACAAACTCCTTGTATAGGGGGGGAACACCTCAATGGATATTCGGGTTTGCAGCAGGTGCTTTTTGCTTGCCTCTTGGAATAGCAGGGGCAATGTTTATTTATTCTTTCCTTTCATTTCGAAAACGTGAATCAGTATGCACTAATCTGCATCCAAGAAACATGGATTACTGACTATGCTTGCTGGATGGTTTTACTATTTACCAGGTAAAAGCCAATTGGAAGACCGTATGGCAGTCTAATGTGTGCCTTTAGGAATGTCTTATAGGATTCCAAGATGGCCACCGTGCACTAGAGACGTGTGCAGAAGGACCTCGTCCAGGAATGATTTGTATTGGCACATCAAGAGGTCTTTAAATCAGCTGCTCCCCTTTCCCTGCTTGGCTCTGGGTTCCCCGCCTGCTGCTCTCCAGAGAAGCCCCCCCCCGGCCATGCCTGAGACCCTACACAGCAGACTTAAGGAACAGCAAGCACAGTGAGTCTGGAACCCGGCTCCCCCCCCACTGATAGACATCGATTTTGCTGAAAGTGAGGGACGCTTTCAAGAAGCGGCTGAACTTTATATGTAATAATACTGTGGTGCCCCTCCTTTAACCTAGTACAGGTGCATAGCCTAATGGGTGGCCGGAATCTGGGCGGAGCATGAGTGAAGAGTGATTGAGTGTCTGCGAAGAAGCTGTTACAGCCTCACCTCTGGGATAATCCAAGCAGACCTGGCGTATCTGCAGTACGCGATGTAACATACTCGCCGACCCCAGCTCATATTGCACCTGCAATACCAGAACCCGATAAAGAGCCACACAAGTGTCAGAACCTGTAGTACTTCACCCGGCACCTGCAGCATCACTGAATTATCAGAATCGTCGCCTAGTGCACACACTTCAAAACCTCCTGCAGGAGCACCAGACCGACCGCACACAGCTGCAAACCCATAACCAGTACCAGTCTTGCGCCTTCACCGTCAGGACCTACTACTGAACCTGTATACGGACCCAGATAATTCGCAGCATTTGTTGAACTATTCCCACCATTAGCGCAAAACCACGACCAGCAGAGGGTTCATTAACTACTGAACTAACTGCATATGCCATATCAATACAGAGTCTTCTGACCCAAACATCCCCCGAATGCCTAGCATCTTAGCTCCGACGGATTCAAGCACCGATCACCACATTTGCATCACTAGCTTAATCATGGAGTACTGCTGAAACACCAACCGCTCCACTGGTACATTAACCACATCGGCATCTGAACTTCATACCACTATATTCGTATTAATTGCACCTCATGCACAGTGACTGCAGCAACTGTATTAGCATCGGCTATACCAACACCTTCTGCACCGGATTCTGTGCCCTACTCCACCGGTGTCACTGAGACATAATGTCGTAAACCAGTATCACGTACTTGCGCCCTTGCGTCAACATCTGTTTCCACGATCACAGCCATTGCTTAATGAAACACTGGAAAAAGAAGGGGCAGAGTGCCGTGGGCCCCCCAGAGAAATTTTGAATTCTTGCAATACGCAGATATAAGGCAGATTACATTGGCCAAGATGTAAGCCCACCCGGAATACGCTACGGACACACAAAGGGCGCTCTTTGCCGGGTACAAAAAAAGTTGCATTGGCCCGGACGCACCAAACCTCAAATAACAAAAGAAAGCCTGTTACAAGGCATTTGGGTTAGAACTTCCAGGACTCAACAATTAAGTACCCCTACTCTAGCTAATGCCGCTTCAACAACCATGGCAGGAGCCAAGGAAGATTTTGAGAAGAGTTTCCAAGACTTTCAGGGTTCGTTCACAGCAGCATTTCAAACGCAGTATACTGCATTCACATCAAAAATTAAACAAATGATTACAGAATTTCGAAAATACCTAACAGACCTGGGTGAGTGTACAGATGCAAATGAAAGAACGATACAAGAATTGACCCAAGAAAACGTGCAATTGGAGGAACTGAAGGAACATCTGGCGAGATCAAAGCACAATCTTGAAATACAATGTGAAGATTTAGAAAATCGGTCTCGTAGGGTTAACATTTGAGTCAGAAACCTCTGTGAATCAGTTGGAGAACCAGAATTAAAAAACACAGTAATTTCTATCTTCAAAGACCTACTGGGTAATGACAGAGAGGAGACGATACCTTAGGACCATGTCCACAGGGTGGGCCCAAAGAGATCCGATACTGGGGCGTGCCCTTGAGATGTCTTGGCAGCATATAGGGACTACCCACAAAAGGAATACATTCTATAGGGAGACAGAAAAGTAGACCCAATCCCATACAATGTCTCAACCATACACCTGTATCAAGATCTTTCCCTAGGGAAATGCAGACTGTGGCAAAAACACTACAATTAAGGAATATAGATGGACATTCCCGTTTGGCATGACATTTGCAGTAGATGGGCGGCAGAACAGAATCACCTCCCGGGAAGAAGGAATGGAACTGTTAAATATCGAATAAGACAAAGAAGATACCCTATGGCGTCGTCAACAACAACAACCCGGTCATCCACTTCTTGCAACACTGCGTGAAAGACTGAGCGGAGAAGTAGGCTGCATTTGCTGCAAAGGATCAATCTGGATTGGTTGGAACTCGCGCCTTAAAGGTCCGATGGAAACTTCTAAAAAGTGACACTAATTGAGAGAAGAGGGGAATCGTTTGAGTGAAGTGCTAGTTCCATTACTTTAATGGAGGTCCGGGATGAGGCACCCCAACTTGGAATTGGTGGGGAGGAGGTGAAGAGGGTTTAGGAAATCCTATGGGGAACCCTGGAGGAGTGATGATCCACAGCGAAGGGCAGGTGTTCGAACTACGGGTCACACCAGGATGGAGGGAGGGTAGGAAAAGGGAGTTATGGGGTAAGAGGTAGAAATGAGATGCTTGACTCACCTTAGTTCTGCTATTTCTTGTTTCTTGTTATTTGTTTGTTTGTCATGTTGCAGCGCTCTTATGCCTCCGGGCCCCTGTCTCCAGTGCTTTAGAAATAAATTAAATACATTTAAAAAACTTGACATTCAGGGAAATAACTTTACATACAAAACAATCTGAGATGCAACAAAAGCATTGAAATGTGGCAAGTGCTGAAAGCGGCCCAACCTTAGCTCTGAGTACCCCCCACTACACAGCCAATGAGCACACTGTTGACATCACAGATGCCATTATGTATGGCCTCATTGGGCGGGACGGCGCGTTAACGTGGTGTTGCCTCAAACACTTGCTGAATTTCAATGGTTTTCTTGCGCTGAACTGTTTCAATTACAGTGTCTCAAAGTTCTTTTCACTGAAATATAAACATTTGTCATGCTGGTTTACAACGTGTTTTCTGTACTTTTTAAGCCCTCTCTGTAAAACATAGCATATGTCAAGTATCTGAAGTGCAGGCTGGACTCACTCCAATCCTATCTTTACATGTGTGATCCTGGATATTTGTGTGATATTTGTATATCACTGTGCTGTAACTAGGAAAACCTTGATGGTGGGTATTGGGGTGGGAGGTGTATTGAGGGGAGAAAAAGGAGGTCAGGTAGTTTTGGTGAGTGCTATTGATCAGGGTGCCAGGTATGAGTTTGCATTGTTGGGGCTGGGGAGGCACAACACCAGGTGTGTGTGTGTTGTGTTGCAAGGGAGAGGGGGTGTGAAGAGGCAGGGTGCTAGATGTGGGTCTCTTTTTCTGACTCGGTTAGTATTTTTCTCTTAACCCAAGATAGACCCAAGTCCCCACCGCCACACTTCGCTCTACCCATGAATTCTCTAGATGGACCAGCTCTGGCAGCCCCGTGTAGCTTCTGCCTTGCACCTCGTGGAGTACAGATGCTCACAGAACATAGACTAGTTCTACCTTGGTAAAAATAACAAACCATGTTCTAAATCTAAGCTAAAGGTGCAGATCCTGCTTTCTACTTTTTTGTGTCTGCCGAAAAAAATAAAAATGTACAAAAAGAGTCCAATAACTAGATAGAGGTCTTGAGTCCACAAACTTGACTGAGCCAATTATGTTAGAGCAGTGAGTGGTGGGCCGTGATCTGATCTATTTGAAGGCACTATCCTATACAGATCAACGGAACAGGGAATAGCTAATCACAACATTTATTTATTTATCTATAACAATAAATGTACTGTTTGTTGATTTCTAAAAACCTTTATTTTTATATCCAAATTTCATAAAATATAAAATCAAACAATTTATCAAAAACAACTATCTGCATCATACATTCATACTGATTCACTCCTACCACTCTTTCAACTTCCTACTTTGTTATCACAACACATAAGTCTTGTTGTCTCATGGCCACGTTCCTGGATGACATAAGTCTGTGTGACTAAGAACACGCAGGCAGAACCATCACAGAATTTGATAGGGGACTTTTGTTGATCACTGTGAAAAATAAATAATTAGAGGCCATCCAGGACGGTGGCCATGAGACAACAAGACTTATGTGTTGTGATAACAAAGTAGGAAGTTGAAAGAGTGGTAGGAGTGAATCAGTATGAATGTATGATGCAGATAGTTGTTTTTGATAAATTGTTTGATTTTATATTTTATGAAATTTGGATATGAAAATAAAGGTTTTTAGAAATCAACAAACAGTACATTTATTGATATAGATAAATAAATAAATGTTGTGATTAGCTATTCCCTGTTCCGTTGGTCCAATATTAGATTTATTGTTATATTACGCCTGGAGGACCAGGGACTTTAATCAGGCACCCCTTTTTGTGTTTACTATCCTATACAGACCTGGCCCTGTCGAGTGTGGGAATGGCGCATTGTGAGTGCTCTTTGCACACCAGGATGTCTAGTTGACACCTCCAATGGGCAACGCTGTATCTGTGTAAACCTGTTCCAACCAGCTTCCTTTATTCAGGGGAGTACACTCTACGCAGCTGCCCCTGACCCTTATCCCCGCAACATGAGCAGAAACACATTATAAACCCCTCACTCCATCAGCTTCCGAATATTTTCGTTTGGCAGGTGCCTGGGTCCTTTGAGTCCATGATGCTCATTATGGCCCTTTTCTGTTTTTCCTTCTTATTGCATTTCCAACCTGCTCCTCGCGGGCTCTTAACCGCATTGGCATCTTGCAGTGAAAGGAAATTGAGGCCGGGGTACACTTGTGGACATCTGATGTCCCTGTATATGTGATAACCCGAAGTACATGATACCATCAGGGGCACATAAATGACAGAGCGGCATTAAGCTTTGTGGCCTGCCATCAGCAGATGAGTGCAAGGGAGTGCTTGTGTTACTTTACAGAGCACAATGGCCATCCGAAATTATACTTGGAAACTAGGAGTACTTTCATTGTCAGCCCTTTCAGGATGATCTGCTCTATGGTGCACCAACCACAGAGCTTCAGTGTCCTTTGCAATGGGCGACCTCGATCTGCTGCCCGAAGCACCCATAGCAACCTAAAGACTCCACTACAGATGCAAGAATGGCAGACTTGTATGGCTTGCATCTCACAGACTTTTTAAAGAGCGCTGTGCCTCCATTTGGGGGTGTATGGGGAACTCTGGGCAATTGTACAACCAAGACACCAAAGCTACTTATAACAGCATTTTATTTAGGTCAGAAAATACAGGTGTGAGGGTTTGGGCCTGACAAATACCTGAGGGTACTCTTGGAAACTCTTGAACCAAAGAAGGACTTCTAAATAAGGCATTTGAATAAATTGTTTTCTCCAGTGATGCTTTAGATTACAAAGAAATGTGCAAACGATACCGCCAACAGGAAAGTCTCAATCCTAATGAGACTTTAGTCTCCCGGGTACCCTATGCTAATAACCTAAAAGTTGAAAGAATTTGGTCAAAGCAAAATG
Source organism: Ambystoma mexicanum (assembly GCF_040938575.1). Lineage (NCBI taxonomy): Eukaryota > Metazoa > Chordata > Amphibia > Caudata > Ambystomatidae > Ambystoma > Ambystoma mexicanum. Next base: position 1,172,991,864 of record NC_090921.1, on the reverse strand, counting down.
TAAATTCATGAATTTGATTAATCCAACCTAATTGTTAATGTTGGGAGAGGAAAGGACATGGTTGGAAAAGAAAGGAAATGAAGTAGAGGGAGGAGGTGTTGCAGAGAATGATGATGAAATAAACAAGGTTGTAACAAGAAGCTGTGTGTGCTGTGCATTTTTGTACTGTGCCTTCCTGCGAATCCAAGCTAGGATTCAGCAATGGCGACCAGATTCATCCACGTTCCACAGCTCTGTTTCCCCTAGCTGCATGGCTCTCTGCAGCACTATGCCCTGCCAATGTGGTCCTTGATATCAACTTGTAGTCTGTCATGCGCTGGACTATCTTGAAAGCGGATCACCGCGCATTGTTCTTCTCCTTATTAGCGGTGGATCCTAGGTTGTGCCACACATGGTTCAGATGAACGCCTGCTATTCAGTGTTCTCTGCACTAGATAAACCCCTCAAGTTTGATGACCTGGTTGCCTAGTCTGGGGAAAGCCTACTGTGACGAATCTGGAGGCTTTGTCCCTGCTTCCATGTGGGGAGACACATCTTTTGACGCTAGGGAGTTGAGCCTGCTTAGCAAACCCTTCCTAGTGGTTTGGGAAAGCGGGACCTTACTGGGAGTGACTTCCCCTCAAAGGGACAAGGACTTCCATTCCCATGGGGAACTGCCTGTACCTAAAACATTATCTGTATACATGAGAATCCGAGAAAGCGATGATACATTTAGCTGTGGGACTCAAAATAATATTGAAAGTGCCTTTGGATGTTTGGCTCAAGACAATGCTGATCTCTCTGTGGGCTTGACAGCTGAACATAAACAACACACCCCTTTTTGGTCATTGAACAAGAATAAAGGCACGGTCAGTAGGAACACTATGCAGAGGCGAGCCTCCAACCTGAGCACGTCACTGAGGGGTGTAGCTGCACTGTGTTGCTGAGAGAAGCAAGGGAGGGAATGGGAGAGACACTGCCGCCCCGGCAGAGTCGGTGAGGAAAAGCCAAAATAACACAGGCCTTAACTGGAGGCGCAAACACACAGCGGATGTGGTGGGCCGGGTGCCCGCTAATCGCTGCCGAAACCAGGACGCGTGGTAGGAACTAATCTTCTGCTTTCAATGCAAGGAAACAAATGCTGAAATGAGAGGAACCTATAATCGGGTCATGTACAGATTGGAAGATCAGAAAGCCGTAGAGAACACCAGTGCTGATGAGCAGACGCTGCCTCACTAGAGCAAACCCTGCGACACAGAAGGTACCTGGGTTGCTCAGAGTGGAGGGGGTGGAGAGTAGAGCGAGCACTAGGGGAGGAAGGAAGGATTAGCTAACCCCAAACCAGGGGCCTAAAGGCCCAGAGAGAGGGAAAGAAGCCAATAACAATAAGGGTTCGGGAGCCCAAGAAACACAAATAATATGATCATCCAAACCACTCACAGAAACTCCCAAGAACTATGAGAGACATATAGAACGAGGAGTTACCAGTTTTCCAGTGAGATACATGAGGCATTGGAATGGGTAGACCCAAGGGAACCAGAGGGGCCAATAACAGGTGAAGAGCAAATTCGAGAGGTGTAAAAGAGCACCCAAGACATGAACCAAGTGGGGAGAACCAAACCTAAATGGTGGAGAGGGGTTAGGGAGGTCTCTCTCCACCTAAGACAACTTGGACATTTGATCTTTTCAAGAACTTGAGACCTTATTTTGAAAACTTGAGAAACTTTTGGAACTTTGACCGCCGGTCAAGAATTGTTAAACGAGGCAGAATTGTTTTCTATGGATAACCATTTGATCCAAAACCAGGAAGAAATCCTGGAAGCCCTGACGGAGATTGGGGCAAACAGCTCTGAAGGCAGGACCCTCTGTCTAGTTTTAAAAAATATTTTTTCTAAGTGGTAGGGCCAGTTTGGACAGAGGACTATTTCTTTATTTTGACTATTGACAAGCAGCGCGGTATAGTTTGTTAGGTAGGGAACTCTCTTTTTAGCAATAGGGCTAGAAAGGCATTTCCTGTTAAGTTAAATAAAACTCTTCGACAACATGTTTTCTGAATCGAGTCCTTCTTCTGGCTTGCCACACTACTTGACACTCTTTCCATGTGGTGGCATTTCTAGGCCTAGGCACATAATTTGCCTCAATGTCCCTTCCCTACTACCCCTGCCTGTCACCAAAGTACTCACAGATGCAATACCTGCAAAGCATACAGCTCTGTAACTCTTGCTACAAACTACCTGTTGATAAGGCATTCTACATATTAATCAGGTGTTATGTCGCAGGATGACTTTTCAGCCGCTAGTCCTAATACACCTGCCGCGGTGCACCCATTGCCGCTGTGGCTCTATGGCCTTTCCATTGAGTTCAATAGACATTAGCTATCCAGGAACCAGATGGATAAGCTGGCTGCACATTTCTGATGCATACATTTAGTACATAGGACCTAAAAATGACAAATGCAAAAAGAGCATCCTTATGCTATCCGTGGGTCCTTCAGCTTGTGACATAATAGATGTGCTGATGACTGTCGCCTATTTTGATTATCCCAAAGAAAATGTAAGTGATTATTTCACTCCACATAAAAATGTTGACTGAATGTAATTTATTCCACCGTACCATTCGGGCAAAAAGGGAAAACATGACAAAACTATTTTAATGTAACTTCTGGTGCATGTAAAAATGTAATGTTTCATTTTTACTAAAAAAAACACAAAGAAGCCTTGGTCTCAACTAATTGCAGGATGCAAATCATCCTTTCACAAGAAATTATCACAGAAATCTAATATTTTGGACTAAATGCTAACTGTGGCACGAACGGCCATGGCCATTGACCTGCAGCTGGAGACCATGGGCAGGATCAAGCTCATCTCCCCTCCATCAGATGTCAGTCACTCCTGCACAAGAATTTTGTAAAACGCTGTGAAGATATGGCTTCATGCGTGAGGCTCAAGTCTGGCCTAAGTCTGGCTTTAGGCCAATCCTGTGCTGCCTGCGGGGGAGAGAGAACCAATTCAAGGCAGTATGCAGGACTCCCGGAATGTCGAGGCCAACTACATTGAACAGGAAATAATCATTGTGTCATCATCCATACTCACGCGGATTTAAACTCTCACACAAACCCCATTGTAAACTCTGCTACCTTGCTTCAAAAACCCCAACAGACAGTCACTTCTGCTCCTCATCTATTGGAGATCCCAAGAAGGGGTGTGTAGATTCTCTCAGGAACAAGATGGCTAAGTAACATAGTCCCATGTTTATTACTTAAAATAAAGAAACGCCCAGTCAAATTTCAAATAGAAACAGGGGTCCCCGGCAATGTGATAGGAGAGCAAGAATATGCCAAGCTGACACACCAGTCGAAGCTTCATGCATCTGATTTTGATCTATTTTGATCCCACACTCCACTGCAGCACATGTTCCACCACATTTTCCTACAAAAGCCATTGGGCAAAGATACAACGTCATGTCATCAAGCGACAACATACAGTGGCTGCTTCCTTTGCTTTAAGTTGGGAGTTGTGCACCTACTTTATCATTTAATGACAGATCAGTACCTCAACGCAGCAGGCAGGATCAACAAACTCTTCCCATCTCTATTTCAGGGTCTCAGAAAATTGAAGCACTGTCGGATACAGTTCTATATTGCCACATCAATCAAGCCAACAACACAGCACTAACAAATAATAATGTTCAATATACAACAGCAAGCCGAAGACTAATTGCAACATCTGGCTCTGAACAAGACATTATTAAAACGAAAACAAGACCCCTGCCATGGGTCTTGTCCATGATTTGTCCTCCAAAAGAGGCTCAGACCACCATATCTGCATCAGGATGAGAATCCTGTATCAAGCCATAGAATGCAAAAGGCATTACTCTCCAGAATCACTGACATGATCCATCTTCTCAATCGAGCCACCACATTCTCTAAAGTGACCCTCAATTTAGGCTGCCATCAGCTTGAACTTGCGCCAGAGTCAAGAAATATGTCACATTTGCCATCCCCCTCGGCTCAACATCTACAAACGACTGAGTTTCCGTGTGTCCACAGTTGGTGAAATTATTCAAAGGGGAAATTCATATAGTAACCTGCCATAGTCCCACCTGCATTAATTACAACAGCATTTTGGTATTTGGCACGACACAAGAACTACATGATGACACACTACATCGAGTCTCTATGGTACTGGTGGATGCTCACCTGACAATGAGCTGGGACAAATGAGAGTTCCGAAAACATGCATTGACATTCTTTGGCCGTATCTTCTCTGAAAGATGCATCGAACCAAACCCTGAAAAGCTGTCTACACTGACGACAACTGGCTGCAGAATCTATCTGCACTTTGCTTGTTCGTTTCTTGTTCTGGCTCCCTAATGTACCATATACATCCACGACTTTGTATCATTCAGCACGCCTCTTAGTTCTCCGACCAAGCTTAATCACAAATTAGTTCGGACTCAAAACCGCCAAAAGGTGTTTGACTGCATTCACCATTGTTTTGCATCTGCCGTGTGCATGTCTTATTTTGACACCAGCCTCCACAATGAAGCCACTGTCAACACGAGCATGGTAGTCCTTGGCACCATCCTTGCCTTCCATGACTGTCTGATACTTCAAGGCACATTGTATCCTATGCCAGTAGGAGCCTGACTTCCACTGACCAAGCCAACTCTCAGACTGAAAAGGAGTTTGGCAGTTGTGTGGGTGTGCCAACATTTTTATTTGTTTTTGTACAGCAACTGTAAGCCTGGGAAGAATGCCAACCCAGCTGACTTCCTATCTGGCCATCCTCTACAGTTGCAACATACTGGAACATAGATTGCTACATCAGTTACATTGTACATCAAGCCAGGCCTGCACATCTGTCTCACGAAGACGTTAAATATAACTCTGAGAAAGATGTGACTCTCTATATTATCAATGAATGCCAAACATGCTAAAGAAATGGTCAAAAGGCAAAGCGACTGGGACCCACATGAGCTCAACAACCTTCTGCTAGTGACGATGAGCTATCGATATTTGAATCTACAATACTACAACTAAGCAAAGAAAAATGTTCTCCCATCCTCTGTGCCAGCAGATCACAGACTTGGCTCATGAAGGATACATCGGTATAATGCCCACCAAAAGACTGTTACGTCAGAAGGGCTGGTTCCCAATAATGGACACTCTGATTGAAGATACTTTTAAGAGGTGTAACATCTGTCCAGCAGTAACTCCACACACATTCCCAGAATCCCTTCAAACGGCCCCACCACCTCAAGCCATGTGGCAAGAGGTTGCAGTTGACCATTTTGGTTCTCTTCATTCAGACACATAGATTTTGGTGGCACTCTAGTATTACATAATTCATGAAATTCATCTGATAGCCTTCACCCCGGAGTCAACTGTTATCCCAGCTCTCGACACGATATTCCTAGCTTATGGAGTGCCAAAAGTGGTCAAGTCTGACAACAGTCCACCTTGTGCAGGTGAAGACTTTTAAGTTTTCGTTGAGTGTATGGTGTTGCAACACTGGAGAATGATACCAGTATTGCTTTAAGCCAGTGGTCGAAGTGTACACAAAGGAGTAGTGGAACTATGTTCCCTGCTGGCCTGCCCCGCACCCAACCAACCTCATCGCCAATCCGCCTAACAAATGCAATCCAACCCCCCCAAGAAACACACCTGCTAGTGCACTGCACTGAACACTCTCTTAAAGTGCACGTTTCAACTTCTTACTACACTTTTATTTTAAAACGAAACCATTCCGGAACGGTTTCTTTTTAAAATAAAAGTATAGAAACTGTGAACGTTTTTTTTTTTAAGTAGTGGAGTACCGCTACCACCCACTCTCGCCCACTTTTAACCACTACTTCAAGCGAATGAAACTGTTGAACGCTTTATGTGCAATTTAAGAGCGTACCATGCAAGCCACCTACAAACAAACACTATATCAGTTATTGAGAGATTACAGAAATACCCTTCTGAGCACAACAGGAAAATGCTGCTCAGAAGGGATGTTTTGCCAAAATGCTTGCACCCGTTTACCTCCAATTGTAACCTCCCCAAAGCATAACCCAGCTCAGGGAAAAAAGACACTCACGCCAAAGAGGCCAGTGAAGCAGTATGCAGACAATGGAAACATGTGCTCTTCTCTGAAAGTAGGTGACAATGTTCAAGGATGAAAAGGAGACTCATACGTTGTGTCACGTTTTACTCACTGTGTTTAACCCAGATGTTCCCACCATAAACAAAAGGGCTCCATAATCACAGGCAAAAATGAGAATGAGGAAATTGTCCGGAATTTAACTTTCTTGAGGAAAGTAAAAACAACCTCACCCACAGCAGTCCGTATCAACAGGAACTTAGAACTATAATTACTCAGTCCTTCAACCCCACTCCAGGATTTATTTCCTTCTTCCTTCCCTCTTCTCTGGTGTCCTTCTGCCACCCCACTCCTGGTTTTACCTCCTCCCTCGTGTACCCTTTTCATGCGACTGCCTTCCACTTCCCTGCTGGATTTACTTCTTACTTCTTTTCGCCGTTTCCTACTACCACCTTCGATTCCACTGCTGGCTTAACATCCTCACTGGGTCCTTGATTGTGTTCCTCTCTTTCCTGTTGCCACCTCTCCAGCTCCTCCTCTACGCCTTCTCCGGTCTCCAAAGTATCTTTGGCAACCCTACCCTCCAGCAATCTTCCCCTCCAGCCTCATCCAAACAAGAGCTGCCTGCTTCTGCCAACCACCATATTGAAGTAGGTTGCATGGCTTATATAATTGCATGCCCCTCCCCCTGATTAGAACTAGGGCTAATAGTCTGCAACTGTGAGCCTAAGGGGTCAACTGGTTAGGATTGGTTAGGTCCTTTCACTTCCTGGTGGTCAAAATGAGACTGAGTGGGCTGGGTTAAATCTATAAGGACATTGGCAGCCATTTTGAAACTCTGTGCATGGAGAGGCTGGACAAGCTGCCTGTATTGAGGATATCCTGCTATGCAGCTGCTGGGAAGCCTAGTTTGTTAGGGGGGGCCCTATCAAGGTTCAATATTTCCCCAGGGTCTTCCTGCCCTTAAAGGAATTTCTTATGTCCTCCCTGTCCTTTAAAGGGATAATTTCATTTCCTCAATCCACTCCAGATGTTCTGGTTGGCAGAGAAGGGCATTGTGGGAGATGCAGTCCACCAGAGGGTGGTTTCCCTGCACAATCTTGGCGTTTATGCTCTGAGACAGGTTTCCTGATGTCTTCCTTGACTTAAGTGACCTGACTGGACATTTTGCCAGGTGTACCCTCTCCTCTGTCCCTAATTCTGTTATCGAATTCTGGTCGGGTTATGTTTCTGTTCTTATGGGGCATTATGGTTAATGTATTTTTCACTGACTTAGTAGGCACACCCGACTTACTGAGTTGCCTGGCTTGTGGTCACCTTCCAATGCTCAAGGCAGGGAACCCTATATAAAGCTAGATATTTAAGTTTGCTTGTACCGTGTTAGTCAGGGAAATATAGAAAGCGTTGATCCCAAAGAAGACCGCAGGATTATAAATGTATTTGTACACGCTGGAAGCTTAGGGCGGAGAAGAGGTTGTCGCAAAAGATGAGATGTGAAACGAAGGTCTGTAAAAGGAGTAGAATTCAGATGGGTAATACCACCTTTTATCTATGTGTCAATGGACAATTTAATTTTGGGGGGGTTGTATGAAAATGATGAAATAAATGAAACTATGAAATGGGATGTGCCCACAGCTTGCTGAACAGCAGTGGATCCATGCATATACAGGTCATATCTATCGGGACTGTTAAAGAGATTAGACTCTTCAATTGAAGGTGAATGGGCCGCAGGGATTTCAGAGTTTAATTGTTTAATTCAACTCCATAATACTTTTTCGAATGACTTACTCAATTGCAGGTAATTATAATTTTGCCAGCTTTTACCAGAGTGGTGGACAAGCATGTCCCTCTAGAGCTAGAGGAAGTAAACAGGACCGGTATGTTGCCTGTTTCCTGGAGGCGTGTCATGTTAGAAGCCCAGCTTGCTCATGGGTGTATCAATTAAACATTTTGCAGCATGTCTCCTTGGGCATCAGGGTGATCAAATGAAAATGATTGATTCGTTTTTTCACAGACAGGTACTCAAAAGGACTCGTTGTTATGTCGAGTTGCCTTTCCTTGTCTCTTAGGCATCCAGGGCTCTGTTGCAGGGGGCTAGTCCACTTAAATTTTCCACAGCCTTTGACAGAATTGTTTGAAGATGGCACACCAAGTCTACCAGAGGACTTGCAGAAGGGTTCATTTATGCACCAATTCTTGTTAACCTTTTTGTGGCTGATAGTTTCCTCAGTGTTTTCTTCCAAATGTGCGAGTGGTCGAAATGCATCTATCCTCTGCTGATCATTTAAGACCAGTTCTCACTAGGATTAGAAAGATGATTGTCCGCTTTGGATGTGCATTTATTTCTGTATGGGGAGAATTATCATTCTATGGCTAATTTCCCTCACCTAGTGAGTCCCCCAGTAGTGCTGCTGGATTTCTGCAGTTTATTTTTTCCACTTGGTAAGAGTGTGAGCCTTTTTCCCACTCTTACATGTGTTTTGCAATGTGTATTTGTACTGTTTGTGTGATTGTGGGCTCTGGAGGACACCACTCCATGAACCACGCGTTTTTATGTGTGTTACACAGCACCTTCCGTGCAGTAACACAGGGTTGTCTTTGAGACTTCCCCCTGACTCAATTTTTTGGGGCTGACTACTGTCCCCCAGAAAAACAGGTAAAGTTGCCATTTACTTTACCTAGTCATTTAAAACTACAGACCCAGTACACCCCATCTTACATGGAGTACTGGCAAGGGTTAACTCCTATCCCTTTTTGTCTGTGCCTCTCTAAGCTTTGTTTTGCTCTTTTAGCATTTAGACTTGGCTGGTGGCAGTGGTATCTACCCCAATTTTTCTGCCGCCGTTATATTATATAAATGTGGTACTGTTCCAGGCTATCATAGTAGCCTCGAACATAAACCCGCTTAACCAAATATTCTTTGTTTTGGCTCCGGTCGGGTTTATTTGCCATTTCTTTTTGTTAAAGTCCTTCTTGTGTTTTACTTTGCGCGGCCTTCTTTGTTCACTGTCTTTTGGCGGGCTTCTCCCAAGAAGCCCTCCTCTTGTCGCTTGGGTGTCTAGGTGGGCTGAATGTGAGGGAGGGGTGTAGTCCACCCCTACACAGGGTATCCTTGGAAACCCAAGTCGCACTTTGTCGTGATTGGCTGGGGTGGTTGTCTGGGCTGGACAACCCCCCTACTGTGTGATTGACAGCCAGGCTGTGTGAATGGGGGATTTTCACATAAAAGGCAGGACTCTTTGGGCTGGAAGTCCGAGTCGCCACTGGAACTGCAAGAAACCAAAGAGAATCAGAGAAGAATACGGCTGCTGCAACTACCGAGTCCCGGTGGAGCCCTGCTGCAGTCCTGAGCTATCTACCCTTCAACAACAAGAGAAGATCCAGTCCGGAGTCTTCTTCCCTTGAGCCTGGTGGGATCAGCCAGCTCACCTTCCACAGCCAGAGGATCCTCTTTGTGGTCGAAATCGCTGCACACTGCTGTAGTGGTCCGGATAGCCATCTGTAGAGCCTCTCCGGTTTTAAAGGAGCGCACCTTTTATTCACCGTTGCTGCTACTGGCCTCATCCCTGGGTAGGGCAGATCACTCCAGACGTCCTCCTTCTTGTCCCCATGACTGAAGCTCCAGTAACCGCGAGTCTGCAGGAAACTACCAGGACCAACTGCCGTGGCACCAGCTTCTTCAAAGAATAAGGTACTGTGTCCAGCTTCGAGGAAGTAGGGTGAACCCTTTTCTCCTCATCCAAGACTTGCCCTTGTTTTCCTTCCCTCTTATAACTTTTGCTTCCTCTATCGACAATATCCAAGTACTCCTGGCAACCTTGAATCGTGTACTGTCTGACTGTGTGATCCTCGTCAACAGGAACCCAGTTCCACTTGACACTGGCGCAAGCCTATTGACTTTTATCTTCTTGTCAGCAAGTGTTCTCTGATTCTGTCTGCCTTGACAAAAGTATTGCCTATGATTTGTGTCCCCAACTCTCTTGTGTTAACTCAGGTGCTAAGTGTGTTTTAACTCCGGTAATATTTATTCCCGCGGGTATGCGTATGTTTAGTAAAACCGAACTGTCATTACTGTCAAAAAGTGATCGCATATGTATTCCCGGTAACGCCTTTTGTTTCATAAAACCGGTCTGTTAAATCCTAAGGTACTTACCTTGAGTTGTTCTGCACAAAGAGAATTGGTTGTGTGTAGTGTATTTGAAGTGTGATTTTAATCTAATAGAAGTGAAGTGTTTCGTGAACAGATGGTTTAAAATAAATGTATGTTTACTTTTTAACCAAAAACCTTGAGTCAGTGTTTGCTTGAGTCACAGTAATTGTAGTCCTTTGTGTAATTTCTACTACTGCTCATTTGCTCTCGAGATAAGTCTGGCTGCTCCGCTACTGCTACCACTTTAACAGTGTAGTACAGGCTTTTACCAAAGGTGAACTTGTATTGCCACTTATAGTCTTAATTGTGTGTAGTGGTCCCTAAGGGCACTGCACAGGATTCTGCCTAACCATTTCAATTTAAGTGAACCCACAATGCATCCATCAAAAACAAAGATTCTGAGGTTTGACAAAGGAAATCGGAAGCCTGTGTGGTTGGGGGCGGGTGATTACAAATTAGAAAATATTTCAGGTTAAGTGAGGATTTCACGGGGATCTTTTAAAGAGAGGAAAATCCAGTAACGCTAAATCTTTCTTAGCTGCGTTTGTGAATTTCGATGGAAAATATGGGTTGTGGTATAGTCGTCCCTTCATTGGATGTCTGGGCAAGGTCACAGCTGTTATTGCCTTTTGAGGAAACATCTAGCTGCGTGTCAGCTTTCTGGGAATGAGTGGGGCAAATTCTGGTGGTTAACTTGGGTGTTATGCTAATCAGCTCGTTCCATGGATACAATATGAATTTGGGATTGAATCTGTGGGCTTCTGAACTTCTCAAACTCGTACTCCTTCCGTCATACAATGGTGTGATGTTTTGTTGGACCCTGTTTTTTTTTCTTGTTATTGGGAGAGTAAAAGTGTTTGACAGGCTGCAGAAAGAGGAAAGTGTAGAGGTGCCCTCTGCTGATTGTAGTGGCTGACTGTATAGAGTGAAGGAAGTGCTATCAGAGGAGGAAGTGGTTGCAGACATGACACACTTGAAACTGAAATGCTTTTAGGGGCCAAAGGTAGTGGTCACGTAGAAGCAGGCAGGAGTGTTTCTGTTTAAACTCACCACGGTGCAGCTTCCCATACTACTTGGAAGCGCCTCCTGATTTATTCCACTGTCCCATCCCTCTCCACAGAGCTGAGTGAGGGTTTGGAGCTGCACACTTGTGTATTACTCGACCTGCACCCCAGCACCACATTTGCACCAGCACGCCACAGTAATAGATATGTTTATTCGGCCTTCGGCAGTGCTTTGGCTATTGTCGGAAGGCAGCAATCTTGGCTTCTATCCTTAGTTTACAGCACAGCTTGACTCAGACATGACTCCGACTCTTGGCTTCATGGCATTGCATAGCACAGCATTGTTCACCTCTTGGCAGCTTGAAGGAAACAGCACAGCACTGGAATTAGCAGCATGGAGGTCGGTAAATGGAGTGACATGTCCAGATCTCTTATGACCGTGAGATTTGAACATCTCCAGCGAAGCAGATTTGTCTGGGAATAAAGAGACAATATTGATGTTCTGAATTCACCCATTGCCACAACCCAATTGAACACAGCCCAAAATTTAATAACTAAGGAACCGGGAACCAGGGGCGTTGCTAGGGGGGCCTAAGGGGGCTATAGCCCCTGATCTTTTGGTTGTAGCCCTGGATAGAATCTCAGGAGCTACAGCCAAAAGACTAGCTAGCCCCCAGTCCCAACAGTTCTGACATCAGCGTAGCCCCGGGTCTTTTCCAGACCTAGCAACTCCCCTGCCGGGAACTATGGGTATCCCCATCCGTGATGCAGTAATCTGACCTTTCTTGGAAAGGAAATGAGACCAAAGCCAAAACTACCAAAGCGGCACATATTGTCACATCATACCCTTACTTCCTCGTGATGGAAGCATTGGCTATACGGGATAAGGAGCAAATGGGTCTGCAAGCCTTCATTGTGAAGGAAAGGGAACTGACTGTATAGCCTTAGCTGCCCCACATCCACAGTTGGAAATAATGCACCAAAAACAGGAGGGACAAAAACATGTCAACAAACGCCTAGGCAGCCCCCCAGTTAAGCAGGTTTACCAATCCAATCCCAGTAATCTTGAAATGACGAACTCTATTTATGGAGTGGAGTGCAGATAGAAGGTCCACCAACAGGGATGCCGTTCAATTGGCCTCACTATTCAAAGCCTGACAAAGCGTGCTCTTCGGATATAGGTACCAAGCAAATCAGAACTAACCTCAGATCATCTTGGTAGATTCAACCTGCAGAGAAGCTGCTTGACATCATCCATATCGGCCACATCCTACCATGTGTGCAGCTTAACGTAGATCTGAAAGAATACCCCACTTATTTTTTCCTTTTTGTTAACTATATTCCCATTTTCCCCCATCATTTCATTCTTCCCCTTACTATCTCAGTCCACACTGGCCAGAACTCTGACCTTTTCTACCATGTTTCTTATCTTTATAAGAGCAAAACTGCCTCTCAAGCTCATGATAAATTATCTCGGTTCAACCAGCTTAAAGTCGGCACAGTATCTTCTCTCTTTTTTGACAATAGAGCGGTCTGCTGATGTTCTTGTTGTGAAAAATCTAACCTGTTTTCAAGCTTGGACTTGTAAACCAAGGGTGCCTGATTCGTACTGATAGAGTAAGAAGTAATTGTACTTGTTATAGAGTCTGCAAACCCAGGTTATAGCTTAACCAGTCGTTCCATCCCTCAAGGAGATCACCTCGTTGTAACTGGTCCTGAAAACGTTTACAAAACCATACCCAATTCAGAAGTAGCAAATATTTATTTTTGCGATGATGTGCTTAGTGGTGGCTTCAATAGTGCATTGTCAGACAGTAATATGCCCAAATATTCACACTGCTCCCTTAAACCTGTCCTGGTTTATATAAGCAAGATCAGTATAAGCCTGATGCTTGTAGCGTTATAAGAAAAAAATATATTTTGCAGTAGTAAGGTGCCGGGGTGCCACACTTCCATCAGATCTGTCACCTGCATAGATAAATGCTTTAACTTTAAACTCTCTGTCCCTAATCCCAGGTGACATTTTTATCTTTGCTTAAACCAGGTACAATATTAAAGTCCCTGCACACGCATATAGGCCCAAATCATCCAAACAATCATCCAAAAATTTCAAGCTCCAGATTTATCAGTACAAAGGGATCTTCCACATTAGAAGCATACACACCAGAAATAGTACATGGCTGTCCGTGAAGTGCAAGAAACGCAACTGTTATGATCAGATTTAGTACAAACCCCGCCGCCCTCAATGTACATTTTCATAATAGACTGACCCCTCCAGTGGAACAAGTATGTGAAGATACCTTCTTTATCCTCCATAACCATAACCTTTTGTCTCCATACCATCCATGTGCTTCTTATAATCCAGAAGCATATACACTGCTTTCCATTTCACCGCACAGTTAAGGCCGCTCATGTTCCAACTAAGGACGTGAATACCTGTCATGGCTAGATGTCTTTTTTTCCAGAAAAGCAACATAAAAGGTGGACAGTTTGAGAAACCGAAGGGCGTCCTCATATCTACTCCACTTGGTGGGCCAGGAAAGGGCCATTGCTTTTGGATCCCAACCCTGCGGGTGGACAAGTTAGGGGGGATAATCTAGGTAGAGGGCCCTTTGGGATTGGAGGTGGGATGCACTTGGGTGAGACGCAGTATTCCACATTCTCCTTTCAGGAACCCCTATACCAGAGATGGTTATGAGATATTGTTCCCATATCCTCTTGTCCCTGAGAAGATCAGGAGACATTATCAAGCCACACGTACTAGAAAGAGGAGGAGAAGGATTGGGAATGGGGTACCTTTTGACGAGACAGTATTTATTTATTCATGCATTTATATTGCGCCGAAGGCCACTGGCATCAGGGCGCATACATATACACAAAGAACCACATAACAGAATATGAGACCGCTGGTGCTATTTGATCCGCCTGGACAACTCTCACTGCTATCTAAAGATAGCTGTCTTCAGGGCTTTTCTAAAGGCTAAGTAGTTACTCTCTAATTTGATTGCCATCGGCAATCCGTTCCACGCTTGGGCGGCTTTTACTAGGAATGATCTACCTAGCCCATTTGAGCGTTTGAACATTGGGCAAGCGATCTGACCCATAGATTCAAATCTCAACGAACAGCCAGGTAAATAGTAAGCTATGTGTTCCTTCAGGTAGGCAGGGGACTGACCATGGAGACATTGGTGGACTATGGTCATAACCTTGAACGTAATCCGTTCCATGATTGTCAGCCAGTGCAGGGCTCTTCTATCAGAGGTAATAGGCTCCCTTCTGGTTTTCTTCCTAACCATTCTCACTGCACTGTTCTGGATAATCTGCTATCTTGCAATGCACCCTTTGTTTTCTCCTAACATTAGTGCATTTCCATAGTCCAACCTAGATAGAATAGTGGCCCTGGCTGTCGTAGCACTGCACTTTTCGTTCAGAAATGGTCTGATATGATTGAGCAGATGTAGATAGCATTGGCAACGTCTGTTCATATTGCTCATATGAGACTCTGTGTTTAGTGATGCCTCCATGGTAATTCCCAGAGTCTTCACCTTTTCTTGGTCTTGGATGGTGGAGTTCCTGATCGGAAAATGCCTTGCCTAGTTTGGCACGTGCCCGTTATGAACCAAAAATCAGTAATTCTGTTTTATCCCCATTCAAACACATCCAATTGGACGTCATCCAGGCCTCTGTAGTGGCGTTTGTTTGTTTGTTTATTAATTTGTAATGCGCACCAGACCCAGAGGCATCAGGGCGCAGAAAAAGCAATTGAACAAGATGGCCTATGATTACAAGATTTACAGTGTTAATATACAAATAAAATTATTCAAACGTTAGCATGTACTTTATAACGTTAGAGCAACTGGATTATATACATACAGATGATCAGGACAGTCTATGAGAACAAACATTTACAGTATTAATGTACAACAAATTCAAACGTTACAGTTACATTATATTGTTAGAGCTAATATGTAAAAAGCTATAATGCATGCTGATGAAGGCCATCAGAGTGAAAGGTTAGAGGTCATTTTCTCTGAGCCATTTAATAGTGTTAAATCTGAAGTTGAGAAAGGTTTGATCTGCCCTTAAGGAAGGGGGGGAGAGAGTTCCATAACTGCACTGCTTTGCCCAGGAAGCTGCTCCCCCCAGCTTTAGTCAGTTTAAACCTAGGTTACTACTAAGCAATTTGAGTTAGCAGTCCTGGTGGGTCGGCTGGTAGTTCTTCTGTTAATTCTCTCCATGAGATATCGTGGAGCGGCATTGTTAAGGCATTTGTAAATCAACGATGCAGTTTTGAGAAGGAATTTTGTCTCTGATAGCCATTTGGTCTGCCTTCTTGCTTCAGAGATGTGTTCTCTTCTTGCAATGCCGTGAGCTGTTCTCAAGGCATTGTTCTGTAGAAGTCGGATCTTATTAGAGGTATGTTTACTGGCGCCCAAATACAGTGAGTTACAGTAGTCCAACTTGGAAAGAATTAGGGCTCTAGCAAGTATAGAGCAGCTGTCGTTGGATAGAATTGGTTTACCTGCTCTGATCAGTTTACAGGTGTATGCTGACACCGATGCCAAGGCATTAGCCTGTTTGGCAAAGGAAAGAGAGGAGTCTAGGTAAAAACCAAGTGTTTTTACCTCTTTAGCTATTTCGATAAGGTTGCCATCGGTCTTGAAGGTGGCGTATTTTGGTCCAAGTTTGTGGAGGTTGAAAGTAGTCCCTAGAATGAGGATCTCAGTTTTCTCATCATTCAAGCATAGTCCATGGGCGGCCATCCATGCTTGGATGATGAGGTATATTTTATCTACTAATCCAACATCATTGTCATAATCCCCACTAAGGGGATTATGTATAAGGATCTGAGTATCATCCGCATAGTTAGTGTAGGTGATACCCAGACAGTCTAGATCATCAACTAGGGGCTTAGTAAATGTATTATACATTGTGGGTGAAACGCAGGACCCCTGCAGCACTCTACATGTAATAGGGATGGGATCTGCTGCCGCAGATGGTGAACAGACTCTCATAGTCCTGTTGCTCAAGAATGATTGAATGCAAACTATGGTATCTTGAGCGAAGTGCGCCGCTGAGTCAAGGTGACTGCATAGTACTTTATGGTCCACCAGATCGATGGTCGCACGAAAGGTGAAGGAGGAGCAGCAAAGCTTTTTTTCCCTTGTCCTTTTAAGATCTATCAGTGCTTTTTCAGTACCTGAAGCCAGATTGTCGGATACCCAGGAGCTGATTGGACTCTTAGTACTCCCGTATTTTCAGATAGGCCACGCGGCCTAATATTTTAAATGAGAAGGGCACTGTTGTGATGGGCCTGTAGTTGGTGGGTACGGATGGGTGTAGCGATTGTTTATTGAGAAGTGGAAGTACCCAGGGTTCTTTTAAATTGCTGGGGATAGTACCTGATGAAAAAGAGGCATTAATTAGTTTGGTTATGAACGGTGAGAGGTCTCTTGCCGCATCTTTGATAATTTGTGCTGGGCAAATGTCTCCCTGACAGTTTGATGGTTTTAATGAGAGGAACATTTTTTCAATCTGAAGGATTGAGACTTTTGAGAAGCTGAAGCATTCAGATAGTTTAGTGGTAAGCATTGAGGTGATGGCTGGAGTGTCTGAGTTAGGGATATTTGCTTTTTTACCAGCAATCTTATTCTGAAGAAGCCTCATTTTATTAGTTGGGGCATTCTGTATGTTGTAGATTGTCTCTAGGTCACGGGTGTCTATCTCATAGTTACTGCTCAGCTCCATCACCAGCTGAGTATCGTCAGCATAGTTTGTGAAAAATACTCCAGTTTCCTCGAGAGCTGTGCAAAGTAATCTGAGATGGAGATTAAAAAGTAAGGGGGGCAGACGAGCCCCCTGTGGGATTCTGCAATTAATGGGTGCTAGGGTTGAAAAAGCTCCCCCCAATGAATTTTTGATCTTAGATTGGCCAAAAAGGAGAGTACCCATCTGGTTGCCTTTACTGAGCAACCACCCATGTGTTCCAGGGACCAGAGAAGTTGTTCATGGTCTAGCAGGTCGAAAGCCGCAGACAGGTCAAGCAGCATCAGCATACCTGACCTGCCTTTATCCATAATGCTAAGCATATGGGTTTGGAGATCGACCATGGCTGTTTCAGTGCTATGGACAGGCCTGAAACCTGATTGTTGCGTGTGCAGGATGTTGTTCGCTTCCACAAAGGCTTGCAACTGCAGCACAGCCGCTTTATCTAAGATCTTCAACAGGAAGTTGCAATTGGTGATTGGTCGTAAATTACTAGGATCCCTGTGGTCGAAGCCTGGCTTTTTACTAGCAGGTTATTGTAACTATTTTGATAGCTTCTGGTATATTGCAATCTCGAAATGACACATTTACCAGATGTGTGAAAAAAGGTATGAAGGTGTCCCTATGTTCTAAGATAATCATCGGGGGTAAGATCGTCTCACCGCGGGACGTGGGTCTCATTGAGGCTAGAAGAGACCTCATGTCCTCTGTTGTAACAGTTAGGAAATCAAATCTCTCTGCCTCCACTTGCTCCAGCAGGTCAATCGATGGATTTTGCTGGTGGGGCACAGAGGCACAGGGTAGTCATGATTGCTACTCTAGCCTTCAAGATCTTAGCGTTGAAAGCCTCCTGTACTTTTAGGCAGTCGTCCTGAGAGGGTTGGGCCAAGGGGGACAGTGCTTTAGGCTTTTCTAAGGATCTCAGAATTTCAAAGAGCTTACTCGTAGAGTTTGAAGCTCTGTTTATTTGCTCGTTCTAGAAATTTTTCTTTGACTCTATGATGTTTTGTTTATACTGTTATTCTGCTTCCTTCCACTTATTTTATTCTCTGTGGTCGGCTGTTTTACCCATCTTGGTTCCAATTTTTCTCGTCTCTTTTTAAGCTAGCAAGTTGGGTATTGAACCATTTCTGATGTTGCATGTTTGCCCTGAATAATTTCCACCTGGCCGCAGGCATCTGATGGACAAGCTCGTGGACCAATGTGTTGTATGTCGAAACTAGGTTTTCAGACGAGTCAGCTTCCGTTGTTCGTGCCATCACATAATTTATGCATTGCACTCTACAGCAGTGATCTTATTAAAATTCCTGTTCAGCATCCTTTTGTGCTCGTTCCTAGCTTTGAGCGCTGGCTCACGGGACATTATTAAGAAGTCCACCCTATGGTGATCGGACCATATACATGGTATAGTTCCTTCTATTTTGACTTCCAGGTCGCACACCACCACCCAATCCGGCTGAATTGGGAAATGTCCTCAGATATTTAGCAACAAAAGCCCTCGGTTTGTCTAGTTTGGTCTGGGCCACCTTTGACCTTCGTGCTAGTGTGATTGTGTTTATCATTACTTTGAGGGCAATATGGGTTTCTGAGGATTATTTAGTGAATCATTTTCTGTGCATTCACAGTGTTCCAGCATTTCACATGCATCTGAATCAAGATTGATTAGAACTATATTGTGATGCATGTTTAACATTCCATTAATATTTTCTAAAAGAGATCCCGACTGGGAAAGCCGTATTAGTCTGAACTATGAGAGAATCTTCCAATCCACCTGTATTTTCATTGAAGAGAGACCCAGCTCATATCTTAGACAGTGGACTGAAAGGCTCATTGGTAGACCAAGCACGTTTTTCCATTTCCGGCCTTCCAGTCGGGACCAATTGAAATTTCTAATCTTCAGATTTACTTCAATCCCATTTACCAAGGAGTGAATAACCTTTGATTTCTAGAATCTTATCAATGGAAGTAATGAGAACCGGCAGTATGAGTACATACATTTTCGTCATTTGACATATTAGTTGTTCTGCTCTGGTGTCAAGTTCCAGCTCTGTTTCTGCCAACTTGGGTAATGCTCGCAATTTGAATCCTAGATATGTAACTAGATATGTAACTTCATTTGTGATTCGCACTGCCTGTTTGTTCAATGAGTACCTGAATTTTGGAGATATTTTATGAGGCCTCTGGAATTTGATTACGTTTGATTTTTGCAGGGTTTATGGAAAGGTTTGCATATGTCTCCAATGCATTCAACATCTTTAGGAGGCCGACTGGTGTGTAATCTAGGAGAACTAAGTCATCTGCATATGCAATCCATTTTAGTCTTTCTCCCCCTGCCCCCCCCCCACTTTTGGACTATTAAATGTGGATGTGCCAAATGCCTTTCCCAGATCTGCAAGATATAGGTTAAGGAGGAGGGAGGCTATGATGCACCCCTGTCGTACACCTCTCTCCGTGGCAATGTAATCAGTGAGGTGTCCTTCCATGTCTAATCGCACCTGTAGCTTTGAGTTCTCATGAAGTGAGACTATAATCGCCAACATTAACATGGGTATCCACTGGCGTTCTCTATGGTATTGAATCCCTGTGACCGATCAACCCAAGCTACATATAAAGTGGGTTCCCCCTTTTTCCATGATCTTTCCCAAACTCATTAGTAAGCCATTTACTGAGGTGGACAGTCCTTTTCGGAATCCTAGCTGATGTTTTGACACGATTCCACTACTTTCTGCCCAAGTTTCTAACTTTCTCAGAATAAGCCCTGCAAAAATCTTGCTGTGACATCTAAAATGGCAATTAGGCGATAATTTCTAAAATCAGCCCTATCGCCCTTCTTGTATATTGAGATGACGACCGCACGCTTCCCTGATTCTTCTGGAAGACGTTTTAGTCTTAATATTTCCCCAAACATTGTACTTAGGATTGTGGCCCACATTTCATTATCGGCATTCAGAATCTGATTGGTGAGACCATTTGGACCAGCTGCTCACGACGATCAGGATCTATTAATCGGATTTATTATCTCTTCTATAATGGCTCTTGCATGCCAGGGACAGTCTCTTTCGATTTCAAATATTTCTTCTGAGGGTTGTTTGTACAGGTAACTGAAAAAGAGGCACCAGGCAGACTCTTAAAACAACATTGCCCTGCAATAGACCTTGGGGGGGCATGCATATTTTTTATTAATATCCAGAAGTTTCTTGAGTCACTGTCGTGGAGTGTGTTCAGCATGAGCTCCCCCTCTTTGTGAAGACGTAACTGTCTTTGACTTCTGAACCAGTTCACATAGTCTTTTTTTCAAGGCCTTTGACTTGGCTGCATGTTCTTGACAGCTGCTGTCTTCCCATTTGAGGGACTGAATAGATTACCTTAGGGACCTTTTCCTTTGTGAAGTCTCTTCATCAAACGCATGATTGTGCTTACAATGTTTTTTTATTCCCCCTATTCTTGGAGGCTCTAACTTGCATAGGAAGTCTGCAAGATACCTCAGGGATGATAATTTATGTATCTCTGAGTCTGATGCAGTGTCCACAGTTGTTCTGATTTAGGGTAAGGCCATTTCTTCAGAACTTTCTGATTTGGCTTCTCCCTTCATTTAGTTCACCCTTTTTTTTTTTTTAGACAGAATTTCGAATTTGGCTACAAGCATATTGTGATTACTAGCTGTCTGTTGCCATATTTCAAAACTTGCGCACTTGGAAAATAGGAAGTTTGATAGGAACAGATAGTCAATGATGGAAGCCTTTGCACCCTTCTGACAGGTGAATGTCGCAGGTATGTCACCTTTACTGTTTCCATTTGCCATTGCCCAGGCCCAATCAGCCATGAAGATATTCCACCATTTATCTCTGCTGGTCGTCTGACTTGCTTTTTGTATGTTACCTTGCATTTCTCCTGAGATGCATTTCTAGTTAAAATCACCTGAAATTAGTACTGTGAAATCACTGACATTAGGGATTCTTTGATTACTATGCCAATGGCCAAAATGCCAGGGAATTTGTCACTGATGAGAAAGGACTCCGATATAATTGAGTTATGGGTGGCAATCAGCAAGCCACCTGAGGGTCGACCTCCTCTGTCTCTTGATGCCAACTGTTTGAATAAGGAGAAACCATCCACCCCCATACGTTTAATCAGCCATGGTTCCTGTAGGAGTACCAGATTGAAATCACCAAAAACAGAAATCCAAACACCTGGGTCTCTAAATGAGCTAGAGCCCAGCGTATTCCAGCAAAGCACACTCATTTTGTCTCTGGCTAGAAAGAGTAATTGACAAGCCCCAATTTCAGCAAGACTTGAGTAATTATTTCCGGTAGTAAAGGGCAGATCTGTGATTTTGTGACACATCTTTCCTCTTCTTTTCTCCCTCTCTCCTCATGGGTGGATCTATTGCCTTTGGATGCTCATCTTGTGCCCACTCAATCGCCATCCTCTCTTCTGGCTCTCTTTTTCCAGTTTTTTCCCCAAGTTGCGGTTCAAGGGGGGATTCTGTCACTGTAATCCCAGCTCTTTTCAGGTCAGAACTTGCATCCATTGATGCTCTAGCACACACCCAGGGTTTTAGACCCAATCCCACAGTGTGTGTGATTTCTGTGAGGAAAACGCATATACTCTATATCTTGGGTTGAGAAGAAGTATAGTGTTGGAATTCTTTTGAAGATGGATATCAAAGTACTCCTATTTAGGGCCTTTCAACCTCTCCCATTGTGTGTGTGCCTTGCATCCACAGTCTCGGAATGGCAAATAGATTGTCTCTCCTTATGTTATTTCTGAGCTCTTCCTCGCTTTCTTCAGTTGGTTTATAGGTGCATTAGTTTCTCTCTTGCTAGTTTCGGGCTGAGATGTCTTATGCCTTTTGAGGAAGATTGGAGCGAACTTCAGCACCAGGGTTTCCCTAGTTGTTCCATCTTTATTCAAAGCAGCATTTTCTTGACCTGGCAATTTTGGAATTCGATTTTGAATGTCAGGCATGATCTGATGGTATTCTGTTTGTGCAGCTTCATCTGCCACGTTGCGTTTTTGGGGTTCTGCCTTTGCTATTATATTCAGATTGTTTGTGGTGTTGACTTTTTTCAAACCAGTTTCTGCTCCCTATTTCTGGGGAATAGAGATCCTGCTGAAAAAGTGGTCATTTGTCAATATTCTGGTTCTTTTCTTCTTTGATTGTTTGGAATTGCGTGTATTTGAATCGTAGCGAGACGACGAGGCGGCTACTTCTAGTGACTTAATTTGCATTTCCGGAATTGCATCAGGAGAGCCATTGTTTTTCTTTTTTTCTCATTGTATGTATTTCCTGCCGCAGCTCAGATGTTGAGGATGCATGTGTGAGATCTTACCTTTTTTTTTATTATTTATTGTTTGGCTGTATGAAACAACCTTTCAACAATTACAAAATGAATAAAAACATATCATAAACATATTACAATTCAATTCATCAATATATAACACATTTCAAATTTTTACACCTGACACCCAATATATAAAAGACCTTAGTAGCAGCAGCATTCTTTTTCTTCCTTTTTCTCTCATTTTTTTTCCTTTCTTTCCTTCCCTTCTATCACCGTTCCCTCATGACAGCATTCACAATCACTTTGGGTATAATTCATTTAAAAAGCCTGTTGTAGCTAATCTAATTGACATTCTCTTTGTACCAAAAATCAATAGCCATAATTCTTCCATATCAGTTACAATTTGCGTTGTAAAGCAATGGAGATAGTATTTACATCGTATAGCATATAATGCAGGACAGTAGACGATGACATGTTTCAGCGTTTCTGCGTTTGCAGGATCCTTACAAAAACGGCAGATGTTCTCACTGGCATCAATTAGTTTTCGCCTAAATAAAATATCCCTTGTATGCCACAGATTTAGAAGAAAACGAATATAGTCATCTCTAAATTTTGGAGATGGATATTTTAAAATGTATGGTTCCGCAACTCTAAATTTTTTATGGCCAAACTGGGCAGTGTTCCAGTCTTTAGAATGGGAACATTTTTCCAAGGTATATATCCAATCTTGCCGATATCGTTTAATTTTAGCCTGCGTTGGATTATGAATTAAAGTATCTACGGAGATGTCCGCATCTGAAAGGATATTTATAGCTGTATTTAACCAGCATTTTGGGTATTGATGATCTGAGTATAGTAAATATTTACCCAAGATACCGGATATATCTAGACATTGTAATGACAGGATGCATTTTCTCAACAAAGCTATCAATTTCCATGCAATAGTACTGTATAGCGATAGCAGCCCTAATTCAAAACGAATCATTGCAATGGGGACACAGGTAGGCAAATTAAGAATTGAGCGCCAGTATTTACCTTCTAATCGATCCCACACTAAACGGGGCAGCATCGATGCAGCTTCAGAGCCATACGAGATAATGGGTTTTACTTTCATGGAATAGAATGATATTATATGATTGCACGTAAACTTTCCAAACTTATATAAAATAGCCCTAGATTGGGAAATTAAGGTTTGCAGTTTCAATTCAAGTTCTTTTTGAAACACTTTATCATTGTTACCCTGGCTGATCATAATGCCCAAGTATTTATATGTTGAAGTTAAAAGAATCGACTCCTTTTTTATATACCACTTGAATTGAAAGTGTTTTGTCATTTTACGATTTTGGCACATCATAATTTGAGTTTTCGTTAAGTTTATAGTCATAGCATTTTCTACAGTATACTTCGATAATCCATTAATCAAACGTTGCAAACCTGCCGGAGTTTTTGACAATAGAACAAGATCGTCTGCATAAAGGATCCATGGTATTTGTTCTTGGTCTAGTTTAGGAGCATCAGAGTTAACATTCTGGAACTTTTCACCCATATCAAGGATGAATAAGTTAAATAATGTAGCTGCCAAGATGCATCCCTGTTTCAGTCCTCGATATGTTAAAATGGGACGGGTTAGTATCCCATCACGAGTAAGACGAATATGAACTGATGTATTTTCATGAAAGATAGAAATTAACTTGACCAAAGAATAGGGGCAGCCCAATAGCAGCAATTTATGCAGCATTAGATTGCGATCTATAGAGTCGAATGCTTCCTTGAAGTCTACAAAGGCAATGAATAGCGATTGCTTTTGCTGACAACAGAGTGCCTTGATTGCAGTCAAGGAGACGATATTTATAGCCGTTCCCTTACCAGCTACAAATCCTGTTTGAAACCGATCTCTCATATTCGATGAATTGATCCATTGTTGGAGATCTCTTAGAATTAATGAGGCAAAGATTTTCCCAGGAACATCTAACAGGGCAATTGGCCTATAGTTTGCAGGGTTTTGTCTATCGCCTTTTTTATAAATGGGTACAATCAATGAAGTACACCATGATTTAGGGATCTTTTGGGTAATTACAACTTGAGAGAAGATTTCAAACAGGATGGGGGCCCATAAATCCGGAAATTCTTTTAGCATGGCATTAGAAAGCCCATCGGGGCCTGGAGCACGGGATCTACTTGCTTTGTGGATAAGATAAAGAATATCGTCCATTGTAAAATCTATTGAGAAGGATCCCTCAAGTTTTACAGGAGGTACGCAATTGATAGAAGGGAGAAGAGCATAAAGACCAGTAAAATGGGAGATCCATATGGTAGAAGCAACGTCATTAGTCTGCATTTGACATTGAGTGGTGTTATATGTGTCTGATATTAATGACCAACATCCTGCAGCGTTTTTAGTCAACATTTTAACCAACATTGCCTCACCATCTTTCTGGTATAATAAAGAACGATAAGTTCTTCTCCAGTTCCTATGTTTAGTTTTAATTGCTTTAAGAGCAACTAAGCGCTGATCTACTGGTAGAGATTGAATCGCTTTCTTATTTTTTCGAAATAAAGCTTTCGCTTTCTGCATATCTTGATTATAAGAGTGTGCTGCAACCGAAGATCTTGTTATCTTAGTAGAACCGGCAAATTGATACATTAGTTTTGTGTAATCAATATCAGAATTCCAATGGTTTAGCGAGGTTTTACTTGATGTTTTGAGACAATCTGTGAAATGTAATAGTTTCGTACTGGTCCATCGTAGGCGGTTTCGACCAAGATTCACTTCAATAGTTCCTTCCATTGTTATAGGAGTCACAGGTGGAGCAATTCTTTGATCAGTAGAGTTCAGTGGCCAGTGGAGATGTAACATATTGTGATCACTAGCCGAAGATGGCAGAACCTGAAACCCTTTTAGGAGATAGAACAAGGAGCGGCTAACATAAATGAAATCAATAATAGCCACAGAACTACCCCTTTTCCATGTCGGATGGGGAGGAGAGTCCTCAGGAAATGATCCATTTACCATGAACATGTCTTTCGATTGTATAAACGCATTCCAGCTTCGTACTCGATCGTCAGATAATACTTTACTATTATTTAAACAATGGAGATTTAAATCTCCCGCTAAAATTATGTGCATTTGTTTCTTGTATTGATATATTTTTTCCCATAAGCGTTCAAGGGAGCGCAAGTAGGAATCAGTGGAAAGAGCAACTGGATTCCAGTATGTATTAATCAAAGAGTATTGACAATCGTCAATAGATAGTTGTGCTAATTGGAAATACGGAGTCAAGATTTCATGTGAGATAACACTCGTGGATGGAGTTGTTTTCAGCATCATTAACAGACCAGACATTGGTCGACCTTTAATAGCAGAAATAGCAGGATTTAGGATGGGATAATACCCATCCCACGACGGGCAGTTAGTTAGCCATGTTTCCTGTAATAATATAAAATTGTACTCTCTTAGTTTAATGGCAGCATCGGAGAAAAGATGTTTGAAGCCTCTAGTATTCCAGCTTAACAATGAAAGATGCTTACTAGGGGAGATGCTATGCTTGGGAGGTAGAACACCGACATTCACACTGTTGTTTACATTGTGAACCACTCGAATTCGCTTTAGTAGAGGTAACCAATGTTATTTGTGCATCTTTATATGGGACTGAAATAGCAGAGCTTCTTTGATGGTCAATAACAAGCTCAAAGCCCAGATCCCACAAGGCTGCGCGAGCGGCCCAAAGAGTATTTAAAACCACTCTTGAGCGGAGCCAGATTCGAACTAAGGACAGGTCGTTATTATTTAAGAATTCAACTTGTTCAATATCACCAGAATTAATATCCTCCAATGCGTATATATCACCAAAAATAGCTAAAAGGCTAGCACGATTCAAATCATATGAGTGATACGGCAAAGGTCTACATTGAATAATTAATGAGTGGAGATTTTGTTTTACATCGGGTTTTTTCTGTCTATTTAGAGTACTTTCCGAATTCGAGGTGAGTATCGCATGGGAGCTTACCTGTTTAGTAGGGACAAATGGAATTTGCTTTGAAGTAGAGGCAGCAAATACAGTTTGGTTTAGATTCGAAGTAGCAATAGATGAAGGTAATTTCTGCCCGCCTTCGTCACATGTAACAACGCTATTATCAGAAGTCTGGTGATATTTTAGCATGTATTGTTCAATGGCTGAAGCTATAATACGATCTAAGGTTGGAGGCATGGAAGATAAATTACATTGATCCATTTTATTCGCATCTGCCAAGGAGGGAAGAGAAGGCGGCTGTGGTACTGATTTTATTGTAGAGGGTAATCTAAGTTGAGATAACTTATTGGCTCCAATTTGAGAAAGAGCACTATCTTTAATTTTAGATCCATCACTAATATTAGATTCAGCCGGAGGAAGTTTAAGGCTTTTAGCTTCTAAATAAAGGTCTATTTCTTTGCGCAGCTCTGAGCGTTTTAGACACAACTCAGTATCCAACAGATCTTTCACTCTTGGAGCAGTGATTGATGTTGGGCGATTATCAATTATCGCAGATTCATTATCAATCAAGGCCACAATATTATTTAGGGGCGAGTGTTCAGCTGGAGATTGTACATTTACAAGTTCTTTTAAGCTTTTCTCGGCAGCGATTTTTGCATATTTATCTCGTACTGCTTTAGCAGCTATAGTCATTTTATTTTTGGCAGGTGGTTTTAGCCCTTTCAAAAATGATTTGGCGATCGAGGAGGGAATATGCTGCTTTGGTTGATTTTTTGTTTTCTTTTTTAAGGGGCTTGTATAAGTCTGTTTAGCCGGGACAGCACCCGAGAAAATTGTGAATAGTTCTTTAGAAGGTTGTAATACATTCACTGATGGTGAGGGCAACACAGTATTAGTTAATTGACATACAGGAGCACACGTCTCAATAGGGGAATTAAGTTCTCGAATAATATGTGGAAATGTAGGGAGGGTAAATTGGACAGATGTAGCCGTATTTGCCATGGTCAATTTTGGTTTTTCTAATGGATTAAGTGAAGAATCATTGGTTGCTTCCTGCTGTAATAATTTAGCAGAAGCTAACTTTGATTTTTTAGGAGAAATGGGGGCAATATCATTAAATGATTTCAACTGTTGTAAACGTAGCTGTGATTGCCATCTAATTAATTTAATAAGTTGCTTATCCTGGATTTTAAGTTTTTCATCCAAGGTCTCACATAGTTTAAACAATGATGATATAGCCAGATTCATAGCGTGCAAGGTGGTTTCAATTAGTATTGTAGAAGACAAACATGCAGTAGATGGAGGAGGTAAAGAAGGCAAGGGCATGGAAGGAGAAAGAATGGGTTTCGGCATGGTATCAGACCGTCTGGGAGTAGGCGCTAAATATGAGGATACAGACATATGTTTCTCATCATCAGAGTATATGTGGGAGATTTCTGGTAATTCGTAGTTTGCTTCAAGCACCACATTAGTATCGATAAAGGAAGAGTTAGAACAGTGGTTAAGTTCGTCTTGAACCTTTATAAACTCATCAGCCAATACTATAACCGTAGGGTTAAAAGGTGTACCACACATAGAAGGAATACACGAAGCAGCTGGAGTTAATAGACCATTTGACCCAGGTGTAACTAAAGGCTTGCTAATGGACATAAAATGACATTCTGCGGTAACTGTGTGCTCACTTCTTTTGTAGCCTGTGGATCTTTGTCGCTTGATGATTTTCTCAGATCAGTATAGGGATCTGTCAAAAAAGCCGGTTGTATCGGAATTTCACTATCTTTCAACATAGTTATATCTGAAATAGAGCGCTTGGGTTTGGGCTGCATTATAGACGATGGAATATCAGACATAGCACAATTATCAGGTAAATCACTGCTACAGGGCCTTTTGTCTTTGCCCATAATGGCAAGCATCTCCTGTATATCACGGGACGCTACTGTTGCTTTAGATCTCGCAATTTTAGGAACTCGGGAAGCTGAAGTCACTTGTGGACGCGGTGTACTGCCCATTATTTTCCTTTTCTGAGAAGCTAAAGGAGGGGAAGAGGATGGAGCTGCCGCCAGCTTGTTTGATCTAAGATAATAAAAGCGTCGGCGCATTTAATACGCCACCCAGAAAAGCACTTGGATTACTATTTCAATTAGAAAGGGTAGATTTTTTTCCTCTTTCTTCACGGAGCAATGACATTCATCCGAATAGTCTGAGGCAGTTGTTCAGTTTTCAGGGAAGGGAACGCCCGACAGCTTGTGGAGCTGCCAGAGTCCGACTCTCCACCCCAAACCCTGAGAACTAATCGAATAAGTGTAAGTGAGGTTAGCAGCTGAGGGCTTTAATTCAGACCACTCACAGATCACAGCCGAACAGCATAACAGCGACTCCAGCCCTTACTTCCTCCAGGGCTTAACGCCGCAAGGGTGGATATACCGGCAATTTATGCTGGGCTGGAATCACATGACCACTCACGTGTGCGCGATAGGCCCCGCCTCCTCCAGGAAGCAGGGGAAGCAGCAAGAGCTCGGCTCGCAGTGCTGCAGGGCACAAGTTGGGTTTGCAGGTAATTTAAAACGCTCCGTTCATGAAGCGCACCTTCCAAATGTTCAGGAACACACGCCGCTCGGGCGGATATACCGGCAATTTATGCTGGGCTGGAATCAAGTGACCACTCACGTGTGCGCGATAGGCCCCGCCTCCTCCAGGAAGCAGGGGAAGCAGCAAGAGCTCGGCTCGCAGTGCTGCAGGGCACAAGTTGGGTTTGCAGGTAATTTAAAACGCTCCGTTCATGAAGCGCACCTTCCAAATGTTCAGGAACACACGCCGCTCGGGCGGATATACCGGCAATTTATGCTGGGCTGGAATCATGTGACCACTCACGTGTGCGCGATAGGCCCTGCCTCCTCCAGGAAGCAGGGGAAGCAGCAAGAGCTCGGCTCGCAGTGCTGCAGGGAACAAGTTGGGTTTGCAGGTAATTTAAAACGCTCCGTTCATGAAGCGCACCTTCCAAATGTTCAGGAACACACGCTGCTCGGGCGGATATACCGGCAATTTATGCTGGGCTGGAATCATGTGACCACTCACGTGTGCGCGATAGGCCCTGCCTCCTCCAGGAAGCAGGGGAAGCAGCAAGAGCTTGGCTCGCAGTGCTGCAGGGAACAAGTTGGGTTTGCAGGTAATTTAAAACGCTCCGTTCATGAAGCGCACCTTCCAAATGTTCAGGAACACACGCCGCTCGGGCGGATATACCGGCAATTTATGCTGGGCTGGAATCACGTGACCACTCACGTGTGCGCGATAGGCCCCACCTCCTCCAGGAAGCAGGGGAAGCAGCAAGAGCTCGGCTCGCAGTGCTGCAGGGCACAAGTTGGGTTTGCAGGTAATTTAAAACGCTCCGTTCATGAAGCGCACCTTCCAAATGTTCAGGATCTTACCTTTTTGCCATATTATTTGATGGGTAGATGGGAGTGGATAGGCCTCCTGTTGTTGTGCCCGGGTCATCTCCCATCTGTGCTAGCCTCATGAACTCTTCTAACACAGATTCTGACAAAGGCGTGTCATCCAAGTCACAATATATTACAGCTGTGCCAGGTTCTTGGCTAACCCCTTTTGGTAGCAGCGACTGGAATTTCTCTTACAGTGAAGCCATTTTTCCTTCTATTAATACCACATAATTGTTCATTGTTTTGAAGGTTTTGTGCATCTCCCCAATGCTGATTGTTTCTGTTATGGCTTCAGTTTCCGGGTCTTTTAGGGCATCCACTACTTTGAGACACTAGATTGTTTGGACATAAATCACAGCTGATTTACAGTTGTCCATTTCTTTGGTCAACTCCATCAATACACCTGAGTGGACCTGTACTTTTCACCAGCTCAAATATATTTACGAGCGAGTTCAAGGCGAAAAGTGTTTTGGTATTTACCTTTCCTCCTTCAATATGATCAGTGTCCTGATTTTGTGGCAAGGGAGCGTGCTTCGTGGCACCTAGTGGATGGCCACATTTCGTTTCATCCTTCTTATGCCTCCTTCGTGTTCTTACTTGATCAGCTGAGTTGTGTATATTTCCTTTCATCTCTGGAATTATTGGTGCACTGGGAAAAGTGCCAGCATCGTCTGTTCTCCACATCATATTGCCCTCTGTAGTTATGTTATGATATGATAGGTTACTTATGATATGATAGGTTATTTATAACACGTTTAACCCAGAGGTTTCTAAGCGGGGACCGGGGATCGAACCTATGTTGCTCCGTGTCGTCTTGCTTCCAAAGCGAGCACGTTGCTCCTGAGCTATCCTCCCGAGGCCCTATGACACTGGCTCTCTCTGCCTTGTTATTTATCATGAGGTCTTCATTGGTGCAAAGTCGACTCATGTTTCCCAGGCTGCGGCATTTGCAGATTTGAAAATAGTCATTAATTTTGGCTTTTATTGTTACTGCTGTGAAGGTGTTTTCCAGACTGTGAGCGGGTACAGAATCCATATCTGGCCTCGCATTGTTTATTTGATTGGAGGCTTCTTAACAGCTCTGGACAATTACATTCACCTACTATTTTCTTGTCTTCATCCTCCCATTTCTCTGTTGGCAAGTGCTCTTTTTTGACATCCCCACTGTATTTCTCAGGTTTGGATGGCAATTGGGGTTTGATCCAAACTTCCCTCGAGAAGGATATTTCGTTTCTGGGGCTCTAGGATCATCCTGGAGCAGCAAGCTCCGCAAATTGTAGGATCGAGTCATCTTTTTCAATTGTTCAATTGCACCCTCTCTGTAGAAAGTGACAGTATATTGGGCGGACCTCAAAGTTTATCTGTGTGGTGAAAGTTTGTGGGCTGTGGCGGTCTGTTATGCAAGTATAGATCTTTGTGTGCAATTTGAAATGTACTCGGAGTATCTTTTCAGAGGGAGTTCAAAGGGAATTTCCCTGCAGTCACTCCTACTAGATGCCCCAGATGAGTATAGGTCTTTATGTAAGACCAAAATGTGCTCGCACTGCCTCCATTCAGCAGGGGTTCAAAGGAAACCTTCCCACAGTTACTCCTGCTTAGTGCCCCAATTTTACAAGTTTACAACTGATCCCGTAATATGGATAGGTTTCCTCAGCGTCCAGGTCCTTACTGGGATGACTTGGTCACTCGGAAACTGGAACCTTTTTGGCCTTTAGCTGAACACTCCCGCATTCTCCCGCTACGCTCCGCGTACTGCAGGAAATTTTGAAAGCGGGCTCACGGGATTCAGGCAGTTGACAAAACCTTCCTCCTCTCCTCTTCCTTCTCTCTTCCTCTACATTGCTAACCTAGATCTCTGCTCTTTACCTCTCTCCCTCCTCCTCCTTACAGCTTGCTGACTGGCCACCTGGTGTACCTCAGTCTCACAGGTCCCGGGCACCCCGCCAGTCCTCTCTCGCACTTGCCTTGGGGCCCTCCACCGACTGGGATCACTTGGACCACCCCCTCCCTGTGACTGCCTGTGCACTTGCACGATCCGAATGCACCATGCCTGAAGATAGTCTGTCTGTTTCTCCCCTGTCCCCGCCCCTTAATTTCACTTGCTAAAACTGCAGAATGGCTGTCAGGCCTATTTGCTGTGTCCCAACTGTTAAATGTATTATATGCACTTAATATGCCTGTGCAGACTATTACCATCTCAGAATTTCAAAGACTCTGAGCCACTATTGTTTTGCCCCATGTTTCCCACCCTCCTTGAGCGCTTTGAAACACTTGCCAGTGGATATGCGCTATATAAATAAACAATACCATACCAGGATAAAGGCCAATAATTCAGCTCTTTTTGTGTGAAAAACACATTTCTCGAGTTTAGCATAGAGCTGGTACTCTAGTAACCTCTGCAGCACAGCCTTCGCATGCCAGACATGCTGTTCCTCAGAACTAGAATAAATCAGAATTTCATCAATATATACAATAACAAAAACATCAATGAACTCCCTTAATACTTCTTGCATGAAATGTTGAAAAGCCGCCGGGGCTTTACACAAACCAAATGGTATGACTAGGTATTCAGAGAGGCCGAATTTCGTCCTGAAGGCAGTTTTCCACTCATCGCCAGCTTTTACCCTGATTAAATGGTAGGCCCCGTGTAAATACAACTTTGTGTAGATTACTGCTGATTTAACCTGGTCTAACAGGACCGAGATTAGAGACAAAGAGAACTGATTCTTAATGGTTACCTTATTCAAGGTACAGTAATCAATACATGTCGTACATGCTAACATTCTGTGACCAAAAATCTGTAGGAATCTTAAAGTTTCAAAAATATTGAAAAAATCGTTATTTGTGGCCACTAAATCGGTAGGCGGTAGGACTGCTTAAAAAGCGGTATCCTACCACCTAAATCGGTAGGGTTGGCAAGTATCTAGCAGGTGCCGGAGAGAGGGGCGCTGCGTTGTGCAGCTACGCTGAAGAAATAGCATATTGCACTTGCAGCCGGGTGGAAGTGGCGAAACTTGCGCAGTGCGGGGCTGAAACGTGTGGTTTCCCCCCGGCTCCTGGCGCAAGCTCACACCTGCCAGAACTCATTAGGTGGAGGGGCTCGCCATTGCTTCAGTGGCTCGCCCCAGCATGTAGATGACTGGCACCGGGGAGCTGAGGTACGGTGAACCATGTGGCAGTTGATATCCAGAAGTGCTGGAGCGGATCTCACTGGCGCCTCTGACAGTCTGGGGAGGTTGTACTGGTGCACTGGTGTGCAAACTGCTGCCAGTAAGAACACCCCATTATAAACGCAGCAGCTTGGACACATCCCCACTGAAGAACGTTCCTCGGATTCTGTGTACTTGCGCACCCTGCAACCATGGCTGAACAGGCTGCTAAATCCAAGGCAAACCCCCATCCCCCCTGAAAAAAAACGGTATTTGTTGCCACTAAATCTGTAGGCCGTAGGACTGCTTAAAAAGCAGTATCCTACCGCCTAAATCGGTAGGATTGGCAAGTATGACATGTCCTGAGTGTGCGTGCCTTTATGGGTATGAAAAATAGAGGAGAGGATACCAGTGATGTAGAATGCCTTATAAACCCCTTCTTTAGCATGTCGTCCAAATATTCCCTGAAATGTTGATTCTGAGCCTCAGAGAGGGCATATATCCAACTACACAGCAACCTGGCCCCTGTTTCCAAATCAATGATACAATCATGCATCCAATGTGGAGGCAATTTCTCAGCTCTACCCTTATCAAACACTTCTGCACACATCCTATTTTTCCTTTGCAGCTGGGGAGCAGGTGTAAGTGGATCTAGGTCACCTGGCCTAAGCCCCACCTACCTGGTGCCTTCCTGCTTGCCGCTCTGTTTCCCTACCTAAGGAGCCCTCCAGCCTCTTTTCCTTTGCAGCTGGGGAGCAGGTGTAAGTGGATCTAGGTCATCTGGCCTAAGCCCCGCCCAACTGGTGCCTTCTTGCTTGCCGCTCTTTTTTACCACTTAGCAAGCCCCGCCTACCTGGTGCCTTCCTGCTTGCCGCTCTTTTTTACCACTTAGCAAGCCCCACCCACCTGGTGCCTTCCTGCTTGCCACTCTTTTTCACCACTTAGCAAGCCCCGCTGACCTGGTGCTTTCCTGCTTGCCACTCTTTTCCCTACTTAAGGATCCCTCCAGGCTCTTTTCCTTTGCAGCTGGGGAGCAGGTGTAAGTGGATCTAAGTCACCTGGCCTAAGCACCACCCACCTTCTTAGGCCTGCCTCTTCCTTCCTGCTCTCAACTCTTAGATCAAGGGCGTCTCTCAACCGGGCGTCCAAAATGAAGGGCAGTCAATGAAAAGGGCAGTTCCTGTTTGGACCTGTTCGGACCAGGAGGATCCAGGACCTGAACCCCTGCTAAGACAGCAGGTAAGCATGCGCCAACATGTGTTTACACCCTCTGTCCCCACAGGCCATCCCCACCCTCTCTGGTCCCCCTGTCTTGTTCGCTTGTGCCCCCCACCCCCTTCCCACACACAGGAGTCTGTCCTGATACATTCTGGTTTCACCATCACCGTCTTGTGGCCAATGCTGGATTTTACTTTTATGGACTTCATTGATTCACGGTGCGTTACCCTTTCTCAACTCTCATGCTGGACTTCCTTTGCATCTTGTACTCATGGTGACCCTGAATCATGCTGTTCCCATCGTCATCTTCTATCCTGGCTTGCAATATTATGTGTTACTACTGACTTCTGCAGTTGTATTCGCTTTCCCCTCTTGCTTCTCCACTCTTTTTGACTGCTTACACTCTGTTCTCTCCTCCCCTCCTCCCCTTACTTTCTCCTAGGCACTTACTCTATCAGAATTGTCCCTGGACCTAGTGTGATAGCAACCTCGTCTGTCGCTCTCCCTTCCCCTTACTTTTCCCCCCCTCCCTCCCTCCAGCACTATCTGCAACGTTGTCAGGCCTAGTACGATAGTCGCTTGTTTTGTTCCTCCCCTCCCTTTCTGCACCCCTCTCCCTCACCTTTTGTTTTTCTCCGGCTCTACCAGAAATGTTGTCAGGCCTAGTACGGTAGTCGCCTGTCTGTTTCCATTTCCTTCCCACTCTCCCCTCCCTTCCTTATCTATGTCTTAGATCTTGCACTATCTGAAATGTCGTCAGGCCGAGTATGATAGTTAATGTCACATCCTTACTGTTCATGGCCTGTGAGAATGTAATTGTATTTTCCCTTGTTCCCTCCCTTGCCTTGAAGCGCTTTGAAACACATTGTATACAGGCGCTATATAAATAAACTATCATATCATATCATACTGAGAAGGGAAGGCTGTTTCCACCGCTCCAACCACCTGAACCACCCAATCCCCTTCTGCAAAAATGTAGCTCACCCATCAACTCCGGTAGATGCGCTTTACACTCCTGAGACTCAAACATCACTTCCTGTCTGTCCCAGTTTATCACAGGGTTAGGTTTCACCAACCAGGGTAATCCCAAAATTAGACCAAACTGAGGAGCTGCTATCAAATCAAACGTGATCTCTTCCTCATAGCCTGATGAGCACACCATCCGTATAGGTTGTGTCTGTCTTGTGATGGGAACTGATGTTAATGGGGATCCATCTGCAGATTGTACGCCCTCAATTTGTCCTGTACCGGTAGCCCCAACTGTTCTGCTAGTGTGATGGCTACAAAATTACCCGTGGACCCCGAGTCTACCATCGCTGACACAACCTGCTTAGTAAATGCAAAAAAACACTATGTACAAATGAGGAGACTTACCCTGCATGGTGTTTGCTGCCCAACTAGGGAATTCAAATGGAATTCGGCTCAGCACCTTTCTTCCCACAAAGGTCGAGCCTGCCCTTTTCCCACCTCAACCTTGATCCTGTTAGCCCGATTAACTCTCTGAGGAGTGTTGGGACAGGTTTGAATGAAATGCCCTGATTGACCACAATATAAACAGAGATTGTTTATCTTCCTCTTTTCCTTTTCTTCCGTAGACAATGGCCCTTGTACACTACCAATCTGCATGGGCTCATCCTCAGACCGTCTTGACCCTCTTCCCTTATCCAGCCATACAAAAAGTGGGGCCTCTGGTCTCTTCTTTTCCACTTTCCTTTCGTTTAGGTGATTATCTAGGCGCAGAGCCAGGTCAATCATTGCAGTGCAAGTAGTAGGTTGTGGGTCTGGTTGCGCTATAGCATCCTTCAACTCCTCCCGTAACCCCTGACAGAAAAACACTGTTTGTTTGGTCCCCGGCCACTCCGTTTGAATCACCAAGTGATTAAACTGGGTAATGTAGGTGACCAAATCTCTTGTTCCCTAGCATAAGGCCAGATGCTCCTTGTCCTGTGCCAATGACACTTCTCGTTGATCAAATAACCTCGAAAATTCAGTCAAGAATTAATCCCAATCATACAATCTGGGATCATCTTTTTGTACCAACGGCATGGCCCATGCTGCTGCATCCACCATCAAATATGAAATAACAAAGGCTGTACGTTCCTGAATACTCTAAAAAGTTGAAGATTTACATACATAATGCAACCGCCATTGCATCAGAAATGTCATACATTTCTGTGGGTCCCCCGCAAACTTCTCGGGAGAGGCTAAGTGTACATAACTTGATTGTTGTAATATCACTGTGGTAGTCCGACCGGCCCTGCCGGATGCTCCTGAACTTCCTTCCTGCAATGGAGTTCCTTGTGCCACTACAACAGGACATGTGTACATGTGTTTAATCCTTAATATGACAATATATACAGTGCATGGCATGTGAAAAAAAATGTGCTTGAACCAATCATCGGGATCTGACCTTATCCCGGCCACTGCGTGCAACGGCTTCAGCCACAGGCAGGGTGTCTGCCTCTTCAAGGGGTGGCATGTCCACATCAGGGGGTAGAGGGACATTCTTCCTGGGGCACATGTAGTGCAGCTTTATACAGGCAAGCACAATGTCCCCAACCTTTGCTGGTCTATACATCAATGCCCCTTCAGTCCAGTCCACTTACTAGTCCCCGGGGATCTGTCATCTAGGTGGCCAGGACACGGCCATCGCTATTGGATCCAGTTCCTAGGGGTGGACCAGTGAGGCAGGATCACCCGGGTGGGGGATGTCCTCGGGGAGTGGAAGTGGGACGCCGACGGGTGCTTCTTATACATTTTCCCCATCCTACCCCATAGGATACTCAAACGCTCTAGCCCCCCCCTTTTTTCCGACACAAACATTTTCACACATCACGAAAGACTGACAAACTCCAAAGCCATTTACCTGACATGTCCCAACGGCAGAGTAAGGCCAAAGTCAGGCAAATGACCAGAATCGCACACACCTGATGGCCTTTTCCCTTCCCCACAGGGATAAAAGGTGGAGCACGGGAGCACAAGATGAGCAAGGCAGACAGCACGGCAAGAGAGGTAATTCAGCACGGCAGTTCAAGAGGAGGAGAAAGATGGCGCAAACCGGGAGGGTAACAAGGAGAGAACCGACCTCCCTTGCCCTTTCTGAGCCAGGCCTGTGAAACCTCCACAGAGGGAATTGTAAGACTGTGAACAAAAGTCAGCGTGTGTTGCAGCAGGTATGAACGGTACACAAGGCCCTCCTCCACTGATAACCAAGCCGAGGGGAGACACTTGCCACCGTGGTACCGGCCTTGACTCCAGAGACAAGAAAAGCCAAGCGATTCATCACACCCGGTGAGTCGAGGGGAGAACCGATAACAAACCGAACTGTGTTGAGCGAAAGTAGCAAGCAGCTGATTAAAGAAAGTAAAGATAACTGTTGAAACGCATTAGGAAAGCCAGCTATGGAAGACTCAAGCACCAAGTGGGTGCTCACTCTGGAAACTCTGGCCGATTACCCTGTTGTTAAAATTACTGTTACCAGAAGGCCTTGGGAGAAAGGCGAGAAGGGGGTCGAAGTGGTCATACAGAGATCTAGTAAAATCCTCTGTACGTTCGAAAGCCTTTGTCCCTCAGATGATTGTGAAGTCAAGGGAAGCGAATCCTGCCTCGTAAAGTTGGCAAGAGTGAACCCGATGGAACGATGCTGATAAAAAAGGGGCGAAGCCAAAATTCCCAATTAACCGTGTGTTGACAGGAGTGAACCCGGGAGAGGGATGTCCACAGTGAACTGTTTAAAAAGACATTAAGATTCATGAAATAGATGTCACAGAAGAGATTGTGTTGAAAGCCATAGCGAACCCGGCAGAGGCAGGCTAACAACGGAAAAGTGTCTGAGCCCAGGAGAGATGGAACCAGGGTTGTAGTTATCACCCAAACACAAGTAGAGAAAAACTTTGGACATTTTGTTAACCTTTTTTATTTATTGTTTTGGAGCCCATCACACCCTTGGAAGTGAGAATCTTGAATACCGAAGGGCCTGATATTGCTAAGAACTGCTTGTGCATCTGAGCCCAGAAGAGGAGTATCCGGGAGTGAAAAGACATCATCCAACATGCAAGCAGAAAAGAACTTTTCTTTATTATTTTGTTGCAGACATCAGGTCCTCCAAGGCAAGAGACTTTTTGAAGAAAAGAGACTTGCACACCGAAGGCCCAGATAAGCTGAGAGCGGAACGGTTAGCTCATGCTAAGGAATCTCGAGCGTGTGCTGTGCTCAGGTGTCCCACCTTGCCCCGTGCTCAAAAAGCGTGGGGAAGGGAGACCCAACTACCGCACCCTGACTTATTTTTTGTAAACACTTCTTCTTTACCTGTGAACCTTATCCCACACTCTTTGTTTGTATTTAGGGTAAGGATTGGCAATATGATTTTCTTAGTATAGGCCCTTTTATTTGACAAGATGCCACTAGGACTGCCTTATTATTTGATGGTCGTAGCTTGCTCCCATCTTAGATTTAGGCTTAGATTAGGCATTTTTCCAACTCGCATTAACAGTTTAATAAACACCCTTGAACTGTGATCACTTGTGTCTGCCTTTACTGTTGCAACCATGAGTTCCTTACAATCCTGCCCAGGTGTCATGAGCAATGTTAGCTGGGGGTATCCAGAGCCACCTGCAAGGACAAAGGTCAGAGGCGTCGGATGTGCTGCCATTTTATTACGGCCTGTTGAAGAGCATTTTCTCATGCATTCCAAGTGTCTTTGCACAACATGTCTTTCATGCACAGTACTTGCATGTGAGATCATTCATTATTCGCATTGTTCTGTTACACTATGCACCAAGCTCACAGCAAGCAGTTAACGCTTACGGGGTCTGCGATTGTCATAGCAGGGTGGCATGATGCCTGTTTAGGAACTTTGCATTGCTCTCATGCATGGCTGTTTAGTTGTACCTCAGCAGATTTCTGTTGTCTGTATCCATTCCATGATAGCGTCGTATGTGAGAGAGAGAGAGAGAGAGAGAGAGAGAGAGAGAGAGAGAGAGAGAGAGAGAGAGAGAGAGAGAGATTTTTTTTAAGTCTGCAGGGGCAATGTGCATTTTCAATGATCTAACATTGTCCATCCTGTGGTTTGTAGGCTGTCATTAGTGAGGTGAGAGGGCAGGTGCAGACCCTTGGCGGCGCATACATTTTTCTGTTGTGACTATGCACTCCCACTTCAAATTGCTGTACTGTAGTGCTGCACAATGGAATTGTGTGATGGCAATAGTACTCACCGACTATTCACGTTTATTGGTCTCTGTGCCTCTACATGTTTGCAGACATTGTACTGTTGCGCGGGACCATGGCATCATGGGTGGGACCAAGGAAGCGGGCACAGCAGTGTGTGATGTATGCCGGTAAGATAGTTCAGCGGGTTCAGCGCTCGCTGCTGTGACCTGCAGGTTGCAAGTTGAATCCCAGCACGGCCAACTCAGCTTTTCATCCTTCCGAGGTCGATAAATGAGTCCCAATTTCGGTTGGGTGATATTGTATGTCAATATGGGTTTAGGTCGATTTTACCACGAACAAATAGTTGTAATGACCAAAAGTTCTAAAAATGCTACCACCAAAGGTTCGAGCACCAAAGGTTCATACCTTTGGTGGTAGCATTGCAGGTAAGTATAATAATTTTAAAAAAAAGACTGCAGGGGTGTCCCCCGCAACACCCCGCTCACTATACTTTACAGTATACACAATGGTACAACTGGTGCCCTTCGAAGAAAAGTCAGTAATGGGCATGTGTCTTCATGCAATGCTTAATAAATAATCTGGTGGGTGGAGGACCAGGAGATACTAAACTTCTGTGTCAGTACATTTTCTTCTAATCCAGAGCATGTCTGTGTGTGTATGCGCGTAGACGGCAGTGTCATTAATCCTAATAACACAATGATAAGGTTTCTGTCAGTCGGACTAGCGAGATGAATTCCTAAGTATGATGGAGAATAGGACTGATAAGAAAGAACTCTGACCATGGGCCTCATTACAAGCATGGAGGTAAAAACGGAGTAATTAGCGGCACGGTGGTAATAGCGGGTCCATATGCACCCTTGACGCCGCTAATAGCGGCTGATTACGAGTGCGCGAGCATGCGCGAACCCCCATGCCGTTAATGGCTGCACCGCCATGCCGCTAAAGGCCCTCCAACCCCCCGATAGCTCCATCACGGGACCCGCTGATACCCCCTCTGCCACGGAGCAACCCCTTAATAACAACCCGGTAATAACATCATGCTAATACCGGGCTCGTAATACCGGACTCGGAAGTAACGTAATCGCGTCGGAATGGGAAATGCACTGGCGCCCATCTTTAAAAACACAATCCATTGCAATCCTCTCAATCCAGCAGTGCTACAGAGGAGAGAGTAGGGCCATACCATCCAGCATGTCCAAGGCTACCCGCAAAACTACCCCCCGCCTGCGCAAGAAGCGCTTCTCCGATGAGGAGCTAAACATGCTGGCTGATACTCTTGCAGCCCATGCAGATGAGGTTTTCGCAAACAACCTCAAAAGGGAAGTCCAACTAAGAAAAAAAGAAATATGGGAGGAGGTTGCACGTAAGTTGAAAGCGGTTGGCACCACCCTCTGCACAGTCAAAGACTGTAAAAAGCGATGGTATGACCTACGTCTCCGGGTCCGTAACATCCTGACATCCAATCACAGGGAGGCCATGGCCACAGGCGGAGGTGCCCCCTCGCCAGTAAAATTGATGCGCTGGGAAGAGACCTGCAGCAGCACCACCATACATATGGAGTCCATAGAGGGCTTTGGTAAAATGGAGACGGGTGCAGCGACATCGGGAGATGGAGGTGAGTGACCCCGCAAACCCCAGTAGGCCAAACCATGACGTAGTACAACAGATGTGAAAGTGAGCCAAGCCAATGAATGGCCTGTCATACAAACATATACAGATCCATGTCCAGATGGAGGCCCAAACCCTGGCACAATGAAATGCATGCTGCGTGCCAATCCCATTACCAACAGACACCTAACACACAGGGACCATTCGCATGCCACACATCACACAAACCGCAATACAACGGTATGCCACCTGGTACACATCAGTACCGAATGGAGAGGCCACGGTTTATGCCCATGAAAGTACCCTGTGTGACACACCTATAAGAATGCAATGCATGAGAAATTAAATACTGTACAGCACCAACTCATGCATCTTACATGTAACACCATCACTGATGCCCTGCATCTCTTGTTCCCCCTCAGGCACTGATGCAGAAGGCGAACGTCAGGACCCTGCCCCAAGGGCATCAACAACCAGGGCCAGACCAGATGTCACTGGGCCTTCCACATCCGGGGCAGCACCGTGGGCCAGAGTGCAACCCAGGGCACCTGTGCAGGCCAGGCCGGCTGAGGAGTAGATGACATCAGCGGACGAGACTGCAAATACTGAGCTGGCAACAATTGCTGTAGGCGAGGCTGATGGCACGCAGTCCGCTGCCACTCGTTCTGTGGGTGAGGCAGCAGCCACAGCCCCCCTCAGCGATATGGATGTGCACGCGGAGGTATAAGAGGACATTGATGGCACCATCCATGGCGAATGTCCCCACACACCAAGCCCCCTTTCCAACCCCCACCACTCCACACAGGGCACACCGTCCAACCCCATGCAGGAACCAGCGGTTCAACTGCGGAGTCCGCATCTGACAAGCACCTCAGAGGCCAGCCATGCAATGGCTCACCCAGCCGCAGCACCCACCACCTCCACAGCCCCCACTGACATGGAGGCACATCTGTCCAGGGTAGAGGCCCGCCAGGACTCAATGATCGAACTGGTGCGCCAATATGTGGCCGAGGGTGAGCAAACACTCCGTGAAATACGGGAGGCGAATGCTGGAACCATTGCGGCCATCAATTAGAGTGCCATACTCATACGTGACAGTTTAGGGGTGGTCACTCTGGTCTTAAGCAGGATGCTGGAACACATGCAGCACCAACAACCTGCACCAGCGGTGCTAAATCTATCCACCTCCACCCCGACTCCCTCAAGCCCTGTGCGGTTGACGAGATGAAGTGCAAGGCGCATGGAAATGCTACCCCCCGATACATAAAAAGTCCGGAAATACCCGGTCCAACCACATCGTGTATGGGATGACAATGAGTGAGGGGGAGGAGGTGTTGGTGGTGTTGAGGGGGTTAAGGGGGTGTTTATTGGGGGTATGGGGTTTTTGGGGGGAGTATGGGGTGGTTGGGGGGTATGGGGTGTTTGGGGGATATGTGGGGTATGGGGTGTTTGGGTGTTTTGGGGGGAGGGCGTGTGAGTGGTAGGAGGAAGCACTATATTGTTATTTTTCTTAATACACCCGTTGTGTTCAAAATCATTTCATGCCTGGACAAAATTGTCCATGTACATGTTTGCCACATTAGGAGCAAAGGCGCCCCTCATGGCTGCCCCTTTGGTTTAAAAAGGGAACGCCCTTTCTGGTAAAAACTTCTTGGGCAGGGCAATTGTGAGGCACCCCATGAATTCAGTTGGTGCCCCGTGTGTATTTTCTTCAGTACTAATCTTGCTCTATAATTTGCTGAGGCATACCCTTCTACACTAACAGTTCGCAGGATTTCTTAGTCTACATTAAGCCTCGGGTCTTCCACAAAATGTATAATAGTGCGGTTGAGCAATAACATTGCCTAGGTATTCATAGCCATGGGGTTTAGGGTACAAAATCATATTGTTCCAGTAATGATCCACATACTGAAACTACATGTCAATCACCTGGTGAATTATTGATGTTTTTGTCCAATTTGTGGAGAATGTTAATCCTATGTAGCATTCTGGAGTTTGGTTTTAGTTAGGATCTTGAATTATTTTTAGCTTGCTATCCCTTCTTCCTTAGCATTGCTTTCTACTTACTGGATTTATACTGGCATGCTTTGTGTAGGATCATGTGAGATATTGGCATATTGTTCACTGTTGCTTAAATATATGAAAACATTATGTGTCCTATTTTGCTGCACTCTTTGAAGCTATGCCACCTCTGTTGTCTGTGAATTTTGTTACTAGGTTTTGTCTCCAGGTTTCTATAGGGCGTGTGTCATTCCAATTTTGATCAATATTTATCTTTGGATTATTCTTGTATGTGGATTTTTCAATAAATTGATTGCATTTTCAGTTTGTGTTGCCGCATTGTCTGAGTTTGTACAAATGGTAACCTTTTCTGTAAGAGCTTTTCTGTAATAATATGTAGCTTCCATTCATATAGAGTAGCATGAGTACTTTATCTCTGTTATGTTCATCTCCTGGATCGGGGAGTACTTGGTGACGCCTGATTCAGTATCTCTGATTGTGGTTAGCTGCGGGTATGGGGGGGAAGGCCTTGGTGTACCTCTGGCGAGTATTTTGTTGGTAAACTTTGTTGACTGCAATTTGAAGTGCTGGGGCCCTCTCCTTCAGATAACCCACTCATTGAAGAGACTGACCCATTTCCCTTTATCGTAGCAGTTTCCAAATCCTCCTCTATTTTGAAAGGCTTGGAGAAGGGACTGTGCATAGAA
The DNA here is from genome assembly GCF_040938575.1 of Ambystoma mexicanum. Lineage (NCBI taxonomy): Eukaryota > Metazoa > Chordata > Amphibia > Caudata > Ambystomatidae > Ambystoma > Ambystoma mexicanum. The sequence continues at coordinate 1,172,948,337 of NC_090921.1, read as the reverse complement.
TACTCTGCCTACTATGGATGTATTGTCACTTTAATCAGTTTTTATTTTTTTAGTTTTTTTTACCTTTTTTAAAACGATTGCTTTTGTGGATCAACCTACTGGTGGTATCTGCTCCTACAGAAAAGCTATACATGTTTCACAGCAGTTTTTAATTTCCTTTATTATTGATTCACAGGCTTTTGAGCAGTGTTAATAATAATGATACATATTAATGATAATTTGTGTTATTATGTAGCACTTTAGCTAGATTCCTCCACTCTGGAGGTGTGGTATCACATTTTCATGTTACTCTGTTTGATGACCTCATAAGGATAAAGCCTAACTCGCCTTGCTGCAGGATTTGAACCTGCGTAAATGCTGCTCTTTTTTTTCAGAAAACCAGCGCTTTACTCATAAGCCATCTCCACCCCTTATGGCTCTCATATTAGCCCGGTTTTGATATCTCTTCACTGGCTTCCGGTGAAAAGAGGATAATCTTTAAATCTCTGTGTTTGATCCACCGGCTCTACTATCAGTTGGGGGTTGTTTCTTTGCAGGAAATATGTGCACCTTACATTCCAGCTAGAGAGCTTCGCTCTAGTAATGGGTGTTTGCTCGTGGTACCAAGATCTTATCTTCAGAGGGTAGGGGCGGCGGGCTTTCTCAGTGGAGCAAGCAGGCTCTGGAATGATCATCCAGCCGGTTTGAGGCATACTGAGAATCATTTACAATTTCACCGTCTGCTTAAAACTCTATTGTTTTAAAATACTGGTTGACCTTGCCTTTCTGTTGTGTTTCACGCACCAAGATGCCTTTTAGGTGAACGTGCGCGCTACAAATGCATATAACATAACATACATAAGCTATCTACCCTCATAGTTCTAATGGTCAATACCATCTCTATTCCACTTACTCTGTAGCTCTGAAATTCTTTTTCTATTCCTCATCATTGTGGAATAGACGAGGGTAGTTTTTCACATGGTGTCCCAATGCTATTATGTTGGCTTTGAGCTATTCTCTCAGAAAATGTCTGTGGAGTTCTCAAAGTTCCACTCTCCTGCAGATAACCATGCTTTCCATATAGGGCAATGGCTCACTCTCCCCACCAAACCCATTACCGTCCAAATTATTTGACACCCCACCTTAACTGGTCCCATCAAACCTACCCAAGAACCCCAGGATCAAGGACTGCACATCCTCCATTACCAGATCTATCGAATCCTCGATAAGCTGTCCCTAATGGTGGAGCTCTGCACATGCTCCCAAAACAAGTCTACCACTAGATGATATATTCACACGCTCAAGAAACGGAGACAGGATGGAGTACATCTCTGGGACAATTACCATGGATTGGGCAAGTTCCTTACCACTAACAACTCGTGATCTACAGAGCATATACTTTAAATGCCAAGAAAGTCCAGTATTGCCTTTACATCTATTTATTTAAATGTTTATATAGTGCTAGCTCTACCCAGGCGGTCTCAGAGTGCCTTACAAAGTTCAGAAGGAAGGAGGAGAAAAAAGAATGTACTATGTATTCATAATAGGGTAGAAGATTAGGATGGACAAACTGTAGCAGGGGAGCAGTGTGCCTGATCTATTTATGGGGAAAGAGGTACATTTTGAGTCTTTCCCAAAAGGTGATGATGGAAGATGTACTGATGTGGGGTGGGAGGGTGTTACAGGCTCTGGATACCCATCGGGTAAAGACTTTTTGTGTACAGGTTATATTGCGGAGTGGAATGTTTTGGGGATTTTTGTTGGCTTGGCTTGTCTGGTGTTGGTGTGGCTGATGGGTTTCGGTTTTTTGTGAAGGCAGTATGAGGTTCTGGGGTGGATGCCTTTTTGTATACAATGCAGAGTCCTTTGATAACACTCCTCTGGAGCTAGTGGACCCAGTAGGGCTGGATGTGTGAGTATTATCATAGGTGTAGAATGAGTCTTGCCACTGTAATGTGTATGGCTTGCAAGCAGGCACATTCCGGTGAGAACAGCATCCTGTAATCCAGCTTGGCCAGAACTAGTGTCTAGAATGCAGTCTTTCAGTAGTCAAGGGGGAGAATGTGTCTTATCTTCCATAGGAGGTGTTGCTGTAGGTTGCATATGTTGGTGATGGCAGGGAGTTAACTGGTGTGGAGAGGGATATGTGTGGATTTCCCATGTTGAGTTCTTTGATCAGGGTAGGAAGTTGGGTTTGTGCCTGGAGGCAGATGAAGAGGTCTTACATTTTGGATGGGTTCAGTTTTAGGAAGTGGGTGGCCATCCAAGTTGATATAGTGGAGAGGCTGTGTCTGAGGGTGTGGAGGGAGGTAGTTAACAAGTAGATTTGGGTTTCTTTTATGTATTGGTGAAAGTGGATGTTGTGGTTGCTAAGGGTCTTTCTGAAGGATTCAAAGTATTGGTTGTATAGGAGGGGACATAAAGAGACTCTGTGATACTCCATATTTGATTGAGGTGGGATTTGATTGGGGGGCATGAAGACGAGTTATGTCACACCAGTGTGGAACGCGGTGCCAGTCGAGAGCAGTGCTTGAGAGTTTGATTCTGTGGGATAGGATGCTTCATAGTATGGTGTGGTTGATGGTGTTGAAAGCTGTAGAGAGGTTGAAGTACTACAAACGTGGGGTATTTTGGCAGTGATGATGTGGAGGTCATTCAGGATGTGTAGTGCCAGTCTCTGTCCTGTGGCTGGGGTGGAAACCTTATTGGAGAAGGTTAAGGAGGTTATTTGTGGTGATGTGCTGTCAGAGTTGGCTTGTGACAAAGCATTCCATGATTTCAGTGAGGTATGGCAGGACTATGATAGGACATTAGCTTTCAGTGAGCATGAGGTCGAGGGATGGTTTCTTGAGAGGGTGATTTGTCCTGTTTTGAATTCAGATGAAATGTTGGCATGTGAGACCAGTGTTGATGATGTTAACTCAGTGTGGAGACACAGTTAGATGCGGCCGGAGCTGGGCATGCACCATCCAGGAAGTGTGCTTGTTTTGTTTTGGCTGAGAGGGTGTAAAGGGTGTTGTGTCCCATGTGCTGGATCAGTTATAATTGGAGGTGAAAGAGGAAGTGTGGTGGGCAGACCTTGTCTTGGTTTGTGTATTTTAGAGTTGAATTAGTCCATGAACGAGCTGCATACTGTTGTGGACGGGGCATAGTAGAGATGGATAGTGGCTTGGAGAGTGACTTGATGATAGTTACTGTGTGCGGGTGGGGCAGATTGAGCTCTTGGAGGTAGTGGGCAGCTTTGGGGCTGTATATGGCCTCATTCTATAAAATATGCGGTGACCCATTCAAGGGCTTGACCCTGTCAGGGAACAGGTGCTCCTCCTGACCTGGGGTAGGCGGCCTAACTGGTGTATGCCAAATCCGCTCCTTACTAAGAGGCAGGGTGAGGGAGTTGGGGTTGAGGGCGAGGGCGTTTGCAGTGCCTGATCCCCCAGAGTGTGCCTTATTTGCTACTGTTGGTACCACTGTCAATCACACAATACCTATCGGCTTCTATTCTAGCCAGGTTTTTCTTTTCTTTTTTTACTGTTATCAGGACCGAATGATCCATAATCCAACACAGCAGAAACTAAACAAGACTAGCAAATGGAGAATCTCCCGCTCACATCAACTTCCGGTTTACCAGCACAAACTGTTACATCTGAAAGCAGAGGGAAGGAGAAACGACTGGAAAATCCCAACCCGCCCAGACTGCTAAGGCTGCTTAATAAAACAGTGAAATAAAAGGGGCCTGAGCCTAAAGAGGCCTCTTAAACTGCATACCGTGATAACCTGGTCCCGGGAAAAGTCTCGGACTAGACAGGAGAAGCAATGTACCAATGGGAAGGAGAGGAACCAGAGAAACAGGACTTCATATGTATAAACAGTATCAGGTAATATTATCCCCACCAATAATATTGCCGTATATATGGTCTTGGGGTAAGGCCATAGGCAATATTATTGGTGGGGATAATTTATGGGGTTATTGGGACCAGGGGTTGCATGGGTGTCCCCCGCTCCATTACAATTATGGGGGTTGCAGCGGTGTCCCCCGCAGGTTCCATGGCTTAATATCGCTGCAGAAATATGGCGATATTTTTGTATGGCAATATTTTTGCAGGCATATTAACATATGGAACCATATAAACAGCCTGCGTTCAGAAGACTGGGTGAAAGGTATTTTCATGATTGGGGCCCCCAAACCCCCCAAGCACGACCTGCATGTGCACATATCCATCATATAGCCCCTAGCGTTAACAGTCCCCCACAGTCGCGGAATGGATGCAAATAGACCACTGTAGTGCCTGGATGGCGATGTATGCAGTTTCAAGATGCCCAATAGCAAAGGAACAACAGTACAGGAAGACGGCAAGTCTCGTGAGACTTCACAAATCACATGCTCCATTTTACAGGAAATCATCAAGAGAAGACTTCCAAAATCATGTCCTCCATCTTAGATGGGGCAGGGCTACATAAGTCCTGCCCATCCTCAAGCACTTGCTCAGCATTTAGCATCCAACTCTGCACCAGCTCCTGTGAGCCGCTATGGCTCTTTGCAGTCACTTGCCTGAAGACACCACCATTATTTCTCCACCACCGCCTCGCCATCGGAGCTGGATCTTGCACCAACATCTGTAAAGAAAGAAACTGTCATCGGTCTGAGGCCCATGCGAAGATCAAGGTAATCTCACCCGCATCCCCTTGTGTTGAATCCCTTCTGGGAACTCTGCCATCACGGTGTTGGGCACTATGCCATTGCCTTCATTATAGGGAACTGCAATAGACAGAACAGCATATTAAAGATGTTGTTTTTTCAAGCAACATATCAGGACACAGAAAATAAACAAGTTTGAACTCCAAATGTCTTTCACATTCTTAAGATAATTTAGGTATCATTCTGGAACTTTAATATTAAACTGGCGGAAGGAAGACGACCATATCTGGACTGGGTTGTTGTTCCATTAATGCAACTAGAGCAAGCCGCTTCTGAACCCACCATAACCACGCACAATGGTAAGTCCATCATTCCTGGGGATGGGACTACGGTGGGTGGTGGAAAATGCCACAGGTGATGGCTCTGAAACTCCTTGTTCTCTCTTAGGGCCACACCATCACCAGAAGAACAGTGCCAAAGGAATGCAGCCTTCACACCACCAGCCTTCAGGTAATCTCCCCATCCCTTTCACCCTGACTTCTGTGATGAATCCTGCAGTCATCACTGATCCCCAGGCTAAAGTCTCCTCCCTTATGGCCAGGGGAAGGCAACCGCTACCTGATCCTGACCCTGGGGGTGGTATTCTCTGTGAGGGTGGATCACGTGAGAGGGGATGGCTGTCAGAAGAGAGTGGTGAATCCACAATGAGAGAAGTGGTGTGCTTCTCTTTATTGTGAAAAAGATCCTTTAATTCCAGAGTTTTTGATGGCTTGCAGCCAGCATTCAAAGCCATCTAATTTTAAAACTCTGAGAAACACTCTGATTCAGCATAACCCTATTCAGTCTTCATATATACATGGCAAACCTACAACATGTGAAACATCTTATGTTTATGGTGATTGTAATATTATTGCAACTGTTCAACCATGTGATTTAAAATACATTGAAACTTTCTTGGACTTCAAGTCCCAGAAACCCTCAAGTACTGTGGAGGAAATGTGACTAAAAGAATAATATGCAGTCTAGTTGTTCTGAATCTAATCAGTTGTGTGGGACCTTTACATTTCCAAATCACCTGCAGCAAGTAGACCAGGAAGAACGAAGAAGAAGAGAGAAGGAAGGCTGCAGTGTGCGCAGAGCGTGAAGCGTGACTAGTGGCAGAGGAAACCCCTCAAGGAGATGTGAGGAGAGACGCTTGCTAGAAGCGGGTGTAAAAAAAAATGCCCTAAACAGGTCTGGATTCAGCCAAGCAATTTATAAACACTATGCGTGTCCAGTGCTGAACTCCTGTTAAAAACAAGTATTGGGAAAGCCAACAGTTTGTGTAGAAGTATTAGGCATTTGCCAGGCACTGCTATTAGATGCCCAGGTAATCACACCGTTTGGACCTGTTACTATCAATGGGTAGTTAATATCACTATGGCATGGATTTTGTGCACACTCCGGGCCCCCGTTCACCCCCAAATATGCCCTCTCTCCGTCAGAAAATCATCAAACCGGCCCGCATTATGCACACCTAAGAATGGTGACTGGCCAGGCATTTTTACAGGATCATGACGTAAGACATGGTCGACCCTCTTCCTGCACTGAGAACGAATAATGTATGCATCACAATTAAAGATGTTTGACAGTATAGACAAGGGTCTAAGGGCAGCTTGCTGCTTTGGTGAATTGTAAAGTGGTTTGACCAGGAGTTAGGCCAAGGCTAATACCTTTGCCTGAGGTGCGCTTTTCTGGGGTGGTGGGGAGATTGTGTTATTTATTCCGATTGTTTTTTTTTGTATTTTCGTGCGACCCTCGGACGACCAAAGGGCTCTGCAACTGATTCTTGTACTTGAAGGTGGTCTAAACGAAAGCGCCTGGCTTTCACAATTAGCACACATCGCCCTTAAAAAGTTAAAGGGCGTCATTGATAGCACTTCTGTCCAAATGGCAGCCTTTGGTGTTGGGATATCTGGAAGTAGCTTTTTGCAAAACTGGGGGTGCATAGCCTCTGTGAGGGTTGCGTCCCTTTTAGTGTAGTCCTATTTGTTATCCGACCCCACGGTGCATTGATGCTGATGTTGTGTTGCTGAAGTATAAAGGAAGTGTGTTGTATTGCTGAAGTATTAAGGAAGTGATCACATTGGCGATGAATGTCTCATGTGCTTCCCTGCCCCCATTACAGCATCTTTTAGGGTTGTGGTGACTGAAGGAAACCACAGACAGGAAGTGACGCATAATGTTCTCGCACCAAACTACGAGGCACAAGGACTAGCTTAAAGTATCTCACACACGCTAACCCATTTAGGAGGATTTAGACATCTTATGATCAAACTCTTCCCCATGTAAACTTAATGCAGTTTAAGACATACAACATATACGTTTTGTAGCTCTACCCCACAAACCCTCCCCCGATTCCATTCTCTGTATCTCCCTGTATTTGCTTTCTGATGGCCTTTTAATATCATGTTCTGTCTCCTGTTCAAGATTGTGTAGAGAAACCCCTTGACACTCACACCAGAAAAATGCGAGCCACTAGTGCCCTCCTTCTCGTGGGATCACTTTTCACAGAGAGCTCTCAATCCCCTCATGGCCTTGCAGGGCGCATCGCTTCTGAGATATGAAATGCTGGCAACATGAGAAAATGAAAGGTCTATGAATCTCTGCAGCTCTGGCCTTTCTCACCATTGCTACCAATACAACCTATTTTATAATAAAAAATGTTTGTGGCCTAGGCCTTCAGCCTGCAGTGCAGCGTTAGTCCTTGATTTCAATATAGATGCTATTACCTAAGATGGTGTCAGATTACCAGTGTGTTCTAAACCCACAACCTGTACTTCCCTCCCCACACAATAGCCCCTGGTGCACTCCCGACCCCCTATACAGTCCTCAAGCCCCTATTGTACTCTTCCAGACCTTTGCCTCATTCAAAACAGCTTTGGTGTTGGGGCCGATCATCCCCCCCCTTCCCAACATTTGACTCCACTTTTATGAATCCCCTCTACTATCTGCCAGTCCTGGTGCTCTGAAAGACTCGGTATATCACCACCCTACCATTTCCCCCTGTATTTAAACCAAAGTAGTAACGCCCTGATAAGTTTCCCAGTTCCATGTGTGACAGCTCAAGCCAGTCTTGGTTTTCGCCTCCAATTGCATACTGGATCTTGTAGGTAGTTTGTTTTTCCCATTGCAAGGGTGGGCCTACAAGTCCCAGAGTGCAATGTGGGGGACAGGGGGGGAACAGCACTGGCTCAAAGATTACACATGGAACAGGGAAACTTGGTAGCTATGATGTGAGAGGTTATTTATAACGCGCTTAATACCCAGAGGTTCTAAGCGCAGACCCGGGGAATCAAACCCATGTTGCTGTGTCGTCTTGCTTCCAAGGCGAGCACGTTGCCCCCAAGCTATCCTCTCGAGACTATGCTGGTAATGGAGCCAATGCACCTCTTTTTATGTAAATGTGGCATCTTGTTTTTGGTGTTTCGGCAGCCATTTTACATTCACAATACACATACAACGACTGCCACAGAGCCAACACACACAAATGGATTAAGACCTTTAGAAACCAGGATGTGGCATTCAGCTGTGAAAAGTATGGTCCTTTCATCACTGCCAAATGTTGTCAGGGCTCGGATCTGTCTCAGGGCAGCTCGTTTGAGCCTCTGAAATAATAAATACAGTCACTAGTGTAAATATGTATTTCCTGGCGGAGAACTCAAACACCTAAAAGATGGACCTAAAAGACTCCAAATATTGTTGCCTGGCAACAAGCAGAGAAATAAATCCAGTGAGTTTGCACTGTCTAGAAAATGATAACTTAAGAACAGTAAAATCTGTGTAGGATGTTATCTTCAATTTAAACTGCAAACTCCATAAATTGCAGCTGGAATTTGCTCAAAGCAGGAAACGCATCAGCAGCAACGTATTCACGCTGCAAATGGCCACCAGTCTTTTAGAGGCCCTATATGGCAAATTATGTAATTCTGTCTCACTGGAGAACCTATGCACCAAGTTCTGTTGAGGTTTATTTGTGGTCCAAACCCTTGCAATGCTCACATGTACATGGTATACAATGGCAATCCATTTTGTTTGCCATATGCGTGTCTGGCAGCTGGGGTGGCAACCTCCAAGTCTTTCATGCTTCCACCATTCGGCAGCTTTGTAATTTTGTGGCTCGCTAATTCAGTTTGATAAATGTGACCAGGTCAGTAACCTGACCTTGCACAAGGAGCTAGGAATCCCTCCAATCCTGAGTTGGGAGGCCTAGCAGTGTGGAAGTCAAAGCCAGCCCTACAATAGAGGGGTAAGGTGGCAGTTGAGATTGCCTACATTCTTGTCCGCTCCCCCAGTGCCAGTTTTTATATGGGCAGTACCCACTTATTTACCCTATGCCTCTTGACATCAATGCTGGCTAAGTTTTCTCTCTTCTTTTCAAGACCCAAAGTCAATGCTTCAGAAATTGGGAGATACAAGCGAGGTGCGCTCAACCTATTAACAACCACGCCACCTACATCTCAAGGCCGGACCGACAAACAGAGACCACAGGAACAGAAACTTAGACATGCCACCTGGCATGCTGTGCACCACTTCCCCATCAACAGCACATGCAACAATGAAGCTGCTGCAGTCACCCTAGTACACCTGGGACTTGCATTAAAGCAACCACCTCCTTCGGGGATGCCATGCCAAGGCACCCTAACTGTCATGACCCGGCGAAATTGACACTTCTGGACCTCATGGTCATTGTCACGAAGGGCTTGTACTCCTTGTTCCTCCCAACATGGCCGTACCAAGCTATGTGCTACGCACTAGCTTTCACGCCGTGGCACGTACTATAAATTGGCCACGCTCCTGCATGTCCGCGGGTCTCAACGCTATCTTAGGTAGTGACCCGACGTGTGCTTACTCTCTACTTTAGTTTCCTTTGATCCTCTACTTCCTTCCTTGCCTTTTATCCTGTTCCTGGATTTCCCCCCCAACTTACTCGTTCATCGCTATCCTGGATACCCTGGAACCACGAAGTTCCCGGAACTCTGAACGCGTCCTGCAACCTGACGAGGCTCGGGTGAGCCTATTCAAGACCCGAACGATCCACAGGAAGAGTCCTGCGGCCGAACAAGGGAGATCCCGATCACAGGTGAGACGGGGGGAGATTTACGACAGTTTGAGACGCCAAACGATCAACACGGATTCTACCATGGAGAATGCTATTCAGGACCTGATGCACGGAATGCAAGAACTTTCCACAGAGATGCAGAATTTAAAAGCCGAGAATGCGGCGCTAAAACAGCTTGTCTTGTCACGTGACTCCGCGAACAAGGACAGCGTATTATTGGGAGGAGGGGTTGATAAATACGACGGTTCAACAAAAACCTTAGGTGGATTCCTGGATTCTTCTTTGGTACATTTTACGTTCAAGCCCTACTATTTCTCAACTCCTAGGGCTAAGGTGGGCTTCATAATATCGCATCTTTCCGGTAATGCCCTTACATGGGCCACTCCTTTACTCAATTCAGGGGATGCTCTCCTGGATGATTATGAAGGGTTCATCGCGGAACTCAAGACCATGTTCGAACGTCCAGAGCTGGTCCACGGTGCTCAAGAGAAGTTACTTGACTTCCAACAAGGATCCCAAGACATGTTGACCTATGTTACCAGATTCAAACAGCTAGCCAAAGAGGCGGACTGGCCCCTGGAAGCCAGTTTTACCTTGTTTCGCAGAGGTCTAAATGAAGAGATTAAGGATGAATTAGCCAGGGTGGCACGTCCTAGTTCATTCCAGAGCCTCCTGGACTTGTCTATGCAAATAGACTTCAGAATCCAAGAAAGAAAGGCTGAAAAGAATAAAGTATCAAATCAAAGAAACTCCCCAGAGAATACTACAAGGACAGAATCTGCCAAGAATCCGAGCACTGATTCTGAACCCATGCAACTTGGAGCCTTTCGTGGACCAATTTCCCTGCAGGAAAGGTTAAGAAGGATACACACTGGCTTATGCATGTATTGTGCCTCAGATAAACATCTAGTTAAAGAGTGTCCTCTGGCTCCTCCCCGACACTCGGGAAACGCCAGCTCCCGATCCTAAATGGAGCAAGGTTTCGGGAGAGCGATGTTTGCTCCACATCAATTCCATCCTTGAACTCTCCTGGACAAAACAAATTGGTGATATTACAGGCCTTTTTATCGCCATCCAAGGACAAGGTCTACCCCATTCTGGCCTTGGTGGATTGCGGAGCAATGGGAGTCTTCATTGATCAAGATTGGGTCAGAAGTCATAACATTCCATATGAAGCAAGAGTTTTTCACAGCCAGTGGAAGCAATTGACGGAAGACCTCTTTCCTCAGGACCCATAAGTCTGCAAACAAAGGAGATCCATCTTTCCATAAATCATCATCAAGAAAGGATTGTGTTTGACATTATAAAATCAGCCCATAACCCCTTGGTTCTGGGCATGCCCTGGTTACAAAGGCACAATCCATATATTAACTGGACGGCCGGATCCTTATTCCTGGGCTCGGAGTTCTGTATGAACCATTGTTTAAACCTGGATCCCTCAGTCACAGCTCCTATAAGTCTACCAAGGTGTCCAGAGACATCACTCATGGTTTCCAATATTGTACAAGTTCCAGAGATCTATCAAGGGTATGCTGATGTATTCTCTACTGCCATTGTTCAAGCCTTACCTCCACATAGACCCGAAGACTGTGCCATAGATACTGAACCCTCAGCAGTGATTCCCTTTGGCAGGATGTTTATCCTTTCAGAACCCGAAAAGAGAGCCCTCCGGGAATACTTGGACACTAAACTTGAGAACGGCACCATAAGACCTTCAAAATCACCAGCTGGTGCTTCATTGTTCTTCATTCCAAAAAAGGATACCAAAGAGCTCAGACCTTGCCTGGACTATCGGGGCCTAAATCAATACACCCTGAAAGACAGATACCCACTACCCCTGATCTCGGATATCCTTGAAGCTGTGAGAGGTGCAGTGATATTTACGAAACTGGATCTCCGAGGTGCTTACCATTTGATCCGTATCCGGGAAGGAGACAAATGGAAAACAGCCTTTAGAACACCCTTTGGTCACTTTGAATACCTAGTCATGCCCTTTGGTCTGACTAATGCTCCCGCAGTCTTCCAGCGTTTTATGGATAGGGTGTTCTCTGACATGTTATTTCTCAATGTTATCGTCTACTTGGATGACATATTGATCTTCTCCAAGGACTCCGTGAAACATGAAGAACATGCAAAAGCAGTACTTCAACGTCTCCGTGAAAATCAACTCTTAGCCAAACCAGAAAAATGTTTGTTTCATGTTACATCAGTTCACTATCTGGGATTTGTCCTTAGTTCAGAAGGAATTAGTATGGACCCTTCAAAGGTGAAGGCCATACTGGCTTGGCCCGCCCCAACATCTGTTACGCAAATACAATCCTTCCTGTGGCTTGCCAACTTCTACCGGAAATTCATTCCCACCTTCTCGAGATTGTTCAACCCATTGTTAATCTCCTGAAGAAAGACGTTACATTTAACTGGTCTATACCACAAGACAAGGCATTCCAACGCTTAACAGAAGAATTCACTCAGGCCCCCATCCTGGCCCAACCTGACATAAATCGTCCTTTTCTAGTGGAAACTGATGCCTCCAATTACGCCATTGGAGCAGTTTTAAAACAAGAATCCGATGATAAGTTGGAACATCCCATTGCTTATCTCTCACGGACCCTGACCACCAGCGAGATTCACTACTCAGTTCTGGAGAAGGAGTTATTGGCTATTCGTCATGCCTTCACTGAATGGAGACATTTACTCCTGGGTGCTAAATATCCCGTTCAAGTCCATACTGATCATTGAAATCTTCAGGTCCTACAATCCATGGAGTGCAGGAACAGTAGACAAGCTTGATGGGCCTACTTCTTTGCTCAATATCAATTTCAAATTTCACATGTTCCTGGATCGCAAAACTTGATTGGTGATGCCCTTTCACGGCATCCCGACTACGTTCCCTTGGAGGATAAGATCTATCCTAAAATGTTTCCACCCACAATCTTTGTAGCGCAAGCGATCAATCTCCTGGAAGAAATCAGAGCACAGACTCAATTATCTGAACTCTGGAAGGACATATCGAAGAAGAATCCCTGGCGTCTGACAATCAAGGAAGGATATTTATTCAAGAACAATTCAGTGGTCATTCCGACAAAAGAACTTCAACAGAAGGTAATGAATCTATTCCATGATACTCTTCACTCCGGCCATCGAGGAGTTACCAACACCTTCCGTCTTATACAAAGACAATTCTGGTGGCCAGGGATGAAGTCCAGTGTAGTTCAATACATCAAGACCTGTGCTATTTGTAGTCAGAACAAATACGATAACCAGAGGCCGGCGGGTCTGCTTCTACAACCTACGTTGCCAACCAGACCCTGGGAAGTTATTGCCACTGACTTCATTGTTGAATTACCACCTTCCCGAGGATATACAACCATCATGGTAACCATTGACTTGTTCACTCGTCTAGCTCATTTTACACCATTGTATAAACCGCCATCTTCTTCAGAACTTGCTGGAATTTTCCTGGAACATATTTTTCGTCTTCATGGCCTTCCTTCCAAGATTATTTCGGATCGGGGACCTCAGTATATTTCACAATTCTGGAAACATCTCTGTCGTGTTCTAGGAATCCAACGTGCCCTTTCTTCAGGCTATCATCCACAAACCAATGGGGCAACGGAACGAGTAAATCAAACCCTGGAACAATATCTTCGTTGTTTTGCCACCAAGGTTCAAGACGATTGGTCTCTCCTCATAACTTTAACCAAATTCTCCTACAATAACTCAGATCATTCAGCTCTCAAGATCAGCCCTTTCTATTGCAGTCAAGGTTATCACCCGTCTGTTTTACCATCAGTTCTTCCAGAACCTACTCCGGTACCTACCCTTGACTCTTGGATTCAGACGCTAATCGACTTACAAAGAGAGGCAAAGGATCAGTTAGAACAGGCCCAGACTCGAACCAAAAGATATGCAGACTCTAAGAGAAGACCATCACCTTCCTATTCAGTTGGCGATCAAGTCTGGTTAGCCTCGAAAATGTTACCTCGACATCTACGACCAAACAAATTAGATCCTCGCTATTATGGTCCATTTTCTATAAAGGAGATCATCAATCCTGTCTCCTTCCGATTTAAGCTCCCGGATTCCTGGAAGAAGATACATCCAGTCTTCCATACTTCCCTGTTGAAACCCTACGTTAGTTCTACTCGAAAACCCTTCAAACCCACACCTGTTGTTGTGGACGACCAGTTGGAATATGAGGTGTCCAGGATATGTGATTCCAGGTATAGGAGGGGTCGACTACAATATCTGGTCGAGTGGAAAGGCTACCCCCCTAGCGAGAGAACATGGGAACCAGTTTCTAATTTAAAGACCCCTCGTTTGCTCAGAAGATTCCATCTTATTCACCCAGGCAAGCCTGGAGGAACCAGTCTTCGGAGGGGGCATGCTGTCATGACCCGGCGAAATTGCCCCTTCTGGACCTCATGGTCATTGTCACGAAGGGCTTGTACTCCTTGTTCCTCCCAACCTGGCCGTACCAAGCTACGTGCTACGCACTAGCTTTCACGTCGTGGCATGTACTATAAATTGGTCACGCCCCTGCGGGTCTGTGCGCCTCAATGCTATCTTCGGTAGTGACCCGACGTGTGCTTACTCTCTACTTTAGTTTCCTTTGATCCTCTACTTCCTTCCTTGCCTTTTATCCTGTTCCTGGATTTCCCCCCCTACTTACTCGTTCATCGCTATCCTGGATACCCTGGAACCACGAACTTCCCGTAACTCTGAACACGTCCTGCAACCTGACGAGGTTCGGGCGAGCCTATTCAAGACCCGAACGATCCACAGGAAGAGTCCTGCGGCCGAACAAGGGAGATCCCGATCACAGGTGAGACGGGGGGAGATTTACGACACTAACACTAACTTGAAACTATGCATAACTTGGACAGTGTGCAGCTTGGGCTGCCATTGCTTTCTCACCAGGGCCTTCATGGATAAAAGGGGCAGGGCTTAACCTGCTATTTGAAACTTCCTGCATGCAGAGACACGGCTAGATTGGCAAGGGCCAGTAGTCCAATGGGGGAAGAGAAGTAGGATAAGAAGGGCAACAGGAAGTAGGAAGTTGTGGGTTGTTTTGTTGAGGTCAGATGAGGAGGAGGAGGAGGTGGTGGTGGATCAGAAGACCAGCAGGAGGAAGGATGGTGGATTGGAGTGTGGAGGCAAGGGGAGGCATTGGTTGGTGAGTGTAAGTGGCACTGTGTACTGTATGTATCCAAGCAAAGTGAGTCTATGTGTTAGGAGTGTAAGGAGTGATTGAAACGTGTTTGTGAGAGTGAAAGGCGGGAAAATGAATAGAAGGTAGGCGAGTGTGGTAGTAGTGTGGTGGAGGAAGTAGTAGTGTGGAGGAGGGAGTATTAATATCGAATGGTTGGAGGCAAGTAGTGGAAGGAGTGAGAGACATCAGAGGGACAGATGAGGAAGACTTAGGGGGAGACGGAGAGATGGTAGATGGAGTTGGATGCTGGAGAGTAGAGAGGGGAGCATAACATTCAGAGGCAGGGAGAGAAACATCAGGGCATGAGAGGAAGGATGAGTCGGTATAGTGTCTGGAAGGCACATTCCATAATCTCTTTTAGCACTAACTATATCACTAGTGTAGTGCTGGTCTAAAAAGTCCGGGAGGGAGTTTAGATTACCTTTAGGTGATTCCTACCAGTCAGCTGTGGCAAATCAGAAGGAGGGCACTGACTCTTTGTGGCTATTTCAGAGTTTGGTTTTGTTAAAGAATAAACCAAATGCTTACTGTCCCTATTTCTAAGGGATGTTCTCTACCTACCAAATGAACTAAGGCGCTAGTCAGTGAATGTCCCAAAGAAAAGTGTCCATCCTCCAAACTAAACCTAACTGACCCTAACACTATTCTAACAACTAAGGATAGGAGCTTGACTTCCTTCTCCTCCAGCTTGTTTCTTGTAAGTTTCCTCTTCTCCCGTTCTTTAGTACAATATTTTGAAGTAGTCCCTTGTGACTCTTTTTATCATTTCATATAGTTGCTTCAGGGATGTATTACAATCCTTTCCTGGAAAATGGTTCCTTGGGTCTTGAATAACTGCTTGGTTCACATAGGGGGGGTGTCCCCTGTTCCCAGGGTATTGATAACCAGTTTCTGAGTTTCTGTCTCTTTATATCTCCTTCCTTCTTCCCCAGGTTAGAATATTCTATCACTTTAGCTTCTTCGATCTTTGATAAATGTTCATGGTTGCCTTTTTCCCCAGGTGTGTTTCTCTAAGTTCTGGTATATTTTATAGTCTCTATTGCATTCCTATTTCTCTCACTAACCACTCTGGTTCTCTCCTCAGGTGTTGGTATTTTTAATGTAGTATCTTTTCCAATAGTTCTAGTATTCAGGTTTCTCTTCTCCTCCTCATTCCAATACCTTAGTCTTCCTGTTAGATTACTGGGATGAGTATGAATGGTTCCGTAACAATTACTCAAATGTCTCTTGTCGACATCAATTTTTTTTAATTCTCTCATTTATTTTACTGGGACAAGTATCAGTGGTCCCATAACGATTTCTCTCAGGCTTCCCGGGTCTCATGTTTTCCCTGTTACCGGTATTTGCCTGGGATAAAGTCATTGGGGCCTTTGTCTGCTCGGGGTAGGCTGGTTTCTTCATTCTCTCTCCGTCTTGCTTCACTTTAGCATCTCGATATCCGTATCCTTTCACAATGCAGTTCATCAGATCCTCGGATAACCATCATGTAGGCGGTCAACTCTGCCTAATGATTTCGGCGCAGTTTGAGGGACGGGACCCTCGGTCCACCACAGGATCTCTGTGGTCACGCCACCACAACTACCTTCTCTCGCCTTGGTTCTCGCTGGACGCTCTGCGTCCCTGGTACCTATTGCAGCTTCCCATCAGTTTTCAAACTCACGGGTTATGCCGGCTGTCGCACCTCCTCCCCTCTCAGGTGTTGTATCTACCTGGGGCTTCCCTGACTGGAGTACGTGGCTGTCTGTCTCAGTTGAATGAGGTGTCTGCTTTCACTTCAGCTTCTTCGTCCCATTTAAATAGGAATTTCTTTTTAAAGAGACATATTCATCTTCTTGTTGAAAATAACGAATGTTAACATCTTCTTCTTCCCAGTTTTTACATTGTATGTCCTTCAAATTCTTTGATATTCCTATATAGGCCATAAACGTATTTGGGCGTTCCTCAGAGGAACGGGAATCCTTGTCCCCATAGGGGTAGTCTCTCTTTGTGAGGTCCTGCATACCTCGACCCCTAGTGAGGTGTTGCGAAGCGGGGTCCCTGCCCTCGCCTCACAGTGGCTCGGGGGGTGGCTCCCCTTTAAGGAGAAGGAACGAAGTCCCTCGATTCGACACACAATTTAGAGCTTAGATAGTAGGGGTCAATATTCACTATCTAATAACCCGGGAATTAGGGATGGCTGGTTTTGGTTGGGAATGCTTTCTGTAGAGAAGAGTGACGGACAGCCCTAGTGCCCTGAAAGAAGATCAATAAAAACCCTTGAAGAGCGAGCATCAGAAGGTTGGAGTGTCCTTTGAGCCATCTGAGACCTATGTCGTAAAATGATTGTGTACATTAGTGACTGACCAGGGATGTTTTTCTTTTCCCTCATTTAACCAATTTTATTTTTACATTTATAGCAGCATACAAAACCCTCAGGCATCTTGGCGCTAGTTACAGTAAGTGCAAAGTGATATTCTACAAGTGAAAGACCATACATAAAGGTTACAACATGCGAGTGGTTCTTGAAAGCATGATCTGACAGAGCCACGCCTCATGGGACCGGGAGCTACTTCAGGTGTACAGATGCGCATGAAAGACGAGATATGAGTAGGTGCATAGTCTGCCAAAGCCACGCCTCAGGGTTCAGGGGGCTACATCAGGTATACAGTTACGCAAAAGACAAAATTAGGGTAGGTACATAATCTGGCAAAGCCATGCCTCATGGTATGGGGGCTACATCAAGTATACAGATACGCAAAAGACAAAATTAGGATAGGTGCATAGTTTGGCAAAGCCACGCCTCAGGGAGCGGGGGGCTACATCAGGTATACAGTTACGCAAAAGACAAAATGAGGGTAGGTGCATAGCCTGGCACTAGTTACAGTAAGTGCGATGTGACATAATACACGTGCGACATCATACAAGTACAAGACCACGCATAAGGGTTACAGCATGTGGGTGGTTCTTGAAAGCATGATCTGGTAGAACCATGCTGTATGGTATGGGGCTACTTTAGGTTTACAGATAAGCATGAAAGACAAAATGAGGGTAGGTACACCGTCTGGCAAAGCCATGCCTCATGGTATGAGGGCTATATCAAGAATAAAGATACGCAAAGGACAAAATGAGGGTAGGTGCACAGACTGGCAAAGCCACGCCACATGGCATGGGGGCTACATCAGGTATGCAGGTATGCAGTAATGTATGTTTGTTACAGACAAGTTGTTTATGTTACAGACAAGTTAAAATATGTATATATCACTGTGCTGCAGGTCAAATCCGTTATGGGCAAGATCAAAAACATGCACAGCAAAAGGTTGCAGGTCAATCTGGTATGTAACAGACAAGTTCAGATATGTAAACCTCACAAGGATGCAGGTCAGATCCAGTAAGGGTATATATATGAATATATATATACAGCACAAAACTGTGTGTCAAGAAAGGTATGTTGCAAACAAGTAAATTATAGCTGTAGTGATGAGGCGCATGAGGTATAGAATGGGAACCTACCGGCGGAAGCAGGAGGCAGGCCTAGCTAAAGTTCTACACGCGGCCAGTGGTGGAAGAGGCAGGTGAGGATGGACCCTTATAGAAGCATGCATGGCCATTTGGACTGGCAGCCAGATCTGATGAGCAAATTAGGCTAGCAAAATCAAAGAGGGAGAAAGACTGAGAGTTGGTTCACAACAGAGACACAATGCAAGGGGTTTGGGAGAGATGAAATGCACGCAAGTCAGACGAGTCAGAGGTGCTTCCAAGGCGTCCCTTACCTTGTGATGCAGTGAAGGATAGTGCAGGGGTTTCCGGGTGGAGTCTGCATGTGGATGTTGATTGCAGTAATAGTGGGCAGTCTCGTCTGACGAGGACAGCTCTGTAGCGCCGTACGCTTCCGGACAAGGCCAGAGAAGGGAACAAAACCTTCTAATCAGGCCTTTAAATTCGGCCACGATTCTGTGTGGCTCTGCATGCCGGCTCATGCTGGTGGTTGCCAATAGGGCCTCCCTGGGCCATTTAGTCTCAGAATAACTGGAGGCTAGGCTGAGGGCTGCAACACAGCCCGATTTCAGTTTCTGAGCCGAAAATAAGAAAGCTATAGCAAATCCATTTAGATGTTTCATGAGCATATCACCCTACCAAATGTTGTTCCTTTAGAGCAGGGTAGTGAGAAATCCTATCAATGTTTGAGTAAAATAAATCTATTATGAACACATTAACAGATGTGAGGGGTCAGAAATATGAGGTGGACAACTTTGTAAAGTGTTTTGAACGGTGTGCCATTTTATTAAATAAAAAGGCTGGATAAACGTCTCACCATCCCTACCCTGATGAGCATTTCCCTGCCTAAAATAAACTAAAGGAAACACTAACAAAGAATATCTGTCCTTCCCACTCCAACATGCAAATAAACAAGGTGATATATGACCGCTCAAAAGCAACAAAATGAATATAGCAATTGGATTTGTAACATGACAGCAATAATCTGGGCAAATCCCTCTTCCCCAGATTTCTACAGGATTCTGCACCACAGTTTCAAATGAGTAAAGAACTCCTGGTTTTCAACAAAGTTCCAACACAGTTATGTGAAACTCCAAATTGACAACAGAAAATTCCAATACTCCAGTGATTCAACAAAGAAAATTGAAGGTCCTTTCTTTTCCTTGAGTAAGATCCAGGATTATCTTCATCACATAAAGAACCTTTCCTTAGTTCGTCAAAAGCAATAATAATTGTCTTTGTCAAGATGATTTGTCGCAATTGAGTATCTCAGAAGAAATTAACGCTTCAACAACAGTGTTATAAAGTTCTTCCTTCAGCACCACAAATAACATAAATTGTCTTTGTCAGCACCACTTTGCAGCACTTCAACAACTTCTACCTGGTTTACTCCCATGCCAGGCCTACAACTTCAACGGTTTGCCCACCGGGGTTCTCCTCTGCCCGAACAGTGTTTCACAAATAGTCAGTGCTTCTGTAGTTAGACTCCACCTACAACAGCTTTTCAACAGCTTCACAAAGTTCAGTATTCGGTGGCATTAAAGTTTCAGCAACACTTCATTGTAAACAAGATTTACTTTATCGCCTCTGCAAATTATGCTCCTCTCCTTCTGAATAACCTTTTCCAGAAGGGCAGCCTTCTTGCCACTCTTGATTCCCCACTGGATAAGTAACCAAACATTGACACGGATAAAGTCTTATTCTATATCTTCCTTGGCTTTGGCAATGTGTGTTTATACCAGCAGTTTTACGTTTCACCAAGTATGAATAACAAGCTTCACAACTCTTGGACCTTTCAGTAGTCCCCTTTCGCCTTTGGCAATATCTGTTGGAGTTGAATTGCTTAGTTTTTAGTTTCTTTGGCTTGGGTAATGGTTGTATGTATTAGCTTTCAGTCAAGTTGCCCCCTCGGGTTGCTGGACTCTCAATAAACTCATATGCTCAAGGTTACAGTCATTTGGTTTGGATAAATGGTACTTTCACTGCTTTTTGATAGTTCAGTATTCAAAATCACTTTTAACAACTCTTTCACTCACACGCAAATGTAAATGCCTGCCTTGAACATGCAAGCTGTCTCGGAGCGCTCCGGGGTCACTGTCATATTCTGAACTCACCTGGTAAATCGTGCACATCTGGACCTCTCGTCGTTCGCAAGTCTTCTGCTTTCATGGCTCCTTGTGACCCCGCAAACAACCTCTCCTGATCCGCTGCCACCCACGCCACTGGTAAGAGGAGCTTCCCTCACTCCGGTGGCTCTCTGGTGCACGCTAGCCACCGGACAAAGCCTCTTGAGGCGGAAAGCTTCCCTCGCTTTCGCTTCCTGCTGTGCATCCTCTGCACGCACGACAGGCCTGCAGAGGGCAAGCTTCCCTCTTGCACGCTTCCCGATGCACAACTTCTGCACCTAAGCTGACGGGAGACACAGCCCCTCTCAGCACTGGCTACTGTCTTCAATCTAACAGTGGTCCCGGCATCTTCTCCCTCCTCCAGTTTCTGCGTCGGCTGCAAACATGGACTGCACTGCTCACTCCGCTTACTTCCTAATGCCTGCACCTGAGGGGCGAGTGGGCTTTTAAGCCTCTGAGTCTCCCTCAGATGTAGGTCATTTCCATTAATGATTTGACCACTCCTGCAGCATTGTTCCTCTTTAGCCCTCTTCCTCGTCCCAGTAGGGAATTATGGGACTTCAAATTCCTAGAGACAAAGTTAGTTTTTCTGACTTCTTCAATCTTCCAATAAGCCATCAGAAGATCGGGATTTTGGGGAAAGTTAAACAAGGGGGGTTCCCATTTCTCCTGACCTGCTCCCCACCTCATGTGATCCTCCCGCAGAACACCACCCCCATGGTTGGGATCAGAAAGCTTTTGCCTTACCCTGGCCACCTGAGAAGGGTCCCAGGCCAGGTTTTCTGGAGGAATCATTGCTGTTTCATCACAATATATACAAATCAAATGAAGAGTGGAGCATTAAAAACAGGCATGATCAATTGATATTTGGACTTTCTACATGGCGATAAGCGAATGCATTCATTTCAAAATGATTTTGATGGCTAACGAGGAAATGCAATGGTGTGTGAAATCATATGATGGAGCAAACCCATCTATATTGTGGCCGGGAGCATGGGTGAGCCCTGAGTCCTGCATACTGGCATTGAAACATGTATGCTGCACTTCTAAATAAAAGAGGTCTGCTTAGTATATCATTTGTTGTTCATCCATCCCACCCATGTGCGGGAAGACTTCCTTTTTTATCGCAGTGATGTTTCATGATTGCAACGCTAGGTTACATCCATTTTAACACTGTCACATACTGTCTCCATAATAAGGTTCCAAATGTCAATGCTTGTGGAGCCCACCCTCTGCTGGTTTCTGGATGTAGTAACTACAAAATTAAGTCTTAAAACTTGCCTGGCAGTCTTCTCTGGGCTCTTACAGGCTGTGTGCGTCTTGGTGATTATTCCAAAGGCTCCCGGGCCACCTGAGAACCCAGACTCGTGGTCACCTCTCTGCGACTCGGGCTCCACCATCTTTGCCAAGGTGGATTAATTCTGGTCCATGTCCCCGTTTTCCATTTCTCTGCCTTTGTCATGCCCCACCACCCCCATGGGCCAGACACACTCTTTGTGTGACCTGCCAGTGCCTTGAAGTGTGATGCATTGTTGGTAATCATTGATCATTTTTTGGCATGCAGTGTAATGAATCCTATGGATCCCTCACTAAACCCATGCCTAAAGTCTCCTCTCAGATGGCCAGGGAGAGATAGACGCTTCCTGATGTTGACCTTGGGGCTGGTGCACTGCGGGATGATGACCTTGGAGGATCCAAGGCCCAAGGTGGGGAGGAGACGCAGTATTTGTCCTTTAAAAGGGAGAACCTTTTAAAGTTGCCAAAGCAAGAACTGGCCTATTGTCGTTATGCTGTATCTGAACCACATATAAAATCTGTGGCTATAGGCATAGGTGACATCAAGTCTGAACAACCCTTTGAACGGAAAGATCATTCAAGGCACCCAAGTATACAAATCCTCCTTGCTCCCAAAGGTATATGGTAAGGGAATTTAAAAATGTTGCCTTAAATAAACTGTCTTCCTCCTTAATAATAATAATTAATGGCTCATTCCTAAATACATTTAAGGGAAATAAATATACCCTTAAGAACAAGAAGTTGCCAAAAAGAACTGATTTTGTTGTTGAGGAAGTCTCAACATCCCTTAAGTACTGGGATGAGGAAGAGGGCTGAAGAGGCATGTTACAGCAGTAGTCAAGCAATTAAGCCTGATAGCCCACACCTGAGGGAAGCCGAGAAGCCTAAACAGCCGCCTCGGGTGCAGATAATAAAAAGGAGCTGGAACTGTGGCTGGAGTATATGCAGCCGTTGCAGAAGCAGAATGCAGCAGTTGCAGAAGCAGAAGGAAGAAGGCACTGTGTTGGCAATCCAGGCAGAGGTGGGAGAACTGAAGGCACGCCAGGACTTGTATGCAGCAGATTTCATCTGCTTGTCCTGTGAGGGTCCTGTTCCCCCAAACTCTGGTGTGCAGACCAAGGCGTGACAGAAGACTGCCTTTCCACATGTGAGCCTAATTGCAAAGTTTGCGCAGCAGGAAGTGTGTCAGAGACTGTGGCGAGAAGTTGCTTTGAAGCTGTGAATCTCAGGAGCGAGAGAGGTTCCTTAATTGTGTGGTCAGACAAGACACTCCTTCAGCGAAGGAAGGGTGTGGGTCCCAAATGAAGCCAGAAGTCTTAAAAGTTGTGCAGCCTGTGGAGAAAGGAATACTGAAGCCGATGAGTTCAAACAGGCATTCTGATTCCTTGTACAAACCCTGCTGGCAAATGTATCCAGCTAAATAATCGCTTTCGTAAGCGTAGAAGCGATGTGAAGAGAGGTATTGAGCTTTTTAACAATGGAACACTTGCCATGTATCACTCGCGTGTGATCAGGTATTCTCTTTTCACTCACATAAAGAGAAAATGTGATGAAACACAATTGTTGAAGTTAAGCTTGTAAAAGTACACAAAGGAGTGGTTGTGTGTGCCTAATAAAGATTCTAAGAGGAAGAGTAACCTCTGGCTCTTGTGTTAAAGAACATCCACAATTATAACAAGAGAATCCAAGTGTTTAAACATTGTAATTACAAGAGGGAGAAAGTAAGCATTGCCCAAGCCAAGAGCGAACAACGTATTTCCCCAATTAAGCTGAAACCAGCTTTTCCCAATGACAAAGAAGTTGTTTTTTAAAAATCTCTTTATTGATATTACAACGTGAATATAAAAAAGGAAAAAAAAAACAACCATTCCCCAACCCGTTCCCCCCCCCCCGGGCGATATCCCCCTACTTTCGAGGGCTTCTCCCGCTTGGGCGAGTTCGTTGAGTTTATTGCAGATCCAGAATCCTGAGGCGTTGGGGGCACCAGACTACCTTGTACTCGTCTCTGAGGAAGGCCAGCGTCTCTCCCCAGTCCCCAGCAAATTTCGACATCTCCCCGTTCATAGCATAGGTCGCCCACTCGAGTGCCACTTTGTGTCCCATATTTTCCGTAGCCAATCTTAAAAAGACGGTACATTGGCACTCCTCCATCTCTGAGCAATTAGTGTCATAGCCGCAAGTGTCCATATCGCTCTTGCTCTTTCTCCCACTGACCCGCTGACCATCAGACACAATAGCACCTGTTCCGGCAGTCTGCTGCCCTCCCTCCCCAAATGCCTGGTCCTGTACCCGCTGCACTTCCTCCCAGATTGGAGTGATTTTCGGGCACCTCCACCAAATATGTTTGGCTGTCCCCTTGCTCCCACACCCTCTTCAGCACTCCCCCCCGATATCTCTGGGTACATCCTGTGCAGAGTTGCCGGCGTGTAGTGCCACCCAAATATTATTTTGTACCAGGCTTCCTGTATCTGTGAGGCCCTAGCCAGTTTAGGGATATTCCTCCATAGGTTAGACGACACCTCCGTATCCAAGACCACACCTCCGTATCCAAGACCTTCCCTATTACCCGCTCCAATCTTGTCATGAAGGGCCACCGCTTGCGGGAGGTGGTCTCATCAAGAGTGCTATAAAGATTAGACCCTTGGTACCATCATTCGTTAGTAGAAAATTCTCGAAAGAGGTGACCTCTCTGGTAGCCGCCAGTTTATTTGGCGGGTGTAATTGCCAGTGGCATAACTGGGCATACCTGAGCCTTTCCCCTTCCCCGATCCCAAAGGTTTCTATGCACTCTCTAAATGACAGAATCTCACCCTTCTGGAACATGTCCCACATTCTCGTATTCTCTTGCAGCCCCCCTCCTCCCATTTCCTGAATGGTGCTTTCTCGGTTCCTGGAGTGAATTCACCATTGTTAAAGATCGGTGTAAAGGGCAACGGGAAGGATATAATTCCCCTCTTCTTAGCCAGCCTGTCCCAGTTGTCTGCCATTAGGCTTGTGATGGAGCTTTCATACATATGTTTAGGCCTGTGTTCTTTCCTCAGCCATAATACCTCCCCTAGATTGTGTTCGGTCACTGCCCCATCAATCCAAACCCATAATTGTCCCTCGCCCTCCCGCAACAACTCCCTAATAACTCACAACTGGGTTGCTTCATAGTATAGTCTGAAGTTTGGGAGGGCTAGTCCCCCCCTCCTTCCTGGGAGCCTCCAGCAAAAGTCTATTGAGTCTAGCTCGCTTTCCTTCCCATATGAACTCCTTTGTCAGAGATTGGAGTTCCCTGAAGAATTTCTCTGGGACCGCTTGCGGGATAGCTTGGAAAAAGTAGAGCAAGCATGGCAATGTAACCATTTTAATTGTGGCTATACGTCCTATAAAGTGTGGAGGGGGGGTCTGTACTCCTGTTCTCTTTATGGCAGAGGAGAAGCGCAGAAGACTCCAGCCAAGATTCTCTATTATTGGTATCGTGGTCTAGCAATCAAGGTCTAGCTTCTCAGGAGGTGATGCAGGCTGGTTCCTAAGTACAGTGTAGTCCCCAAGCCCCCACAAAGGACGTCCACACACTGTATTAGTTAAAACACAGTCTTTATATAATTAAGTTCAAGGTTATGTATACAATCACAATAACTCACTTTGTGCTCAGTAAATCTATAATGGCAAATGTATACAGTTCTAAGTGGTACCACAATTATTATCAGATCTCATTAAAGTGCATCAACTATACTCTGGTCAAATGTCACACAGATCACTCAATAAAGGAAACCAACAATAGAAATAGGAGGAGAGCAGTTGGTTAGAACAATTGGCAGAATACTAGCCCCTACCAACTAGGCACAATTCTGTGTGGAGACCCCCCACCTGGGCAACCTGCAAAGTAAAGATATATCACAAGCCCAGTCCATATATTGTTCTATACGTCTTATTTCCTTCTAAAATATTTCTACCACCACAATGTACCTGGAATAGCAGAGTTGGTCGTCAGGTTGTCAACGGATCCTTCTTGAGTGGCTCCCTTTAAGGCAGGAGCCACAGATCATTGAGATCTCACGAGGAAAAGGGTAGAACGACGATGGTGAGGTGGCAGCTTAGTTCCTAGCTGTGCTCGTCAACAACAGAGCGTTGGCGTCCTGCAAAGAAGAGGCATGCGGGGCACCTCGGTGATGATAGTTCAGGACTGCAAAGAGTTTGAAGAACTGCGACCCAGCAAGGGCGTTGAGTCGTCGGCGTCTCTGTGGTCTTTAGGTGGTGGGAAACCCATCGGTGGATGCTCCTCGGCGCGTCGGCGGCCTCGACTTTCTCCGGCGGGACAAAGCAGTCGGCGATGCAGACGAGAGTGTCCTTGGAGGAAATGTTACTTAGGCAAAGGGAGCGCGGCGCCTCCGGTCGGCCATGGCGATGGACAACAGTGTCCGGGCGCTTCTCCTTGTGATTCCGTGGCGGTCCCCATCTCCGGTCGGCAGCCTGTCGTAGGTCTGTCTACCAAGGAGCACTGTTAAATAACAATTCTGCGGAGTACACATTAGCAAATGTCTAGTGTCTCCAACCCCCATAAGGCATTGCAAATTCCGTGCCAAGGCACCAGCCGAGTTAATTCTCTAAAACTATATTAAAAGATTTTATAAAAAGAAGAAGGGAAAGGAAAAAAAGGGAGGAAATGACCAGAATTTAAAGTGAGCAATAGGTCAATGATGTTAGTCCTAAAATTCATAGCCACCCTCTGACTTCCATATACCCTGCTTGTAGCGAAGCTACAAACCATAAGGCATGCCCTTGGCCACACAGTCTGAAACAACCACTCGAAAAACTTCACAAGATGTTCAATAAGGAGTATTCAAAAGTGTTGTCCGTGTTTCTAACAGGACTTAAGCCTCCACCATACCCACACAATACCATGAGGGGGGGGGAGGAGTCTACACAGTGGTTCTGAAAGGGGCCCCTAGGGGTCCCTCGTGCTATGGAAACAAGGCAATGACCATACACGAAAAGATGCGCCAGACACGAGGTTTCAAATTCCCAATGCTAGGGTTTATTGCAAGCAAAAGATAGTATCAATTGGCCAATTCTGATCTCACGCCCCGCAACGTGAGTTTCTTAGACCTCGAGGGACGCAAGAGAGCGAATTACGTACATCAGTTACATATATACAAAATGCATATCATACAATCAGCAAAGTCATGTTCAACATCCCTCTGTATTAAGTTCCTTTGAACTCTGGATGACAATGGACATATCCCACGAGTATGACGATTATAATGCTTTCGATGTCTATTCTAGTAACAATGTGCAATTTAGAAAGTGCAGAGGCATCTTTTAGAACACGGTGGTTCTGTTCTTGGAAGCAATCTGTACACAGGGGAAGAGCCACATTCCAAGTTTTGCTATCTATGAGGTACTATTCGTGTCCTGGGAGCCGACACGTTCTAAAGGGTTTTGCGAGTGGGGGCCTTAAGAGAAGCATAATTCTAGCCTTTAACTGTATTATTCTAACATCGTACGAGACTGTCTGGCAGCTGTGAAGTGATTAAATGCCCTGCAGCTTCCTCCCAAGGCTACAGAGAGGGAGAGTGGGCATTCCTCTCTGGGCTACTCATTAGGAGTTTCAGCAAACTCTTCAGTCCCACGACCTTGTCCTTTCATATTCAGACAACAATGTTAACAGTTGAGCAGAGTAAGCAGAATTCGCAAGAATTGCAAGCTGCAAAGCAGTTTTTAGACAGAAAGCAATGAGCAATGGTTAACAAGCAAAATGGTGATTCTTGCTATATTTAAAATGGTCGCTCGTAGGTCAAGCATAGCAGTTCCTATTTCTCCAATTCGGTGCATAAGACGGTTGGCCCACGGCCATCAAGTTACGTTTATCATTCAAATGAAGGGTATTAATTTTTCCAGATTGACAGTTCAACTTATGCCTCTTTAGATATGCAATTCGTCACGTATATTCACATATTCATACCTTTCCAAATTTAATGTGCTATCAGTGGAGCCATTTCAAGCGTACATAGATAGCTTGGGCGTTGCCGAACACGAATCAACCCGCCCGAAGTCACAGCAGTGTTAAGAAGGCGAAAAAAACAACAGAGCCGTGGTGATTTAACATGTGGTGTCGCACAGCTATAACGTGTGAATAATACACATTGGGCCTCATTACGACTCAGGCGCTAAGGGTTTTACGGCGGCGTAAACAGCGCCGACCCTTACCGCCTGAGTACGAGGTCCCTTAGCGCCATGGCGGATTTAACACCTGCTTTTAGCAGGTGTTAAAATCCATGGCGCTAAGGGACCATGAAGTTAATTACGCCACCGTAATTTACGGTGGCGTAATTAACGCCTTCCCCACTCCCATTATGCTCTATGGGGCAAAATGGGAATGGGGAAGGGAAAATGGGAAAATGGGGATTTACCGCCCCGCCAAGGTTGGAATGGGGCGGTAAGTCCGCCTACCACCATGGCGTAAACGTAGTTTACGCCATGGTGGTAAAGTCACGGCCCAGGCGGTAACTTACCGCCTGGGTCGTAATGAGGCCCATTAAAACTTCAATTCCATACCAGTGGAGTGTTGTTCATCTGCCTTGCACTCTGTCCAGCCACTATTCCAAATAGGAGAGGGGCGGAACAATTAAGCAGTCAGAAATCGTCGACTAGCAGACACATCGTGGAGCTGATTACGACCGCATTAGGTCAGATGAGCCTGTTAAAGATGAGGGAAAATAGTTGTATAAAACACTAACTCCCATGACTCAGTACCCCCGGGGGGCACTCCTCATTGTCTAGGGTTCGCCCACACATGCTCTACAATTTACCCTCAATCTAACTGTATAGAAACACAGTGCATCCACCACACTATTTTGTCCCAAACCAAAGGGGATCAATAAAAAGGGGGACGGGGGGGAGGGAAAGCAATGCTTACCTCGTATATTAATAGTAGAGCTTCAACGGAGGGTTCACAGTACTCCCTCTGTGTGGTCGTGCTCAGTCAGCAACAGCACTAGGAACCTGAATTAAGCGAGAGATCCTAAATCGTGCTGGCCGGATGATGTACTTCTACAGATTCTGTATGCATAGTGCATTCAGGCCATTCACTTCTGTCCAGACATCACAACAAGTTATGTGTATTGGGACAAGTACGCAGTCATTCAACACTCCACACTGCATTCATACCAGTTTCGGGCAGGGCTGTCTCAGTCATTGTGTCAAACACCAGAAACTAGACATCCACAACAAGAAGTGCATATTGGTCACACACTCCATTCACCCAGGTCCCACTCACAGGGTGTACCCACAGCATACAGTCACTGGGAAGGCTCCAGCCTGTCTGGCCTGGACTCCACAACAACCCCATATATGGATCTTCCACCCAACAGCCAGTCAGGGGGAAGGGGCAGAGTCAGGGCTTCCCAGGACTTTGGGAATACAAGGTAACAGGCAATAGAAAGCAAGAGGCCACGGGGCCATCTTGTTTCCTATCAGGAAAACTGATTCCAATGACGGGGCCTCGGTATCCCAAAATGGAGGATACTCAGAGCACCTGCCATGTTCAGCATGGAGCTGCCACCAGCCCATATCCTGCTCTGTGGGCCACACACAGGTGTCCAAAAACATACACTAGGGGCACAGGGTTGTACCCCCACCCATGGGTGCCATAAGGGTATCCCATGGGTCTGCACACCAAACCAAAAGAGAGAGCTGCACCGCCAGGAGTCCCACATGAACTCCTGCACGGAAAACACAACAGAACACACAATAAAAAGCAATAAAGGACAAGGATATAGAGGCCCTGTCCCTCCGATGCATTTCCAGCATCACACGTCCTAACCAGGATATACGCAGGGACCGCCATTTCCAGAGGTCTTTTTTTATCCCTTCCAATAGGGAGAGATAGTTTGCAGCATACCAACCCTTCAGCGTTGGGCTAATCCGTACTCCCAGGTACTTCATTCCCCTTAGGGACCAAATGAATGGGGACTCATTTTTAAGCCTGGTGCTTACCTCCCTGCCCAGGGATAGGCTCAGCAATTCTGACTTTCCCATGTTGATGCGTAGGCCTGAAGCCTCACCAAAAGCCTCAAGAACCTCCTTGCTGGCCCCGATAGATTCTACGGGGTTGATTAAGGTAAGCAGCATATCATCGGCAAAAGCTGTGACTTTATGTTGCTTTCCCCCAAATGGAAAGCCCTGCACCCTTTCCGCGTCCCCTATCGATTGTAGGAGTGGCTCTAAGTATATGGCGTAGAGCAACAGGGAGATGGGGCAGCCTTGTTTTGTGCCCCTACTCAGTCAAAAGGTGCGTGAGAGCGTCCCATTCACCATGATCTGAGTTTTCGGCTCCTGATAATTAGCCTGCACCATTTTTAAGAAGTTACCTCCAAACCCCATCCTCTCCATGGTGCGAAACAGATAAGACCACTCAACGCGATCAAATGCCTTCTCGGCCTCTAAAGAAAGTAGGACCGCGGATGTGTTAATTTTCTGCACTTTTTCCACCAGGTGGGCAACTCAACTTATATTATCCGCTGTCTGCCTACCTCCGATGAACCCGGCCTGATCCCGGTGAATTCATTCCAGGAGCAGTCCCTCTAATCTGTTGGCCAAAATCTTTGTATAGATTTTAGCATCAACATTGATCAATGCATGGCCTGTATGATGTCCGTTCCAAAGGGTCCTTATGGGGTTTTAGGATCAGGGTCATTTTGGCATCCCCCATGGAGGGGGTTATGCTTCCAGTAATTTTGAACGTATTATATAGATGGGTATTAAAAATGTTGCCAATGTTTTGTAAAATGCCGTTGTATAGCCATCTGGGCCCGGGGCTTTTCCGGAAGGGAGTCTCGTTATCACCCATCTCACCTCTTCCTCTGTAATCTCCTGGCTTAAGACCTCTTGGGATTCCTCACAAATTTTGCATAAGTTAACTTTCCCCAGAAACTCTTCTTGGGATTGCGCCTGAGGGCACTGTGATGTGTAAAGCTTTTCATAAAAATCTACTAGGTGTTCCTGGATATCCTCATTGCTCGTGACTCTCTCTCCCGCCTCCATCCTAAGTGCCCCTATCATGTTTTTCGCTGCTTCCCCCCTCAGTAGGCGAGCCAGGAGGCTATCAGCCTTGTTTGCCTTCGCATAGAATTTTTTCCATACTGATAATAAGGCCCCTTCTGCTTTTTTGGTTCGTAGGATTCAGAGCTGCCCCTCAGCTCTCCTATACTCTCTCAAGGTGGCTCTGTTCGGCGTTACCTCTGCTTTTTGTCGGGCAGTTTCTACCTCCCCCTCTAACTGCCTCTCCAGCTCTCCCGTTTGCCTATCTCGGTTGGCCTTGGCTGCTATGAGCTCGTCCCTAATTGTAGCTTTAAACGTGTCCCATCTTATATTCTCTGTCGTATCGCCCCTCTTATTTTCTCCCATGAATGTATTCATTTTCCCTTCAACTTCCTCCCTAAGTACCATGTCTCTCATGAGCGCTGCCGGGTATTTCCAATCCCATACCCCCCTCCTTCTTTTGCCTAACTCTAGATGCATGGTGATAATATTGTGATCTGCTATGCGGAGGGGACCTACTTTTACCTCCTTTACCCATCCCAGGAGGGTCGCTGAAACCCATATATAATCTATCCTAGATTGAGTCCCATGCACACTAGAAAGGAACATATATCCCTCCTCGTCCCCCTTCAATTCCTGCCATACGTCCTTCATGCCCAACCCCACCATTCTTTCTTGTAGACCCGCTGAGACCGCTCTCTCCATACCCATTGTCCTCTTCCCGGATCTATCCCGAGCCCCGTCACAGGCTATATTAAAGTCCCCCATTAGAACCACAGGCCCCCTTGCCGTTTCACCTAAGATTTCGAGAAAGTGTCTCAGGAATGTTTCTTGTCCCACATTTGGGGCATATATAGCCGCAATTGTGTAAACAGTGTCTAGACATGTGCCACGCACTGTGAGGTATCTGCCCCCCTTGTCCCGGACTGTGCACTCTTCCCTGAAGTGCACAGTGTTCTTAAAGGTCAAAGCCACCCCTGCCGTTTTTGTGCCCGCTGAGACCTGAAAAATTTGACCAAAGCCCCTTTGCCTTAACCTCTTTTGGTCCTTGGACAGTAAATGTGTTTCCTCCAATCCCAATATGTCCGGACCCTCCTTTCTCGTAAACCTATCCAGCTTTTTCCTACTTGGGGGAGAATTAAGCCCCCTCCCATTATGGGTTATCTGCTTGAATTATATGGTTTACACCCGAGACTAGTGTAATCACCCAACCGTAGGGCTGGCTCTCTTGGGGCTTCTTTTCTTTGACCCTCTGCCCCCCATGCCATTCCAAAACCTCTCGCCCTTGCCCCTTTTGAAGCATGTTGCTACCCTCCCTGTTCTCTGTGAAGTATCGCCCGTGTCCCCCCCCCATTCCCGCAACACCCCCCTCCCCTCATCCCCTCTTCGGTCTCCTCTTCCCTTACCAACCCCAGGATGTTCTCTCCTGGTTGCCCCATGCCCTTGTGATCCCTTCAGAGCCCACCACCCCTTCAAATTGGCATCTTATCTTCAGGGTTTCGCCCCTTCTGTCACCCCCATTCCGTCATGTACTTCTCTGCCCTCATCCCTCTCACAGGGGCCTCCCGGTGCGGGTCTCCTCCTCCTTTTCTCTCCTACCATTGACCATTCCCAGGCCCTGAGCCTCTGGTGGTGTTCTTCCCCCGGTGATCTCTCCGACCTTACTTCTGGCTTACCCTGATCCAATTCCAATTGCAGCAGGTTTGCCCCTTCTTGCAAAGAAGTTATCCTCTTGTGTACTCTCTGCCAGTCAAAGAGGATGCTGAAGGGGAAGGTCCATTTATACCTAATCCCCTTACCCTTGAGGTATGTCAGGATAGGGGTAATTTGTCTTCTCTTCGCCAAGGTGGTGTTAGCCAAATCTTGATACAGTTCTATTCTGTGGCCGTCGTGGCTTAGGGGTTCTCTCTGCCTGGCTGCTCTCAAGACTGCCTCCTTCTGTGCATATCTGGCAAAGGCAGCTAGCATGTCCCTTGGTTTGGCATTTGCCCCCTTGTTGATGCGGCCCACCCTGTGGACTCTATCCAGCTCGACGGATTCCAGGGGGGATTCGTCCAGTAGCTCCACAAAGATGTTTTGTAGCGTGCCCTTCAGGTCCCTGTCCTGAACTGTTTCCGGTAGCCATTTCAGCCGTATGTTGACTCTTCTGGACCTGTTCTCCAGGTCCTCCATCCTCAATTCCAAATTCCTTGTTGCCGTTTCCAGTCTTTCGATCGCCTCACTATTCTCTGTGACCTCCTTGTCCACTTCCTGCAGGCCCTTTTCTAAGACGTCCGTCCTCTCTCCTAACTGGCTCACCTGCTGCTTCATTTCAGCCATGGCCTGACTAATATCCGATCTGAGCAACTGGATTTGATCTTGAAAGGTCTTAGCCAAATTGTTCTGCAAGGTTAGCATCTCTCCGTGGAGGTCCTGGCGCGACATTGGGACCGCAGGGCGTCCTCAGCTTGGGGACCAGGGCTCTAACCTTTCTCCTGTGCGTTTGCCTGCTCGTCACTCTCCTCTCTGTGCTGCCACAAAGTTGGGAGGGTACCCGGGGTCTCCACTTGCGTCAGACCCCCCTTAGGCTGCCTACCTTTGTTCTTCGAGGTCATTCTCAGGTGGGGGATAATAATCTGTCAGTCTCCCCCTTCAGCAAAGACTCAAAGCCAACTGAGTCCACTGTGGCCCTGGGTCGTTAGCCCACTCTTCCTGCTCGCCACACAGTGCGTCTACCGAGCTTCTCCCAAAGTTACTCCTACGTTTTGCCATCTCAGCAGGTTAAACAGGGTGGTGGGACCGTTCAAATCCACTGGTGGGCTCCGGAGCGCCGCCGACACGTCTATCTCATGACGGCGGCCATCTTGAGGTCCCTGTTTAGCTCTTTTGTGCGTTCTTTGTACTCGAGTCCCTCCCTGCGGCCCGAGCTATAATCTCCCCGTCCTTGCAGGGCTGTTGGTGTTCCCTCCAGAAGTTTGCCTCAGAGTTGCGGGCCCCCCGTGGGGGGGGGCATGTTCTCATGACCGCTGCCTTTGCTGTGTGCGCAGCGTCTAATTCACGGGCGCTGTTGGGTCATGTGGTGCCCCTGTCTGCTGCCAGGCAGCCCCACAGGGAACTGCCTGTGCCACCGGACCCCCTGCCCGCCTCCTTACTTGTGCAGCTCTTTCACCTTTCTGTTCTCTCCTTCCGCGTGTCACCGCCTCCAGCTGTTGACTCTGTGGATCGGTCTCAGATCCCAGTCCTCCACCTCGGCTGCCTCCTGTGAGGATCATGCTCCTCCTGCCCGAAGCAGCCAACTGTCCCCTCTGTCCTCTTCGTCCTTACGGGCTGCACTCCTCTGCTCTCTGCTTTAACCTTCCTGGCGGGGAATGCTGCTCCTCGATGTCCGCGCCTCCGCACCTCTGCACCTCTGCTGTATGGGCTTACTCCACCTCCCAGTTCTCTCGGGGGTGGAGGACCTGTGGAGTTGGGGCCCTCCCTCTCCTGCTCTCCTCCCTGGCTGAACGGTGCGGGAAAGGGCCGCTCTCCTCTCCTGTCCTTATGTTGCCTAGTGGCACGTTTTCCTCCTGCGCGGCAGGGCCTCCCCTTCGCGCTGCCTCTGGGCCGTGTTACGGGGTGCACTTGTTGAGCCTTATTGCCCCCAGCGCTCTATCTCCTTCCCCATTGATGTCCGATACCCATGGGGGGTTGCATGCTCCGGAGGCCCTGTTTCCCAGTTGCCGGGGGTGGTGGGACCACCGTATTTCGTCCTGGGGCTTTGGAGAAGCCATCAGCACGTCAGTTCGTGTTGGCGGCCATCTTGGAATCACAAATCACAGTTTAAGTGTTACTGTGAGCCATCAGCATTGCCTAAGACAAGAGTGTGCAAACATTACCTGAAGCTAAGGGAGTAGCAACAAAGCTTCTGGGTAATTACTCTGGCTAACAGTAGACATAGGAATAAAGGCAAGGTTGGGTGAGCAAAACGTGATGCTTATTGTTCTTTGAAGTTGATACATCCTACATTGCCAAAGCCAATAGGAAGAAGAGGGAAGTGCGTCCTAAATGCATGTCTAGGATGTTGTTTGTTGCAGACAGACAAGAGAGGCAGAGAGGCTGCCCCTCTGGAAAAGGAATATTCAGAGGAAGAGGGCCTTGCCTACATGAAGGTGTTGAAGAAGCCAAAAATGAATCTTGTCATAACTGAAAACTGTTTAGAGTCACAAAGTCCGGAAGCTGTCGTGGTGTATGTGGTTGTCAGTAGATTTGAGACTTCAGTAGCACAGATGAAGTTGGACTACTATGCGGCAGAGCAGTAGACCCTCAAGCTGAAGTCTTGTAGAAGTTGCGAATGGTTGAAGTGGAAGAGGAAGTGCTGTGAAGCTATCCTGATAAAGATACCTACCATGACTCCTAACCTTATAAAGAAAAACTTACTAAGTGTTAACCAAGAACCATGCTTCATTAACATATGCAGAAGTTGTATTTACTTTGATCTAACAAAGAACTGTGATATTTCTTCTTGAACAACTCGAAGTTGCGGCAAAGCATCATAGCTGGGAATGACATTGATGGTGTTTTGATGAAGTGGAAAGTCTGTATTTCAACAAGAAGAGAAGCTTTTCTGTTGTTTGAACTTTGGTTAACAGAACTTTACTTTGACATTAAAGGAAGCAAGAACTGAACTGAGACTATTGCATACACAGATTTCATCATTTCTTTTTTTTGTTGAACTTTGGAGCTGAATTTACCTTGAAACCTGGGGAAGGGGAGTTCACACAGGTTACCAAGAGGTTACCAAGACAGACTGTCAATATCATTGATGATGTTATTATGAACTGCCATATATTTCTTTATTTATTTGATGTTTAAGTGTGAGGGCCAGATATCCTGTATTAGAGTGTTTTCCTTTCGTTTTGATAGGCAGGGGAAATCCGTGTCAGAGTAGGCATAGTGAGGCATTTGATAACACTTATGATTTAATAAAATGGCATATTTTGAAAAATCATTCAAAAATTGTCCACCTCACATTTCTGAACACTCCCATACATGACCATGCTGTCCGCCATGTAGATGAAGGTGAACGGGTGGTAGTCAAAAGGCAGATGAAAGGTCCGTAATGTTCCTGAATTTTTCAAGCGCACGGCATTCCCCAACTTGAATAGGCTCACTGGCTCTTCTCTGCTCACTCTCTGTGCGTCATGGGTTTGTGCATCATACATTGGCCCTCACCCGGGATGGTGAGAATGGTTGCGCAAGGCACTCAACCCAGGAAAAGGCAAGATGGGGGACATACCAGTTGAGGAATAGTGTGTCCGATATTCCTGCAGGAATTCAAATATAGCCTTCTGTGTGTTATCATTCTGGTCATCGGCTATCCTCATTGAAGGTATGCATAAATGGTTCAGCTTCGCAGTTAGTTTGCACCCAGCGCCTGATGATCCACCCATGCTGAATATTGAGGACTGCCACCATATTGTCTGAATTCACCCTCCTTGAAAAGGGGCTAGTTACCTGTTTTTATGGAGCTGGGCCACCGTGGGTGGTGAACATCTTCTCTAGTTTAGGCATTAGTTTATGGTCAGTCCTTCCTCTATCCCCTTTCCTAGATAGGCGGCACATCAGCGCCAACTAGGAGAGAACAATAACTGAAACTTTCTAATAGGTAGATTTAGCAAGCTATAGGCCACCATAGAATCTCAAAAAGCTTCTGGCTGTGTTCTGTGAGAAGAGGTCCACCATATTCCCTATGCCAGGGCAGGGCTTGATGCTGAATTCCCATTCCTGGAGCTGGACGATCCATTTTTCAATGCAGGGGGGAGGGCGGAGTGTTGATCCATTGAATATTGGAATGAGGGGCTTGTAGTCTATTAGTACTTTGAAAGGCTAAGGCGTCTTTGTAGCTTGTAATGTTACCACCTTGCGCCCCTCCCCTCGCCCCCTTCACAGGCTTCTACCAATCTGGTTTACCCTTGCAATGGTTCTGTGAGGGAGGCAATGTTCTGGATGAACTTCCCACAATGGTCGACCATGCCTAGAAAACTCGGCTTTTCCGACTGTTTTCTGGTGGGTGATCGCAACCTTAATGTTTTTGATCACTTGAGAGTCTGCTGCGATGCTATCTCTTTGAAACACAAAGTCCCAAGAATTCTTATTTATCTTCGTTATTTTTTTGAAACTTAGTTTACTGGTTCCAGTTACTTGCACTACGGAGAAAACAGTCGTTCAGCGAGTTTCAGCAGCAGGAATTGTGAGCTGCTCATTACGTGGACTGAAGCCCCGTGCCTGTGAGAGCTAACATGGGTGTTTTCTGAAATCAACACGCTGCTGTGGGATTGGCAGCCTTGCATGGTTTGTGGCGCAGGTACGAGATTAGGAAGAACGTGTGCTCATTCTCTGTATATTCATCATCCGGCTTTGCAGCCACCTGATCTATGTTCTGTCTGCAGGGGCCACATTCTCACAAAGGGATTGGATAGTTTCCAGAATACAAAAGTATGCCAAAGTGGTTGTTAACCACATCTCGAACATTCAGCTCCTTTTGAGTGGTAGGGCCTGCTGCATAGTAAGTACCCACACGACCTCGTCCCCCGCAGTGGTCACAGGGTTGAAGTCCTTTCTTTGCGTGGCTTCGCTTCATTGCGGTCTTTCCTAGCCACCCCTTGTTTGTTCCATGGATATTTCTTCCCCTCAGCATGCGCTTGAGACACCGTCATGAATACTGCCTCTATCTGTTCAGCACAAACCTCCGTGAACTCGTGAGAGGCCTAACTCGCACAGTATTTGCCCCTGCTGCTTGTTCGAGTATCAGCTGCACATGTATCTCATTGATCAGGGTTCAGGCAGACGCATGATGATGTAGCTATGTGTGGAAGGCGTCAATGGGTTCGTGGGCCACTTGCTGTGCTGGCTGGAGCAGAAATATTCACAACCCGCATTGGCCTGTGGACTGACGTATTCCACTAAGGTTCATTTGCCAGTTTGCTGACATGAGCATTTTGTATTTTTTGTGCACATTGATACTGGCATAGAATGACCTGATGATCTTGTGTCTTAGTGATCAGTTTCCTTATTTGTGGCAAAGAACGGTTCCTGGAGCACAATCCTTAAGGGACCATTTCGGGCACAGTGTTCATGGGGCTCCAAATACCTCAAATTCCTTTATTGGAGCCGAAATTGCTGGAGGAGTAATGTCCTCATCCTCTCCATCCCCCTTCCATCCTTCGTGTGCCATCTGTTGTTCCCTGGTGTATTGATGAGCCCATAGCGCTGGTATCATTTGTGGCTCATCCCCCATTTATGTGCGGGAAGCCTTCCTTTATTCTCGCTGTGATGTTTCATGACATCATTGCGTGCTGTGGTAGATCAGAGGTAGGAGGCGGACAACTGGACCATGTTGGCTCAGTGCTTAGTTTCTATTCAACTCCAAGACAGTCCTTACCTGACCCTATTTCTATGGCAAAGGTTCCCTACTCTACAAAACAATCAACCATACTCGTCAGGATGTCCTACAAACACAGATAGTCCACTATATAAAACTATTCTGATCCTGCTTGCTCAAACCCCTAGGGAGGGTTTTGCCTAGCAGGTTTACCTTTCTAATCAATCTTAAAGGGGTGGGTGCCCCTTGGGGAGAATGGATGAATTCCCTGGATTCGTCACAGTGCATTGGTGTGTGCATGCTTGCCAGAGCGCAGGCTGTGGGACTCACCCATGGCCGCACCAGGCTATATCCAGTTTAACCCTATCACACTGTGCAGGGAAAGCAAGTGGGTGCCGGATGGGTAATAGTTAAGCAGGAGAGGGAATCTTTGGGTTGAAGGTTGTTGGTCTGATTTAGTTGAAATATTTAGTTGTGGACTCGATTTACAGGGGTTCTTGCTGTGTGTGGTTTTGTTTAAATGGGACAAGGAGACTGACCCGTATGAGTCTGATCTACTGTACTCCTTGGCTGACACATTGTATACCAACTTGTTACATGTTTGTTTGAGTATCAGTCTGATTCCATTTAACTGGTGTTGGGAATCCAAGACAAAGAGTCCAATCTCCCGTACTCTTATGCTCATGGCATGTACGTGCGATTAGGCCAGGGGGGTTCCGTATGGCTTATGTTACTGAGAGTAGAAGTCTGTTGGCTAAGATTTCTGTGCTGGCCTTATGCAGGCGTCAGTTGTACAGCTGGGTTTTAAGAGATTTTCTGAAGGTCTGGTGACTTTCACTGTGCATTGATATCTCTGCATAGAGTAACAGAGTTTCGTTTCGAGGAAGCAGGAGGAAGATCCTTCTTGGCATTTATGATTTGAAGCTTTGCATCAATACTAAGGTGGTCATTACGAGATTGTCGGTAGTACAGGCAGCTTACCAGCAATCTCATTTTACAGTTTCCGCTGCCCCATATCTGGTGTTACCGGGATATTACAGGTGGCGGACTAATGGTAAAATCCCATTCCTGTGGAGCCTGATAGGACTCCATGGGATGGAAACCACAGAAGCACCAGCACCATTGTTAACAGTGCCGGTGCTTCATTGAATTATCTGCTGGTAGGGGCTTGAACTACCGGCAGGTAAGGCCAGTAGTTCACTGCCCCTACCGGCAGACTCTGAGTATGCTGGTTCGGAAAAGGTGCCAGTACACGTTGGTACCGGCATACTCAAAGGGACCCCCTAAGACTGCATTGCTGGATCAAAGCATTTTGATGATTTGTAATAGATGAATTTCCTTGCGGTGAGTTCCAGGCCCCTGCCTTACAAGGCATGGTGAGCTATGCACATGGTTTTGAAATTACTCCTTTGATTGGGAGACAATTCAATGTTCTTAGGGATTGGGTGTTGTGGTTCTGTCTTTGAAGTCCGACAATAAGTCTAGCTAACACATTTTAGACCCTTGGTAGCCTGCTCAATATTTAATCAGGGAACCCCCTGTAGAGGGTGCTTGTGTTCTGAAAACTTGCCAGTACTATTGTTCAGTGTTCAAATAAGGAGGTCCATATGATGGCTTTAACCGGTGAAAGTGTAATGTTTCTCTCCATCAACAGTCTGCGGTTTTGATTTGGGCAGAGGAAACGTTCCTGTTTCTTTGAGGCAGGGGATTGGTGTGGGGCTCCGTAGTTTGATGTCACAAATCATAAGCCTGGTTTTGGTTGGGTTAAGTTTGTCTGTCGTCATATGAATACATGTGTTCGAGGTATGTAATGCAAACCGGTCAGCTAGCACAGCAGCTGATAGCTCATTTATGATATCTGTGCTAGTCTGCTGATGCAGGTTCGAATCCCGGTGGGGGCCAACTCAGCCTTTCATCCTTCCAAGGTTGATAAATTGAGTACCTCGCGGTTGGTAATTATATCATCTGTTATTACAGAGCTTTGATGCCCTCTAGTGAGCTAGCACTATGTAGAAACTGGTATTATTGAACCAATGCGTTTGCTGTACAGTTTTGTGTGAGATTCTAGATCATTTAGGTATCATGAAAATAGATGAAAAATTAGTTCAGTTCCAGGAGTGGGGTAAAGTGGATATATCCAAAGGAGAGGCAACAAGCTGAATCCTGGGAGTTCTCCACATATGAATTTGTGCGGACACAATACAGAGGTGGCCATGTAAATGTTGCTCAAATGAAGTGATCCAGCGTGAAGCAGTTCCTTGTAATTTGGGGACCTCTATTATATGTTTCACGATCTCCTGGCTATAGTATTGAAAGTGGCAGTGATATTCTCTAGGATGAGTGCAGTAGATTAGTTGGCATCTGCATTTCTTATAGGGCATGGCACATAGCGCATAGTGTGGCTTCTGGCCTATTGTTCTCAATCCGTTGTATGACCTGTTCAGGCTTTTGCTGCTTTCAAAGTGCTCCCGCAGATGTTGGTGGTAAATGGTGTGTTGGAGATTGGTGGGTAAATTGCTGCATCATTGAGCTTAGCCATGTGTCTTTCGAGCAGATGCTTGATAAACACTGTTTTGAAAGCTGGGGGATGGCATAATGTTGCAAGCCCTCCTTGTTACGCGGGTCTCGGAAGGTGGTGCTAGGCCAGGCTCCTTTGTGAACTTTGGAAGGGCAAAGTGCTTCCGGAGAGCTGCTCGGTTGCTAGTGGTGACCGTAGCTCGTAGGTCCTGAATTCAAGAAGGGATGGAAGGCTCTCCATACAGGAATAGGTGCTTTCCTATGTGTGTTTGCATTTGTAGGATTAGTGGTTTTGATACATTTTTCTCTTGATGGTCTCGGATTTGTTGTATCTTGTTACATAAGTGTGCCTCAATGGAGTACAGGCTCTTCAAATTATGTTGGTGCTGTGTTGCAGGCTGCACAGTTTATGAATGTATCGATCATTCTGAAATCATCCTCCTGGCCATGCTGTGCAGACTATTTGGTGAGCGCATTGTCTTATTCTTTTTCATTTCTTTTTCTTTAGTTTTTTTCTTTCTGTTCCTTTCTTCTTTAATCGTATCCCTTCTGTAGATCCAGCGCTCTCGTTGGTAAACCGTTTTGTCTGTTGGTATGTTCTTTCCTCAAGATTCAGGTTTTCTTTTTGAAGCACTGACAGGTTTGCAGGTGAAGCATTTGGTTGCTTGTTTCATTTGTCAGGGCTTGAAGGGTTTCATTATGGTCACAATGTCAAGGGTGTTTGATATCCAGGTAAGAATGCCATTAAGTAGTTAATATGATTAGAGTATAACTAAGGCACCAAGTGTGCAGAGAATGATCTTGTAGCGGCGTTTTTTTCTTTTCCAGCCAGAGATTGACATCTCCAAGCATTGTAAGGTGTTGGCAGACTACCAACATGTTAGCAGCTGCATCTGGTAATGAGCGCATGATAAGTTTTGTGAGG
This sequence comes from Ambystoma mexicanum, assembly GCF_040938575.1. NCBI lineage: Eukaryota > Metazoa > Chordata > Amphibia > Caudata > Ambystomatidae > Ambystoma > Ambystoma mexicanum. The sequence continues at coordinate 1,172,906,705 of NC_090921.1, read as the reverse complement.
GTGGATTGTAGATGAGAAGGAAACTCAGCATGGATATGTAGCAGGAAGGACAAAGTAGAAGTAATTTGCAGTCCCGGATGTTGCCAGACTGAGATTTTAATGTTGAGTCTTTGTGTACAAGTGCAATTCTCTCTCCTCTCTTGGTGATCCTATTGGGGATTTAATCTTGTCTCCTGTGAGGATGGCCACCTAGTAGTCCTTTTTGAGCCAGTGTCTGTGATAAACAGTAGGTCTGTTTTGTCCTCCCAAAGATGGTCATATGAGTCTGAGGAGTGTTTAGATACAGGCCAGGCTTTGGTAACAAAGCGTCTAGTCCCACGGTTTTCTTTGTGGATTCACCAAGTTGTTTGGTTTGCCCTGGTTGTTCCTTTATTGGGAGTATTGCAATAGTCTACAAAGGGACTAGGCAACTTATTCTTTAGGTCAGGCTTGTTATCTTGGTTTGAGGTGCAGTTATTGGGAAGGTGATGTTTTCTGAAACTGTAACCTGTGTTGATTCCTGGAGAGAAATGTTCCTGCTTGTTTGCTTGTTATTTGCTTGTTTGGTGGTAAGGGTCCAGTGTTCATAGATATCGGTTTTTGCAGGGCAGTTTTGTTGCTCTTATATTTTAGTGGCCCTATGTGTGTTATGATGGCTTTCGGTGAAAGAGGACTATCTCAGGGGTCTTTAGGTGGGTTGATGTGACTACCGTTATTGTTTCTTGTTGATTTTATTTATTTGTGTTTTTAACTTTTATATCCCTCTCCTCATATCATATGTTCCCATTCTGTCCCCTAGTCACAGGGTGGCTTAGATGTGTGCTGTCCCGGGATGCTTTAGGAAGTTCTGGAAGGTGATGGTTGCAGGGTTCGGGGTACTCAGAATTAAGTTTCCCCAGGCACTGGGAAACTGGAGATATGTGGGTGCTGCATTGTTATCTTCCAGGGTTCAGCCTATAGCATAGCATGTGGTGTGTGGTTGCTGTATGACAACAAGTTGCGGTATCACAGTGTGGCAATAGCTAATTTTTCGACTCTAGGGTGCAGAATAACAGTAGTGCACCAAGAAGCAAACTCTCAGTGCGGCAATTGCCACGGAGCAGAGTCAGTGGTAATAGTGAAAGTGGACCAGCATGGTGCAGAATCAAAGAGCACCAGGATGCAAACATCATGGCAATAATGTGGGGCCTAAGGGAGCAGTCAGTGTAGCTACTCCCAATGTGGGACATCAATGAGCAAAATCACATTGCAGCAGCAGCAGCAATCCTTGTAAGACACCAGGTAGCAAAAACACAGTGGGGCAACAATTGTAAATTGATGTAGGTTTTCTGTTTCTCCAGTGCTGTAGTTCCTCTTTTTAAATGTGCATGTTATTGATCTCATTTACATCATTGTTGGCATTCACTTAACATGTATATAACATTTTCATAACGATACCATACATCCCCCACCCCTTTTCTCACGTGTCCCAACATGGTTATGACCTGCCCTCCCTCCCCATCCTTGCCCTTTTCCTCTCCATCTTCCCCCGCTCCCTGGGGTAACTATCAGCAACGAACATCACCTCGACAGTCAGGTAGTCGGGTACACAGATGGGTGACATTGCCACATCTCACATGGGTCTACATTTACAACCATACACTTCCCTGTACTCTACAGGGGGGTCATCTTAAGTATTTAGATCTGTGTCTCGGGCAGAATAGTCCTGCCTATTGGCTTCAGCCTGGACTCTCATGAGTATGTCTGCTCGATTTCCAGATTTGCCCAGGAAGGTGAACCACTCCATTTCTCTAGATGGTTTGAGATCATAAAGTACACCAGTCAGGATTTCCATTTCATAAATGTCCCTGGCTTTCATGGCCCATTGCTGTTCTGTTGGCAATGTTGGCTGCTTCCATCTTATTGCTACACACACACACGTGCCGCCAGCAAAAGGAAGTGCACCATGTGTGGTAGCCACGACCACTCACCCTCACATACTTCCACACCAAAAACTACCAAGAGTGGATCTGGAATCCTCTCTGTCCAATTTAAGCTTCAATCCAGCCCAGGGCCTCCCTCCAGAAGATCTGTATCTTTGGGCAGGCCCAACACATATGCCAGTGGTTAGTATTTTGCCTGCATTTCCACCAGCATCATGTGTTGACCACTAGGAAAATCTTTGAGAGGCAGATAGGGTCCAGCTGCAACCTATATAGAAGCTTAATAATGTGCAGTTTGTATTGGCATGCTATTGAATTACAATGGGCATTCACACACATCGTCTTCCGCTGGTGTCTGTCAGAATTGGTGCCAAGATCCCTTTCCCACCGTCTCCTTTAGGTCCTTCCCCTGTGCCACCAACAGGGATGGGTACAGCTTTGAAATTAAGCCTTTTGTGGACAAAGCAGTACTGAACACGGCCTCTGTGGCTGAAGTCACTTCTTCCATTTTGTGATCAACAAAACCCCTTTCAACTGAAGGTACTTGAATACCGACAGAGACCCTAGGCGCCAGATTTCTTCCAGGACCCTAAGCTCTACCCCTTGACCACCTGTCCCACCCTCTGCAGTACTGCCTCATACCAATCATGGAATCGGAGTGGGTCCTGTATGTCATCCCTTATCACGTCATGATCCCTGCCATCTCTCTTCTGCCCTCCAAAGCGACCACAATGGGCTGAGAATCGTCTGGTTCTGTACCTTGCACGGAACTGCTGGCCATGGGGCCCGTAGTCATTCCCCACTCTCACTGGTTCTCTATGTTGACCCAATTCCTATCTCTGTCCACACGCAAATGTGGTACTATTGCTCTCATCTGTGCAGCTCTGTAGTATTCATACATGTCTGGGAGCTCCACACCCCCTTTGTCTTTGGGCTGCATCAGAATATTGCACTCCACCCTTTGTTTTTGCCCCACCCATAAGAACCTGTTTATCCTGTGCTTCAGCTCCCGGAAGTGCTCATCCGGTATTGCTATGGGCAACATTTAGTACAGGTATAGAACCTTTGGGTGTAAGGTTATCTTCACTGCATTCAGCCTTCGCAACCAGGATAGTCAGGACCATGTCTCCATGTCTGTAAAGATCTTGGGTAATAGCAGAGATAAATTGGCTGTGTAAAGGTCTCTAGTGATGTGTACCCACTGATATTTGATCTTATTCCTTTCTATTGGGATCCCTAGCTCATCTAAGTCATCTGCTGGAAATTGTTCCTCGTGACTGCAAGGAAAAAGACTTATCTTGGCAGTGTTGACCTTGAATCCTGATATCCATCCTTAATCTTCCAAAATTGCAAGCACATGTCGGGTCGAGTACACTATGTCACACACATGTAGAAGTAGTTTGTCTGCGTACATTCCCAATTTACACTCTCTGTATCCCCTACCCTTATTCCCTTCACCCTACTGTCGACCCCTTAGTTTAATACACAGTGGAGAATAAAAGAGCGGAGAAGGGACACCCCTGCCTCGTACCTCTGTGCAGGTGAAAATCAGGGGGGGAAAAAGGGGTGTCTTGCAATTTACTACCACCTTATATCCCTTGTTGCCCTCTCCCCAAGACCCACTTTATCCAAGACTACAACCAAGAACCCCCCCTCGACCCAGTGAAATGCGTTCTCAGTGTCTAGGCTGATCAATCCAAAGTACCCCCCTGTCATGATCTCTGCTTCCAAAAGGTCAGGGTTTTCCCAACTCCCTTGGAAGCAGATCCATAACCCAGGTTCCGAGTGCCAACCAGTCCCAATTGGGACCTTTTGGACCCAGTCCTGGCACCAGTGGCACCAGGCTCATAAATATGTCCAGTCCCAGCGCTGGAAGCGCCGGGCTCATAATGCTTGGGTGGACTTACCTGCAGCAGACCATGCTGCTTACTTGCCTGCCAGTTGAGCCTCTGATCCTCTTCTGTTTGGAACTACTTTTCCTGCTGGGTGGGGCAGGAGCCACTCCCTAGATTCAGAACACTGGAACTCTTCTGGAAAGCAGGAACCCTTTTCTTACCTAGGCGTGGCTGTGGAAGGAGACACCTAAGCACTACAGGAGGCTATTTAAACCACACCCGATGGATGAATCTTGCTTTGCGTTATTCTGCATCCTCTGCAGCAGAATGCTCATCGTGTCTTCTGCATCTGATCCTGGGCCTAAGGAAAAAGGCTTACCATCCTGAATCCAGTCTTCAGCAACACCTATAAAGACAAGAAAGAACAGGTTAGCATTACGGTCTTCAGTGACAGCTCTTCACTTACCTGGTCCATCGGCTGTCACCAACGCCTCGCGCTGCATTCCGGCATCTGAAAGACAAAGGCTTACCTACTCTTCGTGCGCTCCGGAGGTCTTCACACTGCATTCCGGCATCTGAAAGACAAAAGCTTACCAACTCTTCGCACGCTCCGGAGGCCTTCGGCGCTGCATCCCGCATCTGAAAGACAAAACAAGGTGCGTTTAAAGACATTGGGGAACTTTAATACTCACGTGCCATTACTCCTTTCCACATCTAACCCAGTGGGTATTCCGGCACCCTGCAGCCGCTCCGAACTTGTACCTGCAAAATAAAAAGACAGTTAGAGCGCATCGTGAAGCAGGCAACAAGCGCTTACTTACGTGCTTCCAGGCGCTTCTATTCATCACACGGGCTCCATCTTCAACTCACTTCAGCCCGTCATCCGCCATCGCCGGAACCCTGCAAAACAAGAAACATCATTACTAAAGACTTTACAGACATTAGAATTACTCGAAACTTACCGTTCGTGCAGTAAACGACGGGCAGCAGTCCTCTGAAGTCAAGAGGCCTGCTCCCCTTATCCAGTGAAGAAACTGGTTACAGCACCCTGCCCCGAGGCAGATGGAGAGCACGGCGTTCACTTACCTAAGGTGAGAGCGTTAACCTTTGGGATTCTACAGGAGAAGAGAAAGGGAAGAAGAGAGAGACATTCAATAACCCAGTTCCTTAATCCCATATTTTCTATCTGCAGACATCTTACCCTTCGAGTCTGACATACAGTGCACAGAGGTCCAGCCCAAAGAGCCAGCCGTGTGTTACACATCACCTTTGAAGATACGGTATACGCCCAGTCAAGACCGGCGCCTCTACGGGAATCAGGTGAGCGTTACACCCCCCCCCCACCTCCCGCTTCATATGGTCCATGAGTTTCAATGTCTTCTGCATTGCATCTGCTCCCTTCCGCCCCAAAATGAATCCAACCTGGTCTGGGTGTATTAGACAGGGTATCATCCCTTCTAGCCACATGGCCAGTATTCTTGCATAGATTTTCTCATTAAGATTGAGCACTGATATCGGCCAATAGGATTGACAAAGGCCTGGGTCCTTGGCCTCCTTCGTTGTTATGGTGATTAGTGCCTTAGAATGACTGTGGTGCCACTCCTGGGTCCAGGACGCTGTTATAAATCTTGGCCGTGTGTGGTAGGAGTGTTTCTGCAAAGTGTTTATAGAACCCTATCGTGTATCTATCTTTGCCCAGGACTTTTCCTGTTGGTAGTCTGTTTATGGCCCCTATTATTTCTTCTACCGAGATTGGTTCTCTAAGCTGCCTATTTCCTCCCGGGATATTTTCATAATATTTATGTCTCTGAGGTACTCCACAGGTGCTTAAGCACCCACTTGGCATTCACTGACATAGAGCCCCTTATAGTATTGCACAAAGCGCACAGTTATCTCTTCAGGCCCATCTGTTCGTGCCTTGTGCCCTGAGCGCGTCGGCTTTGTCCCGTTTTTCATTCAATTTCTGCTTGAAAAACCTTAGTTTACGGAGAGTGTCCCCAAGCCCCAGTGCCTCAAGCTCTGACCGCTTTTGCCAGAGTACCTGGAGGTTCATATCGTTATCACCTTCACCCGAGTGAATCCTGTCCTCCCTTTTTGCAATTTTTTTTCCTGAGAGCTTCCTTTATGTGCTTCCACTACCTCTTTTTTTGGGCCCCTTCCCTCATAAGGCATCCCCTCCATGTGGATGTTCCTCCCTCCCACACTGTGTTTACATCCACCTCTACAGTATCGTTTTATATTTAAATATTCTGTTATTTCAGTGTGGAGTTGCTGTGCAAAAATCGGGTCACGCCATAGGGAATAGTTACACCTCCATTTGGTGTCTGATCTACAAATCCCTCCAACATCAATTTCCATTTGCACCATATCTTGATCTGTCCAATCCACTGGCCTGTGTATACAACTTGAAAGCTTCCCACTTTGATTCCCATTTAGTAGCATATAGCCAATCCTGGTGAGGTGGCAAGTGGGATGGAGAAGAAAGTATGTCCCTTTTGATCAGGGCAAGCCTGTCTCCAGGCACCTATAAATCCATGTGTTTCCATGGCTTGTCCTAGGGAGCCCAACCACTCTGCTCCCTCCATTTCCGTCAGGTTTCTCATTGGGACTCTGTCCAGTTGCTCTACCCCCCATGAGTTGAAAGCACCTTTTATTGTGGCTCTCCCCTCACTCCACCCCCCCCCCCCCGAGTGCATTGACCATGTCCAATGCTATTGCATTGAAAACTGTCTGACCTTGGTTGGGGGTGTAAACCGTGGTCAGCACCAATGTTCCCTCTAAGCTGTGCGCATGTACGTTTGCCTAGCTTTCTTCTGGGTGCCGAAAGAAGAATTTCAGCAGCTCAAACAAACAATTCCCACCTATTCAAAAAGATGTAATAAGGGACAAGCCACAGCAGCTACCTAATATTTGCTTTCTCTCAAAATGAAGATAAATTATACTAACTATTCTTGATATTCTGGTCTAACCTTTTTACATTGCCCTACTATATAAGCTTGACCTTAAAAAGCTAAAAACCCTAAAAACAGATTACACTGACAAGAGGTTAAAAACAAATATGAAAAAGTGGTTCCATGAACAGAACATACAACTAAGATATGCCTGCACACATTAAAATTATCGTCCCTCCCCACTGATGAATCGTATACTTGATTCTACCACATGACTTGAACTCCGCCCATGGCCACATTCAGAAATTACCAGACAACCTTGACTCTCCCTAGCTTAGCTCTGCATAAGGTTACCAGACTTAGATACTAGTCTTGTTTTATGTTTGTTATAATATGAATGATGTTCAAGCACAATAATTTCTGTTACTCATGGTGCCTTAGCAAAAGTATTACCCACACTATGTAACCCAGGTTTCAGCTTAAATATTGGATACTGACTGTAAGTAAGCAGGCTTCTAGGATGTCACCTCATCCCATGCTTCCTATTCATTGCACAAATGTCACACAAGTACTTTGAAAAGCCCCCCTTTCAAGTTAACGCATTATAAAACTCAAATATGAATTTGCCCTGTAAGGATTTTGAGTAGGCAAATGTCATGCTCAGCGTCTCCTGCGTTAGCATTTCTGACATTACCCTATAAGTGGAGAGCAACATTACTTAGCCTGCAAGGGTTAATTGGTATGGACTCTGCCTGGCATTATTCATATATAAAATTAGTGCAACAATATTCAGATATATAGAATGTTTTTCACACAATCTTCAAATTTCCAAAATGTTCAGAGTTCCATGGAGCATAGACCTTAACAAATGATATGTTAACTCGCTGCTATACAAGAAGGGTTTCACCGAGCACTTGTATAATCCTACCCAACAATTGAAAGGTGGGGTATGTTGCAAACAATCTTGTATGTACTTCATAGTAATTGTGCACATGCAGACTTATGACATTTTCTTAAACTCCACATAATATTATTGTGAGGCTTTAAATTGGATTTGCTTGCATTGTATTGTAGTTATGCAAATATCCCATTTAGTATTTTACTGCTACAATCCCTCACCTTTTACAGAGTACTGTCAACTAATATTGGAGGCTAGTACAGGAGCTAGGGAGTGGAACAGGTAGTAGGGTACAGGAGAATACTCCCTTGGGGTGAAGAACAAATCAGCAACTTTCAACAACCAAATCGGATGTTTTCGCAGTACAATACAGTGATGGAAATGTTTCTTTGCTAAAGAATAGGAAACTATAATAATAGTCTAGGAAACTGCACCTTCTCTTTCTCTCTATGCTCAGCTGCTGAGGGCATTGTAATATAATTATGGGTTTGCATTTATTGCCTCTAGCACCCCCATGCATCTCGTTCAACTGATAACAGTGCATTTCAGAAGAGGACTCCCTAGTTAAAGAAAAGGTACCCAATATGTTGAACCTGTGTTCTTCAACGGGGCACCAGAAGAAACTTCATTAAGGCTCTTGTTGATTTTTGACTAGGCTGTGGTGAGCAAGGGTGGGCAAAACTATAAGCTGTAGTATGTGCCCTGTAATTGCACTTCCTATATCGGGGTTACAAGCAGGGTTTGTGTACGATTTTACTCCATAGTTGGAATCGAAAGATTTTTCATGGAGTAAGAAAGTAGTTGGCTTTTCCAGTAGGGATATTTTATTCTTATTAAAATATGTTCGTTCCCCTTAAAATTCCCCTTGAGATCAGGCAGTAATATTATTCGAGTTTCTACCAATGCCACTGCTCTGCTGGTCATTGATTCGAAAATATGTTAGTGGAACTTTGTGGGTAGAAGCAGGGGTAGATTCCTATATGTTCATGGCTTCCAGTTTTTGTTGGGCATATTGCCCTGGTTTTAGAGAGTAAAATAGATGGTGTATATTCCTCCTAGCTGTAAGGTCGGTTTTGAGTAAATGTTGTCACAACTCACAGTCCAACATAATGTGGATAGTGAGCAGAGGCCCAGGAATTCTGATCCTCCTATTCTATGGTGCAGTTATTCTGATGCAATTATCGTCCTTACACAAATTATGAGGCATTTTCTCCTGGCCCTTGAATTGCTCCATTAAAGTGGCACATTAACTCTTATTGGCATGTTTTCTGACACATTCCTTTCAGTTACAATTATTCAATTTGTAAAAATTGCATAATGTCTAATTATTTGACAGAACAGTGATTAGCGATGCCTGTTTTTGTCATAAACATGAGTTGTATCCCAATGTCATTAAGCACTTTCTGTATTGTCTCTGAGCAGTGCTGACAATTGAATAGCCACGACTAAACCTATTGTTTAACCTGAGCATGCAAAGCTTTTTTTTGTTCGTACACGTTTTTCTCTCTGCTCAGGAGTACTTTTGTTAGGTACTGTGTCATATTTTGAAGTTTTGGACCGGTTGATAATCTCTCCTTATCACATATAAAATCTTTTTTTTTTAAAACAGGCCATCACGAGTTTGGCAGTAAACCTTAAATGCGGCAGTAAGGCTATTAGCGCTGCATTTAAGTGTCCGCTAAATCACGCGTTTGGCTGCATTTACCCCCAGCTATGAGCTGGGGGTAAATGCACAGGGAAAATTCCCATTTTCGGATGCAATTAGCCCCACGCTATTAGCGCGCACTAATTGCGCCAAAAATTCCCCATTGGGTCCAATGGACCCAATGGGGAATGGGGAAGTACTGTTACCGCCAAACACGTGATCTGGCACTAATAGCGCAGAGGGTTTGGCAGTAACACTATTAGCCTGGGTGGTATCCCGGCGGTAATACCGCTGGGATACCGCCCAACTCGTGATGAGGCCCATAGTGTTGCCTGACACTTCACAAGGACACTGTAGGTTCTTCTTTCCTGGATAATTCCACAGTGGACCTTTTCCTTTTCTTTACCTCCTCCTTCTCGTCACTGTCTGTCCTTTTCTCAGGGATATATACTGCCCTGCTTACTAGTCCGCACCTAGAGATAAAGTGCCCTGCTCACTCTTCAGGTCCTCTGCCCTTTTCCTGCTACATCTTCCCCTTGGTCAGAGCGTGTGTCTTTACCTCTTTTCTGGGTCTTGCAATCCGTTGTTTCACTCTGTTTTACAGTCTGCCCAGCAGTCTTTCTCTCTGCTCCAGCAATCTTCTTCCTCTTTAAAACCACAGTTTGCCTTTTCTGTACCACAAAACTCCCTTCCACTCTCGAAATGGGACATGACCTTCATATGGTGCTTGTACTGAGCTTCCAGCCGATTGACCAGAGGGGTTGCATGTCCACTTTGGCCAAGCTCCATGGCAGGGATGCTATGTAGTTCTGAATTCATTAATGAGGGAAGTTTTCAACTAGGGAAGGTGCCATCTTGAATTTCACTTGGTTTGTCCCCCTGTCTCGAACTGGGACATTTTCCTTCTCTGAATTTCATTTTGGTATGATCCTGTGTCAATCAGCTCAGGGTATGTATTAAGCATTAGTCCTGTTGGTGGGAAGTTTACAAAAAAACGCTTCTGTTTTGGTGCAGTGCTGGTATCTTTTTCATAGCTCTTAATGGAGGCTGCAGCTGCAGGTGATCCTGTCTCCCTTGTGCTGGCAATTATGAGGGAGGCAAAACCAAAAGCTGATGCCTGGAAGGTTTTGAACAAATCATAACCACGGGCACAGCTCTGGGCAACCATCTAGACCAGGGTTGTCCAACTTCGGCCCCGGAGGGCTGGAATCCTGAATGGTTTTCAGGATATCCCTCATTAATATTCATAAGGAAAAATGTGCATACGTTTGGAATCATTCTATGCACATTTATCTCATGAATATTAATGAGGGGTATCCTGAAAACTCGACAACAATCCAGCCCTCGAGGCCAGGAGTTGGACAACCCTGATCTAGACAATCATTCTTCAGCTTGCCAAGCCATTACAGAAGTGGAAAGACTATATGCAAATCACGCTTGGTCCCATCCCAATTTTGAGGGTGACATGAACTCTCTACTCCCCAGTGCTCCTGATAGTGTGAGAGAAGGAGGTGGGGCTCTGTTGGTGTGCCCATTAACTGCAGAGGTGAGGACTGGGCTTCCTGCTGCCACACTGGATATCAAATGGGGAGAGGTGCGTGTTCCCCGAGACTGCCCCTTCAGTGAGTTAGCCCAGTCCCCCCATTATCTTCCTGAGCCCAAATCTGTATGTGCAGTTTGCTAGTCGGGTCTTTCCTCTTTTGGGAACAAGGGATTATGGGAGATGTAGTCTTTCTTTTTGGTTTGTTAACATGGTTTGGGCCATCTGGTCAGGTGACATGTTTTCCAGCCTTCATCCTGGCCTAGGTGATCTAACTGGATATTCTGTATGGTTCACCCCCTTCCATGTCCAACATTGCACTCCCTGGATCCATTCCGGGTTTTGGTTTTGTTCAAGAGCAGCACTATGGAACAGGCAGTTTTTTCTCATTTCTTTAACCGAAGGGGATTGGTCTGTGATTGGGAATGTGTTTTTATGACAGCTGCTATTGTGAACCTGGACCTCGGGGATACCATTATCAGGTTGATGTGGCAAAGTCAATGTGGTCACTTTTTTGCCACATTGGATTATCGACGAATCGCTCAGTCATGCCATCCATAGAATAACATGTGCCTTTGTGTCCAATCGGAACAGTCGCCCTTAAATTGCACAATATGGAGCGATCTTTATAAAAAAAAAACAAAGGCAGCGCCTAGACCGATCCCCTTTTTAAAAATCGCCGACCGCGATCATGCCTCACGCAGGTGGATGGGTTTTCTTCAAATATCCTGCGTGAGCTCAGTGGTATAGCTCCTCTTGCTGCCTTCAGCTGAAACGTCCTTACTCAAACAGTCACAGCGAGTCTGAGTGGGATGCATCCTCTTTCTAAAACAATGTTTATGCAGTGTCCTTAGACCAAAATGTTGTCTTGAGCACACTGTTTATGGGAGACTCTCGCCCTCTGAAGTACAAATCCAAATTTTTCATGGACTCGGAAATGTTTCTTCTTGGCTGCATGCTTGCAAGAAGAATGATCCTGCGTGCATGGAAATCCAACTCTTTCTGCATTGAGGATTGGGTGGAGGAATTGCTAACTTTGTCTACCTATGAGAAAGCTGGAATCCCATGTTTGTATGCTGCATCTTGCCTTTGTTATTGGTGTATTAAAAATTAAAATGTAAAACTTGAATAAGCGGTCTTAAAGGATACATTCTATCTTTGTTGCTTTCATTTTCAGCTGTTGCTTAGTCATCCAGCCCCCCATCAGCCGCTTAATATCAATGTTCCACTTTCTACATAATAAAGAGCATTTCTTATGCCAGAGATACATATCATAAGTAGCAGCTTTTGCTAACTCTTCCATCACATTCGGAATATTCGGATTCTCCAAAGAGCTTCAATGCAATTTCCGAAAATAATAAAGAAATCTGACCTCAGCCCACACACCGATATTTAAAACCCCAACTTCGAGGACAAGGGATAGCCTGGGGTACTTGGACCCATGCCGAGCAACTTCCTCAAACAGATATGCAAGATGTGATCCAGGCCGAACAACACATATTGCCCCAGATTTTACTACAATACAAAACAAATGAATATACCTCGAGAATAGCACACCTAGGTAACAATATGAATGAACAACATCAATACTAACGTTGTTTATGGACAAGGTGTATTTCCTTTTGCTGTTGCCAAAAGCCCCTATCTTTGTAGTATTTAAATTCAGGCTTCAACCGATGGCTTCAAAGTAGCCAGCTGCATAACTTGCGCTGCTCTCTGGTCCCTTTTGAAGTTGAATGTAATAAAATAGCATCATCTGCATATAAAAGAGTGGAGTACATCACCCCATTCAAGAGTGGCAGAGTTAGACCTAGCTCAATGGACCTGACATAAAATCTGAAAGAAAAATAATGAACAACAAAAGGGGCCATTGGACAGCCCTGGCTAACACCTTTTTAGTCAAAACATCCCTAGTAGCCCCAGATCTAGAGAGGCTGATAGCAGAGGCCCTGGTATTAGAATTAAGAAAGATGATTAGTTGCAAAAGGGGCATCAGCACACCCATTTATTTGAAGTTTGTTCAACAAAAGGATGATCGAGGGAATCGAAACCCTTTGCTAGATCTAAAAAAACTTGCATACATTATACACCCTCTTAGTCTTACATATTTGTTGAAAGGACAAATACATGGTCAACTGACTTAAAACCTTTTCTGAATCCTGCTTGGTAAGAGGGTAGTATGTCATTTTCCATCGCCCACAACTCGAGCCTAGCCGATAAACCGCTAGCAAAGCTCTAAGACGCACTGTCCAATAACGATATCGGGTGATAACAATGAGGGTCCAAACGTGAACCCTTTTTTTTAATTTCAGTTTAATTAGGCTCTTAGTCCAAGACAACGGGAGAATCAAAGAAGAGGCAATTTAACACTTTCAACAAAACCGGAGCCCACCAATCTGGAGACCACTTGTACATTTCTGGTCTAACACCACCCGGGCCAGCACCTCCTCAATTGAGAAAATAATACTAGTAATATCACTTAAAGAATTTTGAAATAAAACGGTAGGAGATGCACCAGCTTTAAACAGAATAGACCTAAAATGTGACACCCAAACAGATGGTGATATTGGACTAACTGCATCCTGTAGACCTTCGCGAAATCCACATGCAACAAGGTTCCAAAAACCTTTAACATTTCTATCTCTTATGGTCTCGTTTAGCCACTCCCATTACAGCTAAATTAACAATTTTTTCTTTACTTTCAAAAGTTTTTTTATATTCACGCTTAAGGTTATGCTTAAACCTCGCTGTCTTGGATGTATTCCTAGCAGCAAACTACAGATTAAATTTACCAGGGAGCATCATTTCGTGCTCCAATTTGGCGACCAGAAGAAAGAGTAGAGGGGTGCATACACAATTCAGTAATGGAGACAGTTATTTTCTTGTATGCCGTAAGACCGGCCCCCAAATCCTCTGCGAGAGCCCGCACAAAAAAAATACGCCCCTGCAGTCTCTGCGTCTGCTAGGCTACCTGCTAACTTATCTTTGGACAGATTCCTCAAAAGCGGTGGTAAAGTTGGCAGAAGGCATTGTGCCAGAGTTAAGGAAGCCCGTAATTTCATAGGACAATTAAAGGATTATGATCACCCTTGGGACGCTCCTAGACCACAAAGTCTAGCACCCTCCGAAAGAAATAACAATCCACCAAACAATCAATCAAAGAATTTGTAGCGCCTGAGCTATAAGTATATTTTGGAGGGTCATCACCAGGACATCTCTCCTTTACTTTGACACAGGAAGTATAATACAAAAAGGAATCGACTAGAGACCCACGCAGATCCCCAATCGGCATATTTTGATTTCACTTAGGGATGCTGCAGACCACTTCAAGTAGAAGCCTATTGGGGTAATGCTTTGTGGAGCCCTGCAGTTTATCATTAAAATCACCCATAATAATTATGCTAGAATCACTCTCCATTATAAGGAGATCTGCTAAACACCCATTAAATGTTAATACATTTTTTAAATCCTCCTTTGTGTCCAAGTAAATATCACCTATGAGAAGCTTCCCGTCGGCCTTATCACACTGAGAGGTAGAAATGAATAAAACTTGATCAGAAACGCTAGGAATATGGACTAGATTCCAGTTAAGAGCCCTGGGCACTAAGGCAACCAGGCCCTTATTTAGTCTGCCTGACCCATCCTGCATAGCCGCACAGGTAGTTACCCACTACTTGGGAAACAAGTTTACCAATTAAGTCGTCCATCAGCTAGGTCTCTTTTAGGCATAGTATATCGTGATTTTGTAACCATGCTGTTCATGCAGAAAAATTTCACTGAGGCAACGTACACGGTGCATGCTATTTATACCATTGTCGCCATCATGTCTGAGCGTGGGAATGGAAGCCACCGAGGGACATCCACTCGACATGCACAGTGCCCTCTGCTGTCAAAAAAGTTTCTGAAGTCTGCAAGCAGGGATATCGGTATATCAAAGATGAGGTGAGGAATCCGTGGGAGGAACATCCAGTAGAAAGAACATTACCAGGGGTAAGTCATTTGTTCTTCTGGTACCCCCCACCTAGGAGGTGCTTTCCCCCCTAGCCCCCATGGTGCCAAAAGGATGTCCAGGGGAGCCCCAGGCTCTTTTATAAGCAGATGTTCTACTGCTTATATATTGTAATTAAAGCAGTCATCTTATTCCTTTTTTTATATTAAAATCGTTCACCTTAATCCGGGCCTGCCCCCTCCTCCCCTGTTTGAGGACCACTGGTGTAGGGGGTAGGCCAGTGGTGAGCGGTTTGAAAAGTGGGTGGCCATCTCTGGCACTGAGGCAGAAGTGGGTGAAGGGGCCAGGAGAGAGTGTGGAATGGTGACTGGGTAATGACATTCGAAACAGGAGGGACAGAGTGAAATGGGGATGAGAAAATTACAGCCAAAGGGAGGGAAGGTAAACAGTCGGGAGTCAAATGCGGATGGATAATTGCAGCGTAGCCTTGTTATCTGGGGGGGGGGGAGTTATAATACCGGGAGCAGTGAGCATTGTGGAATTAAAGTGCCGCCTTGTGTTCCTGGCCCTCGCATATCCAGAGCTCTTGTGTTTAAAGCATGGGATGAGGATCAACCGGCAATGCGAGGCAGAAGGGTTCATCACAGGCCAGCAATGTGATCCTGGACAAACTGTAAATTATGAGCTCTGGGATAAAAGAAAGACCGCCCAGTGCCCGGAGAGCTCGAGACAGGATTGCCCTCTAGTAATCCATCAACATTAAGGGACACTGATCTTTGCAGGTCAGACATACTAGCTCTAAGCCATGTAAACGCTGCATTATGAAGTTGTTTTTAACCTAAAACATGTTTGATGTTTTAAAAAAATTTAAATGGCCCCATAAGTTTAGAAAATGTTGCTCCCGCAGTGAACGAAAGCTAGTCCATGCCTCGAACTCCAGGAATGGAAATGGGCAGAGGGGTCCCCCCAACCAGGGTAAAACGTTTGGCATCCGCGATTATTACTAAACATAATTACTGCACTTCCATATAGCACACTTAACGATCATGCCTGAAAGAGGCAAAGCTTAGTCCGTGGGTGCCATTGAATTCTGCTGCCAGACAGTGCCTCCTTGAAGAGTCCGCGAATTCTAAACTCTAAACTCGGGGAGGAACTTGAATACACCTCCGCGATCTGTGAGCGTTCTCAAAACATCTGAACTGCCTTAGCGTCCTCCTCCCCATGCATCAACGGCCTTTTTAGCAGGCTTGCTCAAAAGGTTCAACATCCCTGTAATTCCTCTTGGTTGTATGTAACCTTACCCCTTTCAGCCACCGCCCGCTCCGCCAAATTCCAGTCGATTTTTAAAGTTTTAATATAGCACAAACAAGGAGCCAACACATGTGACAGAGCACTGTACAATATAACATATACAAAAATACATCAAAATAAAATGATACTATTAAAACACGATTTAGATGAAATCAAGCCACCAAAAACATAATACAGGGTAATGCGGGTCAAACAATTTATAAATGCAACATTCCTGAACCAATATGTTATACCTTTACGATCCTTCACATATTATGGGATATGTTTTGTTTCCAATCTCCCTTTTCTCTTTCTGCGACAGCTCCTGGAATATACGACCTGTGATTTGGGATCTAGAGAGCACACAATTTAAACATATAGTTCAACACCTGTTACTTAAACACAGGTTTATTTAGTGGGATGAAAGGCTAAGAGTGTATGAACTCCCCCTAACACTCAAAAGGGATAACCAGCTAACAAAACCAACAATAAAAAACAAAAGGTGTCGGGTGGGCTTTACTCAACGGGTTGAATAGCCTCCCTAAGGGACAGTGGGTCCATTCAGGATTCCTTTCTTAAGCAGTGTCTGGGATCTAGCACCCAGCATGTTTTTTGTTTCACCTGCCAACATGTACGCCCCACTGCCCCTTTGCTTAGGGTCAAACCTTGCCATATATATTCTCATCTCCTAGCCACTGGTCGCCCCTATTGACCAGCAATGATACTTTGTGAATCACTCCTACCAGAAAGTATTTCCTGCGCTTTTGCTTACGGCACAGACATAGGCACAGATATTCTCACTCCCTAACCACAGGGCACCAACCTGGGAAAATGAGGATCGCTTTTACACAGCAAGTATTTGTTTTTGCCCGCTTTAGGGTTTTTGTCAAGCTGCCATGATCCGGAGGTCGAAGTGGGCGGGAGCGGTGCACCCATACTTTTATTTTTACGTTTTTAAGTTTCACCGTTCCTATACTTTTATTTTTAAAAGAAACCGTTCTGGAATGGTTTTGGTTTTAAAATAAAAGTGTAGGAAGAGGTTGAAGCTTGCACTTCAGTGCACTGCACTGCACATTCCCATAAATGGCATGTGTGTTTGTTTGAGGGTTTGGATTGTGTGTGGAAGGGGGCGCAGAGATGGGCAGGGGCAGACCAGTAGCGAACATAGTTCCACTACTTCTTTTAGTACACTTGGACCACTGCATGATCCACTGACACCTACCTGGGCTAGGATATCCTCTTTCTAGCCCTCAGTAGGCACTTTGCTTTTTTCCTTCCTTTGGATCTGGTTTCAGTCAGTGCTGAGACTGAGCTTTGTATATACAATATTGTAGGGAAACGGTCACCGCCCTATAGTTAAGCTTTTACTTGATCCATTGGAAATGCAAAACATTCTATTGCTAATAACATTTGACTTGTAGGACAGATGTGGCTGATATTTTTCAAACAAAGTTTGTCACTGGCCTCGAATTTTCGGAAAGATTCATTAACAAATTAAAACGTTATTAAGAAAGTAAAAAGCCACTGTTTTCAGCCTACTCGCATTCATTTTCCCATAGAGGAAAAAGTCAACATTTTGTCAAGCTGAAGTGCAAAAACTGGTGGACGGAATTAGAACAAATAAGAAACAACTTGGGCACAAAGCATTGACTCGATTTCTGGGATAGTTTTAAAAATATTTGACCGCGACGGTCATGCCCCCTGCTCCCCAAAAAAATAGCTATATTTCCCATGGTGATTTGCAGCATAGAGGCTGAGAGGTTTTCAGAAATGAAAAAGCAGCCATTTTCCCCAAAATTATTGCTAATAACCTGGATGCTGGATGGATTTAAATGAAATTTTCAAAACAAAATGTTTGTCAAGGGCCACCCCACAAACTGCAACCTTTGGAAACAAAACATTATGAAATGGAACAGTTATAAAGAAAACAAAACACTGCAGTTTCCATTCTATTCCCATACATTTTCCCATAGAGAAAAAGTGGTTTTTGAACAGCCATAGTATGAAAACCACTTGGCAGATTTGGACCAAATAAGAAACAATTTGAACACAAATGTTGACTTTATTTCTTTGACTGGTTTAGGGTAAATCCATCCAGTAGTTTTAAAAACATTTAAACCTTTAGATCAGTATTGGTGCTTTGGAAAAGAAAGGCTAATACTTTGGACTTGCTGGGTGGATTTGGTAGACATGTTCTTAACAAAATGCTTGTCAAGCACCCAATCCCCCAACTGGAAATGTTGGGAACAATTTGTTAAAAAATGAAACATTTATTAAGAAAGCATAAAAAGCAGTTTTCAGCCTAATCCCATTTATTTTCCCATCAAGAAAAAATTATGTTTTTGAACAGCCGTAGCACAAAAAGCGCTGTGCAGATTTGGACCAAATAAGAAAACAATTTGGGCACAAAACATTGACTTAATTTCATTGACTGGTTTGGGGTAAATCCAGTAATTTCTAAAAAAATTCGACAGAGACCTGCGGGTGCCCCATGTTCCTTAAAAATGTCCTATATCGGCATTGGTGCTTTGCAACACAGAGGTTGAGAGGTTCTTCAGAAATGAAAAGCCACCATTTTTTTTTTGTCCGATGCGAGTGATTCCTGCGATATTACCAGGAGAATCAACAAATAAAAGAACTCAAAACGCTATTTGGAGGAGGGCAAATAATGCCATGAAACTTTGGAATGAACTCCCCCACGACCTTACAGAGTGAGTTTAATTACATTTTCAACATCAGAAAGAGAATCAAAACTCTTCTGTTTATGTAGTCACTTTTGGGAGATCACAGATTGTTTTGAATGACAGCACTTAGATGGCCTGGCAGTAGGCGCTATATAAATACCAATAGTGATATCAATCACATCAGGCTAGAGTTCGGGAGTTGGAAATGAGACACCATGAGAAGTTGGGGATTTGGGGGTGGGTTGGGGTGCCAGTTCGGGGTAGAAGATTTTCGATATAACCCGGAAATACTGTGTCAATCTCACAAGATTGCAGCGGCAATGTTGCAAGAAGCACTCAGAAAAAAATGTGCATATGAAGCGATGAGTGGTAGGGGTAATTGGAGAGGGATAGTGATGGGGGGAAAAGCAATTGAGTGGAGTGAAGGGACCTGGAAAAATGAAGGGTGGGGGGACACATGCTGAGTGCTTTTAAGGACGTGGAAGACTCTTTAATTCTTAGCAGTTTTCCCAATATCGCAGGTATCGGTGAACAGCCACTGTACGGCAGGAATTTCTATTATTGGAAATTATTGCTCTGAAATTATTTCAGGAATAAGAAGTTAGAAAAAAACAAACATCTGCAGTGCCTACATCTACTGGGTAGGGGCGATGGGTGTTTGGTTTCAAATCAGCGCTGTGACATAGCCAGTGTCCATGGCTAGTGGGCCCAAAAGAAAGATATTGGTGCAACAGGTTCGGAGGCCAAGGCCAAAGACCATAGCTAGTGAGACCTCAAGAAACTATGCAACATGTTTGGCCGTGGCCACTGGCCATGCCATGCCATGCCTATTGAGCCCAAAAGAAAACTATTCGTACAACATGTACAGTGGCCACAGCAGAAGGCCATAGCTAGTGGGCCCTAAGGAAACTAAGCTATTGCAAAACCCTTGAAATTCAGTGAAAATACATTCATTAAGAAAGAGTTAAGGTGATTTGATTTAAAGCAACAACAAAAACCTAAAATGCAGCACTCTTATTTCAATCCACTCCACATCTGAGAAGAAAATGCATCACCTGAACCAAACAGTGATAGGTGGTAATGGTCAGGGAGGAAAAAAGCAATTGAGGGGTTTGGGCGAACATGGAAAGATGAGGGGGGCACTTGGTGAGTGCCTGTGAGGACAGAGCAGAGTTTTGGATTTTTTAGGGAAGCCCACAGAAATAGGGCGAGCGTGAAATAAGTAATTTTACACCTACAGTGATCACATCTCATAGGCAGAGAGAAATGGGTATCTGCACCGAAGGTCATGGCTAGTGGGCCCCAAGGAAACCTATTGGGTGCAGCATGTACAAAGGCCACGGCCAAAGGCTATGCCTTGTGGGCTGTGAAGAAAACTATTAGTGTAATAACATTTACAGTGTCCACGGTCGAAGGACATGGGTAGTGGACCCAAAAATAAAATAAATAGCAACAAAACCTTTGAAATTCAGTGAAAAAACCTTAGTTAAGAGAGAGTTAGGGTGATCGTATTTAGCACCACAAAACCCCTGAAATTCAGCAATCACATTTCAAGCAATTACACCTTAACGATGCGCTCTCTGTTGTGCAGCGTATGATCATAATGATGACATCCCTGATGGCGTCACTAATTACATGATGCATGACATTGATGATGACACCTATACTTTGAAATAGGACAACTCTTTTTTAACATATATATGTACATATTTCATAATTGCACAGTACAATGTATTCGGCCCTTGGTTCTTTAAATTTAATGCACAAAATAATTATGTAGCATTAGTACCTGGCGAGGGACAATTAGATTGTTACAAATGATCTATTGGCCCTCGCCGGGTCCTTACCAGCCCGATAAAGCACCAGTCACAGCCATGTTCCTCTGTGTTCCTTCTGCGACTGGCCACCATGGAAAGGGAGAAGGGACTAAGCTTAGTCCCTTCTCGGCCGTTCCATGGTGGTCATTTGTTTTCTTCTTTTTTTCAGTTCTAAAGAGCCACCATTTTGCAACTAAAATAAAGACACTAGTAGTACCCTAGTACCCCTGTCTAATGGCCCAGGGTACTAATAGCAATAAGCCCTTTGCAAGGGGGCATTACTGCATCAGGTAATGCCCTGGGACCTCCGTTAAGGACCTTGCTTCACTCAGGCCTGTAATTGTGGGCCACGGGCCATTACCTGACGTTGTATGCCCTTCCCCCCTGGCTAGGGGCTTATTAGGGAAGAGACAGACTCAGCCAAAGGGGAAATTAGCGTGACCAAGTGAGTATATAGGGGGAGTGTAAGCTGGTATAGACTCAAAGACTTAGATTTTCACTAACCTGGGCAGACAGAGACTTGCACCGGAGGCAACAGGCAGAGATTGAGGAATCCCCCGTGGGAGTCCTGCTCTCCCTCACTCCCCGGATTGGATATCAGAGAGGAGGGAGGCAGAATCCCCAGGGGAAACCCTCCTAGGGACTAAAACCCTGAATCGCGGTGGCTCTTCGGAACGGAGGGTAGCAGCTTGGAAGGTCCCTCTAGGCAAGCTGGAGTGCGAAGAGGATTGGAAACCTTTCCGGGAAACAAGATAGAACAGGTAAATGCCAGGTAGGAAGGAGTGAGAGAAAAGAGAGTACTACTGTTTTGGAAGGGAAACGTACGTGGTACTCAGAATGTGATCCTCAATGGGATGAGGACGTTCTTGGGAATCTCCGGATGGCGGAAGTCTTAGAATTGGTGTGCTGAGTGAACGGATAAGTAAGGGAATGAATGTTAGCAATGGGAGGTTTGAATGTGCTAAAGAGGACACTAAGTTTAAGGGAACTTGCAGACACGGGCGAAACTCCTAGCTTGAAACCTATGGTGGAGACGGGATACGGCCTGAGAAAAAATCTGTGGGTATGGGAGGCAGACAGAAAAGAGGTAAGTTTAGATATCAGAGGAGAATGCAAGTTAGCAATATCAGAAGGAGGAATCCTAGTGGCAAACTTACGGAGCGTCGGTATGAACAGTAGCGACGCGTATGCTAGTAACACTTCCTTCCTTATCAGGAGTCACGTGAGTAGACGCAGGAACGTAAGATGTGCGTGGAACAACTAGACCGTGGTCTTCCTCACAAGGGACCGTCGCTTTGGGAGCCTGCATTATAACGTTATGTGCCGTTCTTCCTAATCTCCTTCTTTGCCAACATGACCAACGCTGATAATGTGTAACAAGGAGAACTGTTACAAAGATGAGAGGCAGCAATAAAAGGAGAGCTTTCTGGAAAAATGAGACCAGGAGTTTAAGTCTGGTCACACAGATTAATAGTTTAAAGGGGATTAAGAGCAAGTGAAGCCAGAGAATCTAGAGGAAGAATAGGAAATCAGGATCCTGGTTAAATACAGAACCCGCATATCAGGTATCCAATGACTACTTTGGAGACAGTTCCAGTGTTACTCAGATTGGTTCTTCAAGAAATCAAGATCCTGAAGAAGCCTGGAATGTGGATGGAGTTTATTCCACGAAGTGTGAAACACGTGATCGGTGCAAGAAAACAAGTTTTGTAGACTTACCATATTAGATGGATTTCACAAATGTTTACGGTTAAACATTGTACCGCAGATATTTTTTGTCAGAGGAACAGGCTTCGGATAAAGGAATATAAGATTTATCAGAAATAAGAATGTGTAGTTAATCACAAATATTGATTCAGTTCATCACAGCATGTTTCATTACTATGTATAAAAAAGATCTATGAACTTAGCTTGCTCGATTATCTCCTTGATGTTCCTATTATTCCTATTTGAGCGCATTAGCATGCAAACTAGTTTGTCAATTTTGTAAGCATTATAACCGATTTAATGCATTCAGCATTAAGCAGCCAAGGCAATCTATAATTATTTAGCAATCACCAGGGCAGGTGGTACATAGAACACCTGTTTTTGTTTTTATTGATTTCACGCAGTAGTAGGTATTGGGATCAATCATGTTGGATGTGTTTTCAGATTGGCATGGGGGTTTGGAGTGATTTTGGCTTCTTAGATATGTGTTTTGTTTAGGTTGGTTTCACACGCCTGTCTCTGCTGGGGTTAATTCTGGTGGTATTGATTTCACATATGTAGCTGACTATTTGGGTTTGTTCCAGTAGACTTCATTGCACAACAGGGCCATCTTAAGCAGTTTTGGGGCGCTGGGCACGGACGTCTTTGGAGCCTGCCTCCACCAAACCAAAGGAATTAAGGGATCAAGAATACTGGTCGCGCCCCCCACCCATCGCGCTCACAACCTATAGTTTGATATGCTGTCTCGCAGCATAATAAGCACGTTTACTCCCTTTAAGTCCCCTTGCCCTTGTCATTCTTGCTCTAATCAGAATGATAAACAAGTAGCTTTTGAAGACCAACATTAGCAGTCTACAAAGGGGTTTCTGTTCTAGTACATACAGGATACTTTTTTATCAATAACATCCAGGGAGGTAGATGTCTTATTAATGCAGGACCGTATGTAAAAGGTACATGTAACCCATAATAGACAAAGAACTCCCATTAGCTGCCTCACAGAATGCAAGAGTGCTCATGCATGGATGGAGACCACCAATTGGAAGGAAGGAGATCGCTACACATATTGTAGCATGGATAGGGGAGGCAGATTAGAAGCTACCAGGAAGGTGTCTTTATCCAGACAGACTGTGATTAGGAGTGGGATATTGTTTTCAAATAGTGTTAAGGATTAAGGCTTTTATGAAGATCATACCATGAGAAGGAAATCACTCGGAAGGGCTGACAATTTTGAAAGGTTTAGGGACTGGCAATATTGAGAGGTTACGCAATACAGGATTAAATGAGATGCCCAGGATCACACATTGGTTATGGGGTGAATGGGTAAAGCTGGGATTTGTGCCAACTCTGCAATTTCTCTGCATTTGAACACTTTCTTTTACAGTTCTTACCATGAACTAAAACAATCTAATTTTTATTTTAAAAAAACGGACTTGGAAAGTACACAAATCACATTACTAAACATGACCATTTTAAAACAAAATATTATAAAAGGGTGTTTGTTATGCAAAATGAGAATAATTCTAGCTTCATTCTCTCCATCATCAAGGGAAGTATATAAGAACCAGCATACCAATTGATTTTATTTAACAAATATAATCTGGGTTAATTTTTGTATTTCAATGCTTTAAATACTTCCAAAACAATGCCTTCTGACATTTTCATTTATAAACGTGCATAAAAACCTTTGACTTGTACCAAAAAGCAAACCGTTTTTTGTGTCAAACAAGCAGACCTTAAAACATGCTTGCCTGAGGACTGCAACATATGGTCCTCTCTCTTCTGTCTAAAAACCCTTCCACCCAAATGGCGTACATAAGAAGAAAGATCAAGTAATGGGCTAAACGATACGAGCAGCATGCAAGAAGGCAAACCTCACAGAAGGCAGCACAGTAATTCAAGAGATATATGATTTGACTTGAGGAGGATCACTGTATCATCTGCTGGCAAATCCAGGATACAAACATGAATGCTTTCGTTCCATAGTCTTGAATTTGGATACTTATTCACCTCTTGGAGTAACAGTTTATGCCATCATTGGAGGCGATTGCCTAGGTTTTAAAACACCCCATCTGAACAAACCAATTTCTAGAACTTAACCATACGGATGATATGTTAGTTTTTACATTGCTGATGATAGCAGATGTTCTGCAAAACGAAGTACGCAGGCAGGTTGATACATTTCAGACATAGGAAAGGCTGAGCCAGCCTTGCTGGAATGTGATATTCTAATTTTGCATATGAACACATATCTCTGCAATGGGTGCTTCACACACTGAGCTAACATCTGAACTATTGTGGCCCTCAAGGTATCAATATGCATTTCACATTGCCTATTGCACATGATCAACACAATTCCCACAGGAAGGAAAGCATGCTACAGAGTTGGGCCACAAGGAATACACAAACTATGTATACCACAGTGAACACAGAAAGCAATACATGATGAATTGATCAAAGCAAATGCCCTTGCCAAAACAGGAAGGCAATGGGGTTAGAACCTCAGTAGCACCCCATAGAATATCCTGACGTGTGCTATTTAAGACTGGTGAACAATGGAATCTTACTTTTTCAGATCAGCTGGCCTTGTGGGCCCCCCTCCAAGCTGGGGGCCATGGGCAAGGGCCACTTTTCCCTCCCATAAAAACGTCTCTGTTGCACATGCATAGGGATATGTGCTGTCAATTGTGGTTTCCTTTCACACGTTGATGGTATTTGCTCATCTGATGCGTTGGTTTCACACGTTTGGAGGGATGAGCTACATGACTGTAATACATTTATCAATGCTCCTTATAAACTTGGGTGATCTGGTTTGTACATATGTGTTTTATAATGTCACTCTTTTCTCCTGCAGTGTGGGTGACAACTCACAGAATGGAGGCTGATGTCCCTCCACGGAGGCTCTCCAGTGCCGGAGAAATCAGAGGGGGAATGCTCCGCCCACTCTCTATGGTAAGATGGGGGAGAAGCTGGTTTGTGTTTTCGAATGTCATGCAGGTGGGAATAGTTTTTTTCCTTCTGTTTTTTCACTTGCAACATAAAACAAACCGTTTACTTAATATTGCACCACAGATTTCCAGGCTTCCTTCTTTTGTTTTTTCTGTCTTTCCTTGATCTGTTTGTTTTGTTTCTGAATCTCCTTTCTGGCAGCTGTTATTGTTACTTTAGCTTTTTCTGAATGTTTCTTTTCTCGAGCCTTCATTATGTTACTCTTACTTTCTATGTACGTGTTTATATCCCCACACTCATGGTTTACAACCATTTCTCAGTCTTTAAGGACGCAGACATAACGTCAGTGTTTTTAATACTACATTTTTCAATGTCTCTGGGGGTGCTACCTTCATAGACACAGCCCCCAGGCTTTCTCAGCGCACAGTTTCACAATGTTTGTAGCAGGGCTCAAGTCGGGGGTGCACGCGGGTGGACAGAGTCCAGCCACTTTTTTCAGAGGATGGGGTCAGTCCCCTCACCCCCCTAACTAAAATGAGAAACCTCAACATTCCTTTTTGAATTTATGAATTAAAGCCGACCTCGGGATCGACGCGCAGTTGTCAGGTTTGCAGACCGGACACTTCACCAATGCACTATTTGACCTGATGAAAAATAACTAAGGGTGAAATGTCCCATTTCGGTACTGCAAGTTCCAGGGAAAACATGTGTATTGGTTCTTGGGGTTTAAAACATGCACACCTATTAACGTTTTCAAAACCCTATTAGAAGAAAATATCCTCTCTTGGTTTTGTGTGTGTGTGTTGATTTTATGAAAGATAAATGCCATATGTCCTGCGCATTTTGGGTGCTTATGCAAAGCCAATTTAATGAAATGTGCATATTTCATCTCGATATGCAAATTTCTGGCAAAGTCACATCCCATTGTGTTTGTTGATGAGTCCCCCCACTTTAATTTTTAGGACTTGACCCCTGGTTTGTAGATGCTTTGGCTAACTAAGAGCTGGATCTTGAAGTCCATGTACAATTAGCCGATCAAAGTCTCTGGGAACTGTTACTGTCATTTCCAGGATACAGTGTATCCGGTTCTGCCATGCAGGAACAAGGGTTGGTAGGCTATTGCAGACCTGCTGTTGCTTTTAGGACCCATGTGATTGGGCGAGCAGACTTGCACCCTTTAAGGTTGCAGAATTCTGAAGCAAGAGAAGGCTGAAAGGAGAGACAAATGTGGGCGAGAGGAGACTGATGAGGCAGATCACTGAGGTTCCTCAGGACAGCGTTGCAAGACCAACACAGGGCGCGTCCTAAAGAGCAGAAAAGGTGCTGAGAGGAGGGGGTGACAACGGGGTGGGCATTTTGCCGGCCACAGCAAAGCCAGTGGTGGACTAGAACCATGTTACCACAGAGGGAGGGTCGCAAATAAACACAGTGGGCAGGCGGTGTTGCCAACTATGCCCAAGTGCCCAACACGTGCTCCGATACAGAGTCTCCCACGATGAGAGAAAGTGAGAGTAAAGAATAATTAGAGTGGATCCCAGAAAAGATACCAAAGATGTGTTCTCATGAAGGAGCACACCGTGTTGTGGAAACAGAGTGAGGAGCATCCTTCAAACCTGAATTGGTGTGCCAAAAGGATCACATATTTGTCACCATGTCCAATGAAGAGGAAGCTAGTCAAAAGAGAAGCCCGAGTGAGTTTGACCCCGGAAAGGATCAGAGTAGAAAGGGAGACTTGACACTTTAATGTTCTGGTGAAACCGGGCCCAAGTCCATACATTGGATAACTCCCAAATATTCTTCCTCTTTAAAGACATACCAGTATGCTACAAGCTATATTATACAGTGTGGATCTGTATGCTATGTTGGAAGAGCTAGCCCCAGGAGTATTACAAAGGAAACCCCCTTAGTGCTGGAACATAGGTTATGCTTCCCAGAACCAACAGTTCTTCTCAAGGTAGGAGGAGAGAACGGGGGGAGGGAGGAGGGTGACGTTTATGATATGCACAATTGTCTAAATCATTGGAATATTTAAAGGCAAAGTGCTAGTTATGCTAGTCTCCACGTTTAAGAATCAATGAAGCTATTCAACCCAAATCCTGTGAAGTTTGCAATGTCCTGAACCTAAGAACCATTGAAGTTGTTCAGCAAAGTGTATGAAGTGTGCAAATGTGGGAGCCTAAGGCTTTGAAGCTATTCATCCCAAAGTCAGACGTATTCTATGAGATATTGAAGTTATTCATACCAAGTGTGTAAAGATGTAAGTCACTAAAGTTACTCAGCAGAACATCTGCAATGCATCCGAGTGCCGAAGTCTAAAACTGAAAGTATTCAAGACAAAAACTGTAAAGCATACAGTTGATTGATTAGAAAAGCGTGTTGTGGTAGATTCAACAGAACACATGATGCAGAATGAAGGTTTAAATAAGCATTTTTAGGATGGGTAATTTGGTTAACGCCTGTAGGTACTTAGGGTTTCTCTATAAATGAAAGGGGTCTTCTTCTCTAAGAACTAAGCAGAACGTATCAAGCTTGGTTAAACTACAGAGCATCCAGTGTCTGCCCATTTAGGAGGACATTATGTCTCCCACTGGATCTCTATTCTGAAGACATTGTCCTGTATATTGTGCCAAGCACGCATCGTGGCAGTCTCAGGGATGAGGTGCTCAACTTGCTTCTTTATGTATATAGTCGAGTGCAGACGCTACCACAAACGCTGGGCTTGGAGGTGTTATATAGCACCCAGCACTCTTTCATAGATTCTTCCATTCAATTTTCTCTTGGGAGACTCGCGTCTCTGGTTGTTCTGCAACTTCCCCAAGCCACTGGGGTATTTCTGGGTGTCTAGGGCCTCTCTGAACCCTCGGCCTTACAACTCTCTATCCTCTCATTCCTCCAAGTCACTCTGCTGCTGCTCCCCCTCCAGGTCCTTCCTCAATCGCCATCACTCCTGCTTTCCCTCTTCCTGATCCTGTGGAAACTGGCCCATATGTTGGGCCTGGAACAGGCAGCGACTGGCTCCCTGATGCGCTCGGGTGGTCTGGTTTTCTCTCTTGTATCCTCATTGATAGTGGGGCTTTGTAGTGCCTCAGTGGGTAAGGACATTTTTTAAAAGGCCTGGTCGCAGTTTCAGCTTTTCACAATGTGTGCTCTGGGTTTGTTTGGCTGGTAGTTCATTTTATCCCTCCATAGTTTGTTCTGCTGTTATATTTTGGGACAGAGGGGGTGGTGAGGTGGGATTGTAGCTTCCTTGTCCCTCCTTATCTTTCTTCCAGTGAATTTCGCTTTGGGGTCCCCAAGTGCTTTAAAGTTCATAATTTTTGAAAAACCTGAGGGTATTCCCACTCCTAGACCCCTTGGATCTTCTGCGCAGGTGGCCTGGTAAAGGCCATCGCTCTTCATCCCGGCTCTGGGGGTGGAGAAGCAAAGGAGGGTCACCTGGGTGGAGGGTCCTTGGGGACTGTAAGTGGGGTTGACCTTGGTCGAGACATGGTATTCCCATTTCCCTATTAGTGACCAACCTAACCCTTTCCCCATTTTTATAGGCTGTTATAAGCCAGCTCCCCTCATTTCACCCCATTTAACACTTGACAGTACTGGGACGTAGAAGAGGCAACTAAGAACAATGAGGACCACACTCATTCACCACTCTGGTACTGGGACAAGGATGAGGCCTGCTGAGAACTGTAAAGGTCAGGCATGTCTCATTGAATGTGGTCAGGCAGGGTTGATTGGGCATCGACACCTGCAGCCTGTCAAGGGGCTGCAGGTGTACAAAGGGAAACCATCCTAGCAGTAAAAGAGACAATGGGTAAAACTGTGCATGGAGAAACGACAGGAGCAGCAGGAAGCAGGCCGGTTTCAAGCATGGCGTAGGAGCTGCGGCTCCATGGTGCAAGCCGAACATGAAGAAGGGAGCTGTGTGGAGAGACTGTCCCTTTTATGATTGTTCAAGATGCTCATTTCCCTGTGTTGGGATGTCAAAACAGGTGTGTCTGAGGGGCAGGAGTTGGACCACTGGTGGGAAGAGCAAGAGGCCATGCAATCGTGGCTGCTGTGAAGTGCTTGAATGCAAACAGTGAGTTTCAATCCATTAAGAGTTTAAACTTGGTTGTTTCAGAAATGCTTTGTATCAGAGTGGTCGTGTGTTTGAGGAAACAGGTTTTTGAGGTCGCCAGACATTTCGTCGAAAAAAAATGGTCGGCAGGACATTTGGTCGAAACCATTTGGTCGAAAACCAAATGGTCGAATCATTTTATTTTTTATTTTCACTTTTATTTATAAAAAACCCTTTTTTTCCAAAACTAAAACCTAAAAAATATATATATATATATATAAATAAAAAAAAAATTCGACCATTTGGTTTTCGACCAAATTCCGTTGACCAAATGTCTTTCGACGAAATGTCCGGACACCGGTTTTCGAAGGTATCCCATTCAATCAATTGCCCAATACTGAATGACTGGGAATACTTTTTATCAGGGTGGTAGTGTTTGGGAGAAAACACGTTTTTGAAAGTCTCTGATAGAAGTACATTTCGTTTGAGGTGAATTAAAGGAAATCTTACACTGCGAGTTGAATGGAAATCTTAACAAGCGCAACCGATGCCTATTGAATACCGAATTGCTTATAATCCATGTTTTTGAACACCAAATGAAGTTAAAATCTAACAAAAGAGCAGAACTGTTACATCTTAAATACAGAAGTGAAATGAATCTTCAAATCTGAGTAAGACAATTAAGATGAAACATATTAAAACAAATAATACTTTACATCCAAGTGAAACCAATATGTGATGCCTTCTAAAGTGAATGGAACTTTAAATATAACTAAACCTTTGAGGACGCTGTTCACACAGTTCTAATATACGCATGGAAAGCCCACCATGAAAAGACTTGGAAAAGATAAAGAATATCTTTGGTGCTGCTGAAGTTAAGTCTTGGGGATGGGAAACCTGAGATTTGAGACATTTATTAACTGAGACTGAAATCTCAAGGCTCTTTGGCGTTTGGAACTATATTGCTTGGAATTTGGGGAAGGGATCCCAAGTATTGATTAAAACTGTATCATATTGAACTCAAGAGAGGTAGAGAGGTAAAATTGCGAATTTTTGCTGGAACTGTTTTATTCTTGGGGAAAGGGAGCTGAAAGGAAGCTGCAAGCAGGAAGAGGCTCAGAACTTTATGTTGGACACTGTTTCTTTTGGTTGCTGACATCCCTGCACATTGTATAGATTAGTTGTGCAGGCAGGCATAGGTGTTGGACTCTGGCACAATCTTCAGTTGAACTGTTTGACTCAGACTTTCCTTAGTTTTATTTTGGTAGGGAAATACCACCTTACCATAGGGCAAGTTAGACGTTCATCCATCCTGACGTATAAGTAAAATAAGTGTTCATTTGAAGTTGAAGTCTGTTGTCTGTGTCGTACTTCATGATGCCTTCACACAATTTAAGTGAGTTTTCAACCTGCCGCTGAATTAGGAAGACTGATGTATGGTGGTGGTAGTGCGGAGATTTTATCAAATGTGATTTCCCTGCTGAATGCGGGGCAGTCTTTTTTCCCTCCTTGCTGTTGTATGCCTTGATCCAGTGAAATCTTTGGCATAAAACAGCATGTTCTTGATTTTAAATAGTTTGTATCCAGCGGCCTGCCTTCTGAAAAAAGCAGAAAACCTAAATTGGAAGACGGTTCTAGCCAGGATTGAGGGAAGGGCTGTAGTTGCTGCTTTGGTGCTCTTCCATTTTCAGGGCGAGCTTTCATTGGGTTGCTATACACTGCTGTATAAATAAGTTTGGAAGTTGAGTTTAAGGGTAAGCCCACATGTTCCATTGCAGTGGTTATTCCTTGTGGTAGATAATCGCCCTGATTAAGATGGCGTTTTTCACTATTTCTGCCAGTTTTCATTGTGTTTCTTTGTTACATGCTACATTGTATCTTTGAAGATGCGATTTATAAAGATGCTATCCACATGTCCATAAAGAAAAATGCAGTTAACAAGAGATTTGGATTGGCTAATTAAAGATATATTGATTGTTAAAGATGACCTCTTTCCTGGTTCTGTTATTTTTTTCTCAGCTGTTTGCCACTTTTAACAGTTTTTATGTTTTTGTTTTGATTTAACCTTTTTCGCTGTGTCCAAGTTTTGGGTTTGAAATGTTACTGTGCAGTGTTCTGCTAGCTTCGGGGTAGGATGCGCTTTACACATTTTATAACTAAGAATATCTTAAAGGCTGAATTGGCACAGACTTTAGATCTATGGGCAATGCCATGGCGAGGCTTCAACCATGGTGGCCCACAGATCTTAAGTCTGGGCTAATTAATTTTTTTAAATCTCTTGTCTAATTTATGTGGTGCACCTAAAGGACTCTGACCAGAAGAAATACGTTTACTACAGATGTTTTATTTAAATTAAATAAAAAAATGCCTAACTGTCCCTATTGTTAAGAGGGATGTTCCCTACCTAAGAAGTTAAACTTAGGGTGCTCTTTGAAATATGTCAAAATAATAAATCTTTTCCTCTGTCCAAATTCTAACTTCTGAACTGGCTCTACCACTTAGAAAAACAGCTCGAAAGGGAAAGGCAGCAATACAGGCTGCTCTCAGTGTTCTTTAATCTGCTGTCGCTCAGTATTTCCAGGAATCTTAGTTTCAGCTCCAACAATTATTTAATAGGAGACAGGTCTCCTGACTTTATCAGTGTGTGTCCATCCTATCGGAGTTCCAAACAAAGAAAAGGTTTTCCTCCTGTATAGCATAAACTCTCAAGCTCCAATAAAGTAAATTCTCTGTGGTTGTAGACGAAGGGATATTTTGTTAACTCTCCTCCGCCAACTACATGGGTCTCTCCCCACGGGACTTCAGTCTTGCTTGATTCTGGTTTCCCCTTGGGTTGAATCCTTACTTGCTTCACTGGGCTATCTTGGCTCCGTTGGTTCTCTTGTTCCCAGTTTCTTGCTTGATTTGTAGTGGAATGTGAATCCCCTCCAGGTATATCTTTATCTTGATTTTTGGGTGTGGCTTTGAGCTGTTTGGTTAATTCCAAGGTTTGAGTTTATAGGGCCCCCGTAACCACTCTTATATTTGTCTGTCTCCCTCCTTGGGCCTGCTAGCCCCTCATAGGGATCTAGGCTCTTTGTTCCTTCTCCCATTCTCAAGGTCTGGTCTCTGTGACCCCTTCCACTCTGAGCAATGCATACCTTCTCCATAGCAGGTCTTGCTCCAGCGCGGTGGCTTCTATCCAGCGACACTAGCGCTCTCCACAGCTCCTGGGCATCCTCTTCTGAATTCAAGCGGGAATGTTTCTATGCTCGCCATTGTTGCTTTCTCTCTGTGGTCTCTGGTTTTGCACAGTGCAAGCAGGGCCCTCATTCCTCTCTCGCTTATCGGATTCAACATTGTTTCCTGGGCTCCAGGCCCACCATGTCCTCTGCGTGGTCACGCTTTCACTTGGGGGCGGCTCGGCCCCGCCGACTGCATGCAACCCTGTGCTTCCTCAGCCATGTTTCTCGTTATCTTTGGCTTCTCTTCCTGTTTCTCTCTGCGTCCCCCTGCGGGCCTCCTTCTGGGTCCTTCTACGTGACACAGCCGCTCGCCAGCAAGGCTCTGCCTCCCAATGGCATTGGGAAAGTCCTTTTATTCTTCTACCAGATACCAAAGGGGTGTGTTTAAATGTCAAACCCATTGAGAGGCCAGCATTGCCTTGAGACAACTGTTCAAATGTACTTTCTACGCTATTTGGAGTTCCACAGTTGACAGTCGGATACACTTCTGTTATTCCTATATATGCAGACAATGTATTTGTTGTAGGGAGTTCCTTACCAGAATGGGACTCCCTGTCCCCTGATGGGGAGTCGCTCCCAGAGGAGGGTTTTGCTTAGCGGGCTCATCTCCCTAGTCTCTGTCCGGTCCTGTGAGTCCTTGTCCACGGGAGCTGCTGAACCCTACAGACCCTCTAAGATGTTTGGTCCACAACTGGATATTTAACAGCTGAAATCCTAAACACCCTAAGGGAAAGGGAAAGGGAAAGTGTAGAAAATAGTAAACTGATACCTATCTCCTGGCTAGGTGGAAATCTGCAGAGGGCGAGAAAACAAAAAAGGCAAAGGTTAAATCGACTCTCATACCCTGACCCTCCTTGGTTTAACCCCAAGACAAAATCAGAACCTGTGCTCCTCCTGGAAAAGCTGGGAGGAATTTATTTCTTCATGAGGGTGATGACTTTCAAACTCAATTTTCAGAGAAGTATTTCTTATATTTTGCCTTTTGTTGAGCGTTTTTGTTGTTGTTCCTGAATTTCCTTTAAGAATACCTATTAAAAACTTCTAAGATAGCCGTGATGCTGTAAACACCGCGGCCACCGAGGTCCTGATCCCGAGGCCCTACTAACGTGCCCCTTGCCCGCATAGCCCTCCCCAGGTGGCATAAATACAGGGCGCGACCCCCAGGAGCGACAGGGGAGCGGGATCTGATGGCCCTCGCCCAGGATAAAGTCGCTAGAAGCCACCGGTCGATTCTGCAAGCGGGGCCGGTCTTACCTGCTGGTGTTCAGGCAGCAAGTTCCCGCTGCTGTCACGCTGCGATGGAGGGACGGAGGGGGAGGGGATCGCACCGCAGGATAAAGCCATCGGATTGTGCTTGGAGGGCCTGAGGCACGGCGCGACCCGAGCCCCCGTGGCTTCCCATGGACCCCACGTTGGATTCCAGTGCTGGGGCAGCTGGGCGGACTGGAGGCGGTCCCCAGCAAGGTCGGCATGGGACAGAGTAAACATTTCCCTGGGCGGTGCCCACCCTCATTTTCGGCCGGGAGAGAGAGGGGGGCCAGTGGGGGCTGGAGCAGGACTGGGCACCCATCAGAACTGTGCACACCAGTGGCCGGGGGTGGGAAGCACCCGGCACCAGAGGGAGCCTCAGGAGGAGTGTCGGCTCGCCTCTCCACCCATGCTCCCTCGGGAGCCTGCTGAGGGCCATGGGCCCGGTCCTGACGGGGAAAGGCCTCCTGTCCAGGGGGAGGTGGCGACGCGCAGAGTTGGGCTGGGCCCCACTTGAGAAGCAGAGGACATTGTGCCCCGCAAATGTGGTAAGGGCCAAACGAATTTCGTCATTGTGTGGTTGAGGGGGTGTCCTGCACCCACGGCTCTTTCACCACCATCCCCTACAACTGCCTTGCATTGGATCTTGCCACCTTCTGCCGACTGCCTTCCCTTGGGGTGAGATCTTCTGGGAGCCCTGCGAACTGAGCCACAAGGAGTATTTTGGAGGAGGAGAAGGGAGGCGTTGAGGAGGTTCTGAGACCCCCTGTCCCTGGGACTCCCACCCTTACCCGGGGGCGCATGACCCCTGCATTTGTGACTATAAGTGCCTCCATCTTTGGTCACTTCGCGGCACCACACACCATCTCGGCCCCAAGCTTCTCTTGGGGGGGCGGTCCACAGGCCCGTCTGGGAGTGCTTGGAGGTTCGCCGGTACCATGTCAAAGAATAAAGCCAAGGATACGCAATCCCTTCACCAGTTGCTAGCTATCATCTTCTGGATGTACCCTGACACGTCCTGGTCATCCCAGTTCATGCTAGGAAACATCTGCATCTTCAACCTGAACCCCTTTCCGTACTCGAGGCAGGGATTACCCGCAAACTGCTCATGGGCCTTGTGCTGCAGGGGGAGTGGGTGTGCAATAGGCTGCTCCCCCTGCGTGGGCTCCAATTATAGGGGCCATGTTTATGGCCCCACTTCTGATTTCCTGCCTGTGCCTCGCTTTGGAGGTGGCAGGCGGGGCGAGGACTGCTCGACCCCTCCGCCCTGTTATGCCTCGGAGATGCTAGCACCTACGGGGCTGCACCATACTAGAACTAATATTTTGCTAGAAAGACCTCTTGTGGGTTGAATTGCTTTTTAAATTACGCTTGCAAATTCATAAGTGCGTGGAGTAACTGGCTCCTAGTTTCAACAAAAGCACTTTGGGTCAAAACCTTAAACTGTTGTGCTGCTCTTGCTCCAGTCACTGAAATGAGTGATGCAAAAGGACGCTTATTTATCCTTTCTGACGTGGCTTTACCTATTTGCAGTGTTCACATTTATGCGCTTCAGCGTCCGAAAGCAGAGACACTCACCCCCGTGAGCGCATGCACACTTTTCTTTTGTCTGAAAAGACAATACACCTCGCCGCGTACAATGCTTCTAGGAGTAACAAAGACGCTGCTCAACTTGAATCATGCGCCCGTGTATACTAAAGTCTCAGATCAGGCGCGTGCAAAGATAAACGACTTCTTGGGTTGCCATGAAATATTTGTGTTTTACTTTTTATCCACACAGAGTGCTACTCGCAGGCAATCGAAGGAAAATAGACGGAAACCCTGGCTAAATACCTTAACGAAATAACAAATTAACTATAGATGAATATTTACAAATCTCTGACAAAATTCTCTTCTTCTGGATACAGTCTTTGCCTTAATAATAAAAACGCTGCACTCCCTCCAAAAAACACTGGTTTTCTTGTCCCAAGTGGTATTCTGTCCACTGAAGTCCTCTTCCTCAAGGAATTTCTCTTCAACACCTGACTTAGGCCGGACATTGGACAATGAAAGGCAGTTTAGAATGATTTTTTAAGCTTCAAGAGCTGAATCGCCTCCAATCAACTCTTGCTTCTATCTCCACCATGATGGGTTGGGAACCTCTCCTTCTGCAGACAATATTGTTAAGGGCCAAACCAACATGAGCCCAGTAACCTGATTTAACAGTAGTGTTTCCAACCAAGATGAATAACCAGTGAAAGAAATAAAAAGGATTATGCAGAGTGACTTAAGTACAAAATTAGAGAATGAATGTAAGGTAACTGTGAATAAATTAAAGGTAATCTGACTCAGACCAGACAGCCTCACAGGGGATGGCTCCCCCATGAAAGAACGGACAAAACCTTCAGATTTGTTTCAGTACCCAGCACATGCATTGCATATTTCTGTATAAATAAAAAATATATAAAATGTATAAAACATCTCCATCAATTTTGGGGTATCACAAAAGTCTGTATTCTATTATTTCCACAGCTTCACGTCGACACGTGTTTCAGTTGCTCTCTGCGAGCATCGACATTAATACTCTCTCTGTACGGCAACCTTCTTCAGGACAAAACAACCCATTTTTCAGGCACATATATTGACATGGGCCACACCATCTATAAAAATGCATAAAACACTACATAAGTTTTGTGTACTCCTGTCAATCCTTTTCAAGTTATTTGATTGCATATTAATATGGTATGCTTTAAAATTTGTAAAGCATCATCCGACTCACCTCCTATCCAATGGAATCAGGAGGGGCAGGATATAATATTCAATTTCAGCACATCTTAGTTGGAATCTGGAGGATGATTGTCCTCTGATCTAAGGGATTAAGGCATATGTCTATTACCATCTATTGTAACCAATTCGCTTGATCGCAAAAGCTAACATTATTTATATAATTTAGCAAGTCCCAAGAGGTACCAATCAATGAATAGGAACCAAGTTAGAAATAAATAGCTCTATCACTTACTCAAAAGTGAAAACAGCCACAGTTTACGATGTTGATTCATTTTTAAGCATATTATTCAGTGGAAAAAATGACTTCTAGTTCCGAGGCTTCCCTTCTTTCAACACCTTGCTTTTAGTTCATCTAGTAGTTGGGTTTTAGCTGGTACGTGTATCTGTAAAGATATACAGAAAGCTTAGTTAGTTCTATAGGTTCTGTGTGACTGAAGTTATTATAGAGTGCATAGTTTCTACTTTAGCGCTATTTGAGTGCCCAGATCCAGCGGCTGCCCTGTATGTTCAAATTTACCTTATTCACGCCGTTTGTGGATTTTCCTTTCCGCGTACACTGCAGCGTTCGCAGTGTAGCCGGCGAGGTCGCAAGATACCATCAACACGACTCCTCGTGTTAGTGCTAGTAGAAAGAGGACTATGAAGCACTCGTGAGGGAAAGCCTCCTTGTTTCGCGGGCTGTGCATCAACTCCTTATTTTTTATTTTATTCATGAACCATCTCACTGTGATACTTAAACTTCTGTTGTGAAAATTGGTAATCGCAGAAAAACTCAGGGATCGCAATTGCAATACCTCTATATTGGTCATAGAGATGAAAAACAGACTGTTAAAATGTCTGTTGCCGAATATTTTCAATTATTTCAGCAAAAAATATATATAATGTACTCTGGGATGCAGCATGTTTTGCTTAGCATATTCTTTAGGCATATTTTTTGCAAAAACATTCAGTATTCTACCTGCATCAGGAGTGTTAGATTAGGCCCCCTTGCTGTTCATTTCCTATCTAATACAGCAAAAAAATATTTTACATATTTGCAATCAGATGGTTCCATTCCACGGATAAGTTCAAACCCTGTTTCACTGTGTCTAAAGTATGTATCTAGCGTTGTTCCTTCTGATGTAAGAGAGTGCCCATGTCACCACCTCTCTTTGAAGGCTTTATTACTTGTAACACAAACCAAGTAAGATCTGTGTCTT
This sequence comes from Ambystoma mexicanum, assembly GCF_040938575.1. Lineage (NCBI taxonomy): Eukaryota > Metazoa > Chordata > Amphibia > Caudata > Ambystomatidae > Ambystoma > Ambystoma mexicanum. Next base: position 1,172,869,111 of record NC_090921.1, on the reverse strand, counting down.
TATGCCCATATCTCCCAAAATGTTCCACAAGTGGCTTATCCGCCACTTTGTTCCTTATACATGATCTGTGTTCTGAGATACGCTGTCGTACTTCCCTGGTAGTCTTGCCTATATATAATAGGTCACAGGGACATCTGATTACGTAAATGGCATTCTTGGTTTTGCAGTTGGTATGTGTTCTAAATTGCCATTTAACTTGTCTGTATTCAAAGTCAGTTCTTACTTCTGCCAGAGGGCAAGCCACACATCCTCCGCATTTATGGTGACCAATCACCGGGGGCAACCCCCATTGGTTTAGCTTTGTCTGGTTATTTTTTGGCTCCGCATATGTATGTACTAATTTTTGCCCAAGGTTTTGGTTCCTTTTAAAAGCAAACGTCGGTCTCCGATGTAGGGACCCCTCTTGCTTCACAAGATCCGAGTTGTGGTTGACTATCTTCTTAATCTTAACCAAGAATTTATGGAACACTCAAAACAGCTACAAGATAGACTGGTGGAGAGGGGTTACCCAACATGACTGGTCAAAAACAATCTGAAGAGGGCAAAAAATACTAATAGAGATGTATGTTTAACACACTGTCCAAAAGAAAAAGAAGAGCGACTGGTCTGTGTTACTACCTATAATCCAATAAGTAACCAGATTAAGAAGATAGTCAAACATCACTTGTGCACTCCGTCATCCTTGTCTTTGTCCACTAGTTCGGCCTCTATTGTATTTTCTGTCACAATGTCTGCAAAAGAACTCACAATATGATTTTGTTTACTGGCATTTTTAATTATTTGTCTGTTTACTTGGGACCCACATAGTTATGGTTACCCTCTTCTCCTTGTTTCTTTTCATAGCTGCGTTTATCACAATTGATTTGGGGGTGCCTTGAAATGTGAATATTTTCCCCCTTTGCAATAGTCTGTCTTTTGTGCTTCCATATTCCTGTTCCAGCAGTGATGGGGGCCAGCTTGTTTTCAGTCTCTTCCCCTCCCCATCCAAGATTGGGGGTCTATTGATCATCTGGTCTTTTCTCGTCTTGCGTTTGTCATCAGCAGTACCATACACCAAACTTAGTCTCTGCTAAACATTCTTAAACAAGGGAGCCAAAGAAACCTGTGGTTAATTCTCAAAATGCCATCTTGGGCCTTTCTCAGTCCTTCTTTTTCAAAATGTTAGCATGCCATGCCATACCACAATATAGCATAATATACTATGTCTAACCACTATAGTCGTAACTATTGAAGACCATTTGGGCCGGAAGCATAGCTCTGTGGCAACATGCTTTTCTTGGAAGCAAGTGCACTGCAACATGGATTTGAACCCCGGTCCTGTGCTTGGAGACTGGTCCCCAGTATTAAGCGTGTCATAAAAGATTAATTAATTCAGATAAACTCTTGATATTCTTAAATTACTTTTGATTATTTTTAGTTTACTGTAGATTGCCTTAGATTAAGTTTAGATTCTCTTGGGTGACTGTTTTGATTACCATGCATTGCTTTCAGATTCATTTATTTTAGATTACTTTTTGTTTTCTTTGTTTTACATTTGATTACTTTACATTATCTCAGGTTACTACTTGATTACCCTAGGTTACCTCAAATTAGCTTGGATCCATTACACCAGATTACATTGGATCGCCTCAGATTATCCCATATTACTATTATTTTACAGTAGCATATTGTGATGATTTACTCTACTATAAAATACCTTGGATTGCCTTCAAATATTTCTAGAGTAACATGTATACCATTTTAAAATTACTTTAAACTACATTTGCATTACTGTTGATAGCCATTAACCCTGGAACTTAGTAACATTCAGGCCTCAAAATGTGACTCTTGGCCTGTAGGAAATGATGTGCTGTGTCGAACTGAAGGGGGTTACTTTGTCTTGCGGGTAGCTTGCAACTTGACATTTTTCTTCCATGCCCATTCTCTTTTGTGAGGGGTCAGAAATGAGAGGCAGACACAAAGTTGTGAGATTTTCATTATCAGACAACTTTGTTCAAACAAAAGGGTTGGATAAAAGCCTTTCTATCCCTAACCTAAGGTGAGTTTCCCTACCTTGGAAGTTAATATTAAAGATCAGTCTGTGTCAAGTTGTTAAATTTATAAACTGTCTTTGTGTCCAAAACATTCTAATCTGACCCTCACGCTAGAAAGAAACAACGAAAAGGGTGCACAGAAAGGTTCTTATCTGTTTGCCAAAGAGTTTTCATAATCAAAGTAAATAAGTAAATCCAACAAAAACCAGTCTTTTCCAAGGAGAGATCTCGGATGTGGAAACAAGGCACAGTCACCACACTCGCCAGACATGAGGGTCCGTTCCCAAAATCTAGGGTTTATTGCAATACAAAGAAGTCCCAGTTGGCCAAATGGTCCCATGCCCCGCAACGTGTGTCTAACAGACCTCGGGGGACGCAAGAGAGAGTGAAACATACATCAGTTACATATATACAAACCGAGCACCTTACAATCAGCAATGACCCAGTATGACACATTTGATGCCAATTCATTTCCCTTTGAATTAGAGGCGATGATTGACCAGTGTGACAAATATGACACCTTAGACCACCATATTTACTAACGGTTTGCAATCTTCAATTTTACAGACCCCATTCTTTATTTGTGAGAACACTGCGTTTCTGTTTTTCATGGGCAAGCTGCGCGTAGGAGACTGGCACATACCAGACCTCACTATTTTAGTTTAGATTCTCGCTCTAGAGGTCAGCCCGCTCTCCGGGGCCTCATTGGGCTCAAATGGGGGGCCGTAAAGAAGATCATAATTCAACTCTTTAAATGCTAGTTTCGTACATTGCTATTCTTTCAGGAGACTCACTGGCATTCGTGTACTGATTAAATGCCTTGCTCCCTGTCTTCAAGGATATGTGAGGGAGGGAATCGGGCATTTCTGTCTGGCCCTCCAGTGTAATGTTTCAACATGTTTCTTAGCCTTGGACCATTGAAGCGAAATAATATCTACAACAAAGCAGTTTTACATGAGGCAAAGTGGCAACGTTAGAGAGAGCAGAGAGAGAAAACAAAATGGCGAAAATGGCCTCACTCTAGTTGAACTAATAGCTACGTAATAACTAATGAATATATATTCTTAACACTGTTAATGAGGCGGTTGGTCTTCGGCCAACCAATTATCATTAATTTCCGGACCCTCAAGGGGTGTTTGGTTTTTCTGGACTGACAAGGGGACTCCCTTCCCCTATATTTTAAGGCAGGATGGCTAAATGTGTCTCTTTCAAACAATATATCCATGAGGATGGCAACAGTTTCTCCCCTAAACAGTTCATTTGGTTCTTTAGATTCAGTTCAAAGAGGTTCTTATACAAACAATGGGTTCCTTAACTTCCAGTTCTTCCTTGGATTTGTTGAACTGGATTCAGAGAAATAAATCTGATCTTATTCAAATAAGAAATTCCACACTACAGATTTAAAGGGGTTCCTGGTATAATCACCTGCTTTGAATCCCTTCACAGACTCTTCAAGTCCCCTGGTATACTCTCCTGCAAGGTATCTTTCCACAATGTCTCATAACTTTGGGTTGTCAATTGGATTACCTGGTATTCTCCCCTGCCAGGAATTCCTTTTTGGGGGTTTGCAGATCCCCTGCTATACTCCTCTGCCATCGGTCTCTCCTACCCAAATGTCCACTTCCTGATGTGCTCCTTTCACCAGGACTTGTTTTTAGTTTCACTTTCTTTTAACACAACACAGGTGTATCATCACTTCACTGTGTTTCTAGTTGTTGGCTTGTAGTAATGCTTGTTCCACCTTTCCCACATTAACAGTTTGCTCCAATTTTCCCCACATTGACATTTCCTATATGGGGGGTTGTTTAATTCTTGCTTTTGTGCTTTATCTGGTCGGTATACAAACACTTTTGCTTTATTTACTTGTTTAAAGGTCTGTCGGTACGCCCCAGGGTCCCCAATAGCTCTGGGTAGACTCACCATTTGTTTGTATTGTCCCGGACCCGTGGCACGTCTCTTCAAGGAGGTTTCTTCTCTGTGAAGGCCTCCTTCACACTGCAGACCTTCCTTCAGCATCTCTTGCTTGGATTACCAGAGTTAATTGAGGATTGCTTTTTCACCGGCTTCTTTCCGTGATCTGGACAGAGGAACGCTGCTTTTCGGTACAACCGTATTCCCGGCAACCCTGCTGCTGCTGCCGGAGCTTCAAATGTCCTCCACAGGTACACACTGTGTTTCTCTTCCCTTTGCACCAAGCAGGTATGTAGTTCTTGCAGTTGCTATATGGTTGTTCCTGCAATCAACTCTGGCGCAGTCGCTGTCGTTTTGCCTCCTTTTCTGAACCTGCTACCATGGTCTCTGTCTCTCTCTCTTCGTCTTGTATGCAAACATCATTTTTAAATGTCCTGCATACTTGTGCTTTACAAGAACTAGCTGCATATTCACCGTTCAGTTAATTTCCCTTTGCATTAACTCCTTCCTAGTCTCAGTACTTGAGGCATTATGGTAGTTGAAGTCCCTAGAAATCATGGGTTAGCCCCTTTCCCTAGCATTTTTCCCCTTCTTCATGATCCTCCCTCATTTTACCACCCCTAGGGTTAGCATTAGGTAGCGCCTGCTGTCCCCTGGCCATGCAGGGGGAGCCCATCTCCGGAGGATAAGTGATGACTTCACCAGATTCAACACAATTCCCCAACCCCTTACATTTGCAGTAAACTCTGTTTGGCATTCTCAGTAAGGCCCCAAGAAAATTCCCAGTAATCTCCATGTTTGACTTTCTCAATACCCTTCCAAGTAATTTCTCAGGTAAATTTAGCATGCTCAGTGAGCTCCCATTTTAACATTCCTAGTAATGTCCACGGTTCACTTTCCCAGTTAGTTCTACAGTGTTCTAGTATACTGCACTGAAAAATCCCAAATAAGATGCAAATATCAGAGGGCAAGCAACCATTGGATAAACTGAAAGCAACCCGCATGATGAGGCTCTGGATCCATTACTCTCAGACCAGGCATTCCAAATCTTAATGGAACAATTAATTCCTGTGATCCGAAACGGTGACAATAACTTTGTTGTTGGTGCCCAAGAGGACACAGTAACAATACACCAACCGGGAAATAAATGTGTTAAAGTAGCTTCTTTTTATGTAAATTACTCCAGTAAAAACTAATAATTGAGATGGTGTTATTTAAAGACATCCCATTTGATTTGAAAAAGTTCTTGTGTAATTATTGTGAGTGAATTATAACTAAAGCAAGAAATAGGTTAAAGAAATATGCCCTGTGTAATGTGATGTTCCCCTTTATTGATAAGGCAGAATGAAGGATTTTGAGCAGGATGAGGGTGCCAGGGAATACATAACCCCCTACCCACTCCTTCTGAACATGTTTACTTTTAAAATCGCAATAAGAGCTTTTGTTTTTTTTAATTGGCGCTGGTACATAAAAATTAGTGCTGGTACATATTGTTTAAATGGGTGGTATAGTTGTTAAAGTGGGTTAATTTTGTTATGGTTAAGTACTTTATTTGTTTTTCTAGGTCTTCACTAATTGTATATTATTTTTGCCATTTTACTTTAATTTGAAATGGACATGTTTTTATATTTTCTTTCTTTACTTTTTTAGTTGTACATTTGGTTAACATTGAATATAAAGATAGAGGGGTATTATATATGAAGATGGAGCTTATGTTTCAAGGCTTCTCAGTGGAAAAACAGGAGTCTGTCTCTCAGGAAAGATCCCCAAAATTACACCTTGCCACACCTAGGGAACACAGCTGGTCTCAAGCCAGCATAACCCAAAAGAAGTTTAAGGATCCAGAATGCCTCGCTATGTTCCAATAATGGGACTTCCTGCAACCTTTAATTCATTTGTCATGCTCCACCTCGTCGGAAAGGGGGTAGCTGGCTTACATGCCACTGGATTGGGCTACTGGTACCTGTACATAAAGTGTAACTGCAATAAAGGCTAGTACTATCAAAATCTCATATGGCAGAATCGTGCCATGAAATTGCCTGTTCATCTTTGCTGTTCCCTCAGATCTTTGCGTTTTCCACGCTGTTGTTCTGGTGTAGGCTTGTACGCAACATTAGCCTAAACTATTGGCAGGAAGAGCAAAGAATGCACTGAGCATGCTCAAAGTTGTAGACAAAAACAGCAAAGGAGATCCAAGAGACCCTGCAACACTATTGAGAAAAACTAGGGTCAAGTGCAAGATCATTTTGACTTGCAATTCATAATGATGGCATTTATATATAGACTGTCACTTCACACTTTTAAGAAAATGCAACTCAAAATTGTACAAGAATAGTGTGAAATGTGCATCTTCTTTGCAATCGACTCCCATCAGTCCGGGGCCACTATGAGGTGAATTGAGGGTCAGTAGGCAGCCTTGAACTTTTCACCAATCTTCCAAAAACCCTATAACCAATTTTGGAAGGAATTTGCTTTATAAGAAAATGTTAGAGAACCAATAAAAAACAGGTTTTATTTGTATTTTCATACATAAAACTGTAGTAGCATAAAACCACCTTCTTTAAATACCTCCAAATGTGAGGTTGCTTTTCCCAGGATTAATATATTTAATAAGATGGCAAATAAAAACAATTGGGTTTCGATGGCAATGGAACCCTCTCCCTGGGCAGGTTATAGACAAGTCCAGGAATGGCTAGACAATGGTTCTAGACCATGGTTCTGCAACCAGTGGATCTCTAGATGTTTTGTACTTTAACTCCCATGATCACTCACCATTGGTTATCCTGGGTAGGGCTGAAGGGAATTGTAATACAGAACATCAGGAGATCTAAAGGTTTTACAGCACTGGTCTAGAGAATTCCATGTTGTGATGTTCTCTGTAAGGAACTCATGGTGTCAACAGTAAAGACAGACATAAGTGATCACAGTTCAAGGGTGTTTATTAAACTGTATATGCGGGTTGGAAAAACTAATATAAACCTAAATCTAATACGGGAGCAAGCTACGACCATCAAATAATAATAAGGCAGTCCTAGTGGTGTTTTGTCACATTAAAAGGGCCTATATTAAGAAAAACCTATTGCCAATCCTTACAATGAAATACAAAAGTGTGTGGGATAATATTCACCAGAAAGAAGTGTTCACAAATGATGAGTCAGGATGTGGTAGCCGGGGGTCTCCCTTGCCCACGTTTTGAGCATGGGACATGGCGGGATTCCTGAGCACAGCACATGCTCGAGCTTCCGCAGCACGAGGCGATAATTCTGCTTTTCAGCTATCGTGACTTTCAGTGGTTAAGTCTCTTTTCTACAAAAAGTCTCTTGCCTCCGAGGACCTGATGTATCTCAAAATAATAAACAAAATATCATTTCTGCTTGTAGGATGGGTGATGCCTTTTCACCCCTGGATCCCCCTCTACCCGTTTCAGACCCTTATCAAATATTAGCCTCCCTCTGTCAAGTTCACTACAGCTTTCTTCAAATCAACTTCCCTTATGGCATTCACAAATCTTAATGTCTTTTTATACAGATCACTTTGGACATCCCACTTTCGGGTTCCCCTTTGTCAACACAGTGTTCATTGGGACTTTAGGCTTCGCCCCTCTCCATCGACGTCCCTCTGTCGGGTTCACTCTTGCCAACTTTTGCTAATATCACAATGCAGCATTCACTTCCCTTAGCTTTACGTTCATTTGCCGGTCAAAGTCTTTCAACTGTACAGGGGATTTTACTAGACCCCTGTATGACCACTTTGATGCCTTCCTCGCGTTTCCCAGGGCCTCCTGCTAATGGTCGTTTCAACCATATGGTAATCGACCAGAATTTGGCAAGTGAACACCCATGCAGTGCCAGACTCCTCTGTAGCTGGTTTCCCCCTCTTGTATCAACAGTTCTTTATATTTTCCTTAATTAGCCATTTCCTACTTTTGTTCAACACAGTTCGGTTTCTTATCAGCTCTCCCCTCTGTGATGAAACGCTTGACTTTTCTTGTCTCTGAAGTCAATGATGGTACCACGGTAGCAGGCGTCTCTCCTTGGCTTGGTTATCAGCGGAGGAGGGCCCTGTGTACCATTGACTTCTGCTGCAACACACGCAGGCTATTGGTCGCGGTCTTTCAATTCCTTCCACAGAGGTTTCACGGGTCTTGGTAGGAAGGGGCAAAGTTGCTTCTCTCCTTGTTACCCTTTTGGTTTTCGCCACCTTTCTCCTCCTCTTGAACTGCCATGCTGGGTTAGCTGTCTCGTTGTGTGATCTGCCTTGCTCATATTGTGCTCTCATGCTCCACCTTTTATCCCTGTGGGGAAGGGAAAGGGCCGTCGGGTGTGTATCGTTCTGGTCAAGTGCCTGACTCTGACTGACCCCTGGGTTCGGACATAACAGGTAAACGGCTCTGGTGTTAGTCAGTTGTCTTTCGTGGTAGGCGAAAGTGTTCATGTTAGAAAGGGGTGGGTAAGAGTGAGTATCCTTTGTGGTAAAATGGGGACAAGGTGTTATAAGAAGGGGGATACCACATCTCACCCATTGGTGTCCCACTTCCACTCCCTGAGGATCCCCCATTCAGGTGATCCTCCCTCACTGGTCCACCCCCAGGAACTGGAACCAATAGCGATGGCCATGTCCTTGCCACCTGAACGACAGATTCCGGGGACTAGTCAGGGAGACACCTTCAGGTTTCTCCCATCTCCCATCCGGATCCCCCATCTTTGCAACAACAGTCCTGGTTTGAAGTGTAGGTTTAAAGGTTTTCTTATCCAAAAAGAGTAAAATGAGCAGTAGACCAGAATGGCTGTCATTTGATTTGATTTGCAGACTTTATAATGCACTGATAATTCATCAGCGAAGCATACTTATTTGCCTCTGTGGATGTAGAATTGAACAGGAACGGTAAATATTGCAAGCTTAAATAAAATATAATTTGCGTTCTTTGTTAAAAACAGACGTAGTTGGCAGAAATTGAGGCCGAACCAGGCGAACATTTGAAAGAAAAGGACCCTGGACGGAGAAGCTGCATCCTGCCATGGTCGAACAGTTAAAAACAGGCACTGCCAAGCAGTGGTGTGTATCCAGGGGATCCTTGATCTGTGTCACATGTGACATAGGGACAAAAAGTGTATCAATCAAGTTGTTTGGAGATTTGTCCTTTAAGACATTTAAAACCTTAAATCTTGGATCCACCTCAGTGCTAAATAAGACAGGCTGCATGCTGAAGATGACGGAGCAAGGCGTTAGACGCACTTAGATGGCATTAGTGTAGGCCATATGTCAAAACAATCTATACACAAATTAAACATCAACCTAAAAAATATCTTGCTACATTTCATCCTCCTATCAAACACATTACACACAATGCAAAAATAATAACCTATTGGTGTGTTTATTTGCGATAAATGGTAAATTAGTTGGGGCCGAGATAATCTCGAGGAGAACAATCAAAATGTATGCGGCAGTCCTTCTCAATCCCCACCCCTTGCAGCCAGCTTTCACCTTCTACCACACGTCTCCCTTATCTGACTATAATCTTTATATTTAAAAGTCTTTACTTTGAACTCAATTTTTGAATTGCACACTAATGATGTGCAATGCCATATAAAGCCTGTTTTTAATTTTAGCTCTGTGTTGCTCTAGTGATAAATAGAGGCAAAACAAAATATTGACATGACGGTGTAGTTATAATTGGGAGATTAACAATGAGGAGGGATACGCAGCCCGCGGGTGACAGGCTCTTCAACCGCTCATTCCATGGCCATGCATTTAGCTGAGAGAATTTCAGCCCACTACCCACCCAAAACACACTCCCTGGGATCTCTTTAACATTGCTATCCAGCATCACTCTACTCACTGTGAATCTAATGCTCTCAGCGGCACCAGGCACCTGGTTATCCTCTGGTTTCAGGCCCACATCCCTTGCCCTCCCAGCCACACACCCACACTGCCTCCTGGCAACCCCTGCACTTGGGTGTGTAGCTGCAACCCTACAGTCCCCTACCAGAACTTATCAGACACCCGTTGTCTACACCTTATTCTCGCACTTACCACCTGCTGGCCGCAGTACCTGTTGTTCTATCACGTGTTCAGCACTTTCTACACCCCCTTACCCCTTGCACTTTCCCCCTTCCCTCGCCCCCGCACTTGCACGTTCTCAATGTCACTGGGCCTAGTAAGATCTTTGTTTTGTCCTCCCTTTTTTCCCTTACCTTGCCTCGTCGCGCTCTGAAACACTTGTGTATAGGCGCAATACAAATAAAATATATCATATATATCATAGCATGATGAAAACATGTTACATTGCCAATGCTAGTATTATTTAGCAAGTACTCATTTTCCTGTGAGCACACAATTTACAGGGGAGTCGCTGTGGCATATACTGTTCAGTCAAGCCTTATGATGGTCTTTGGCATGAGTAGCATGAAACGGTTTTACAATGGCAATTCTGGGATATATTTGGATAGGATGGAATAGAAACGTGCTACTGGTCTCAGTCTGGTCTCAGTCTGCCTGTTTTTGTGTTCATGAGGCAGGCTGCTACAGAATGCAGCAAGAAAGACTGAAGGGCCAGCAGAAGTAATGATAAATATGCTTGGCCTCGATCAACAGATTGTCCGCTTCTTTGCTTCTTGTATCGTCAGCCCTTTTTAAGGGCTTGTCACAGGAAACATTTCCAACATGGCAAATTTCTAAGACATTGAGACTGGAGGACACATTGTAACAACTAGAACTAAACAGACACAATTTAAATAAACATATTTAGGAACCGACTGTGCTCATGCTCTTATATCGTGAACTAAAATGTGCTATTGCATTTTTTTTTTAGGAGGCAAGACTTGAGTCAGATGTGTGGCACACTTTAGTCCCACCCCAAAGGGCTGCAGGTCATGCTCCCGATTTCATGACCTCACCTTGCTGTACCGTTCAAAATTAACTGCTAGTACCAAAACATATGGTATAGCCCAACCCAGAGGGAGTGTTAGTCTGTTCATCGGTAGTTGTCCCTTTTCGCTTTCTGCCACCACCAGGCTGCTGACCGTGTCATGTATAAAGGCCATGAAAACTCGGCGTAAACGGATTCCAGGGCTGGAGTTCTTCCTGTCATAAAGATTTGCAGCGCCACGCCCATTCTGTTAGATCGGGCTTTACTAGCCCCAGCCACTGCCCCCCACAACATTTTGGGATATGTTGACTTGACCTGGCTAACCTATAGAGCCAGGACAGGACACAGACAATAGTGCCTGCGGCTGCACAGTTAACAAAGACCGGCCATTACTAATGTAAAACGTTTTATTGTTAGCACCTGCATATTTGTACATACATGTTTAGGCAATTGAAATCGTTATGGAGGCATAGTAGTTGCTTGTCAGGGGAGTGATTGGAAAGGTAGGGGGCGGGGGCACAGGAGACCGCGTATTCTCACAGCCATTCGTAAGTGTGTAGTTTCAGACGTGAAGAAGAGAGTTAACGGTAACATTGAAGCTGCATTAGAATGGTCGCATTATAATGTGTAAAGAAAAAGTTAGATGCCCCCACAAAATTGTGTCCCTCCCCCACAGTCTTTGATGTTGGCGCCTCTCCCAACGTTTGAAGGGTCGGCATCCATCCTACCCGCCCCCCCTACACCTTTTATTCTAGGTGCACCCCTGGATTCTGCACGACTCTAGCTGCTAAGCATCCGTTTATGTCGACAGCCGTGCAGCACTGCACCTCCAGCTCGCATAAACGGCACTGTGCAATGGGTTGTAGCTCCCTACAACCGAGTGCGAGCGTGTACACTTTGGTTCCGCTTTATTAAAATAATGCTGTGCGGAAACTCATTATGTACGCTTTTTGGGTGTGTTTCTGCAGCCCCGTGGTGTTTGTTTTTCTGCCGCACCCTGTTTGTGCGGGCTCTGATCATTCCTTTCTGAAGGTCTTAGTACTGCAGAATGGATATCGATGTAAACATAAGATGGGTGTTCTCTGGACGTCTGTTGGGGCAGGTTTCATACATGCCAACCAGACTCTAAAAACGTTTCTATTTTTTTAATGTCTCTCTTAAAATAATTCGAACCCCAATGCAATTCAATGGGAATATTTTATTCTCCCGCTTTCTGAGACAAAATGCTCCTCCCACGTGATCCAAAATGTTGGCAAGTATGATGTGTAAGTACTATGCAACAGGGATACTTCCTTTATTTTGTTTCCCCACATGTGACCGTCTTCTACGATGTCAATCCCATGCAATGGCATCCTCCCACCGCTTTACTTCACCTCAAACTTCCCCTGCACTTACTGAGTCTACCTTCCCTTCTCCGGACATTTGCTTTGTCATGCATTTACATCGCAGGCCCTTTATTTCGCTTGCATCTGCACCTTGTGATGGTGGCAGTGTGTGTGGTTATGGTTAAGGTTAGCTAAACGTTGTGGTGTATAATATGGGGTGAAAATGAAGGAGGCGGGTACAGAGCCCCCCCCCCCCCCCCTGCAATGACGACGTGAATGCTATGGGAAGTGAAAGTCAGGGGAAGTAGAGGAATGGAGAAGTAAATGCGACTCGGTGAATGTGTGGGGAAGTAAAGGCATGCAGCCCGTGCAATTCATACATTTATTTTCAGCACACGGGGGCAGCATCGGCAACACTTGCACCCATGGTTTCTGTCGTAAGTTGTATGTAAACTAAATTTTACTGAAGAACGCAGTGGAGATAAATGTTCATTATTATCAGACACTTTGATACTGCTCTGTCTAGACGCATATCATGTTTGCCTATTCCCTTCCAACAAAGAGTAAAGATCCTCCGACTCATCTTTGACTCTACGCTCCCTAGGAGAGCCCAGATAAACTGTTCTTCGTTCTGCTCATTTCGACGTAATGTTGCTCTGGCAAATACGACCTCTACTCTCGAAGGCACACTGCTATTGTCTCGAAAATGAACTATTGTGGGTGGCGTGGCCAACCACCAAACGGGATGGTCGTGTGAGTCTCTCACTCCCCGAACCGACTAATAAAACTACTTATTCACGGCCCAGTAACGTTTCCATTCTTTTTATTTTCTGAAGCTGAAATGGAATGCAGCAATCTTCAGCAGAGCCAGTAAAATCTCCTCACACACCCTGAGGTAATCGTATGGCTGCAAGTTACACGCAGAGATACTGGTTCCAGTGAATATGGAGGCCTGCTCAAGTGTGACACCTACGCCATAAACTTGGTATTGCTCTCTATTATTCTTTACACAGTGTCCATTTAAATCTGCATTCCTGCGCTCTTATAAACGCTGTTGCTGCATTTATTCATCCAACAATGAGTGAACATAACTATCCTTCCCCTTCAATAGAACTATCCTCTATTCATTTGGGAATGGAAAAAATATTGAATTAACTATCCACCATTCCATCTTCAATTTCTAAGCTAGACTCCGGGTCTACAGTAAAGGTGGCAACAGTAAAGACAGACACAAGTGATCACAGTTTAAGGGTGTTTATTTAACTTTATATGCAGGTTGGAAAAACACCTAATCTAAACCTAAAACTAATATGGGAGCAAGCTACGACCATCAAATAACAATAAGGCAGTCCCAGTGGCGTCTAGTCAAAATAAAAGGGCCTATACTAAGAGAAACCTATTGCCAATCCTTACGCTAAATACAGAGTGTGGGATAAAGTTCACAAGAAAGAAACAAGTGTTTACAAATGATAAGTCAGGATGTGTTAGCCGTGGGTCTCCTTTCCCCACGTTTTGAGAACCGGACAAGGTGGGACTCTTGAGCACAGCACATGCTCAAGCTTTCCCAGCACGAGACGACAGTTCCTCTCTCGGCTATCAGGACCTTCAGTGGTTAAGTCTCTTTTCTACAAAAATGTCTCTAGCCTCCAAGGAACTGATGTGTTCCAAATAATAAACAAAAAGAGTTCCTTTCCGTAGACACGTTGGGTGATGACTTTTCACTCCTGATTCCCCCTCTTCCCGGATCAGATCCACCATCCAAAAAGTTCTTTGCAATATCAGGATCTTCAGTGTTTAGGTTTCTTGCTTCAGAGGGCCTGATGGGTTCAAAATATTATTCAAAGTTCCATCCCGATTGTACTTGGGCGATAATTCTTCACCCCTGGATCCCCTTCTTCCGGGCTCAGACCGTCTCGAGTATCAGCCTCCCTCCGTCAGGTTCACCCAAGCTTGTATTCAAAAGATTCCTCTGTTGCATTCAGGTGTCGGTGGGGTGATGGCTTCTCACCCCTGGGTTCTCCTCCTCCGGGCCCAGACCCTTCTCAAATGTTTGCCTCCCTTCCGTCAGGTTCACTACAGCGTTTTCCGCTGCGTGCTGGCTTTTCATTCTTGGATCCCCTTCATCTTGGCTCAGCCCCTTCTTGAATGTTAGCCTCCCTCCATTGGGTTCACTGCAGCTTTCAACAAAATCTTGTCTGTGACATTCACAAATCTTAATGTCTTTTTAAACAGTTCCCTGTGGGCATCCCTCTGCCGGGTTCTTTCTTGTCAACACACTATTCATTGGAACTTCTGGCTTCACCCCCTTTTACTGGCATCCCTCCATCGGGTTGACTCTTGCCAACTTTGCCTATTTACACAATTCCTTAAACCGTTCTTTCGATGTGGGATTCACTTCCCTTGGCTTCACAATAATCTGACGGTCCAAGACTTTCGACTGTACAGAGGATTTTACTAGACCCCTGTATGACCACTTTGACCCCTTTCGTGCATTTCCCAAAGCCCTCTGGTAACGGTAGTTTCAACAATAGGGTAGTCGCCCAGAGTTTCCCGAGTGAGCACCCAGGTGGTGCCTGACTCTTCTGTAGCTGTTTTTTTCCCTCTTGTATTAATAGTTTGTTGTACTTTCTTCAATTTGCCTTTTTCTACTTTCGTTCAACACAGTTTGGTTTCTTATCGGCACTCCCCTCAATTCACCGGCTGTGATGAACCGCTTGTCTTTGTTTGTCTCTGGAGTCAAGGTTGGTACCACTGTGACAAGCGTCTCTCCCCGGTTTGGTTATCAGCAGAGGAGGGCCCTGTGTACCGTTGACATCTGCTGCAACACACGTTGGCTATTGTTTGCAGTCTTATTACTTCCGCAGAGGTTTCACGAGCCTTGGTCGGAAAGGGCAAGATTGCTTCTCTCCTTGTCACACTCTCGATTCACCCCGCCTTTCTCCTCCTCTTGAACTGCTGTGCTGAGTTAGCTCTCTCGGCGTGCAGTCTGCCTTGCTCGTATTGTGCTCTCATACTCCACCTTCTATCCCTGAGGAGAAGGGAAAGGGCCATCAGGTGTGTGTGTGATTCTGATCAATTGCCTGACATTACCTGACCCTTGGGTTGGGACATTTCAGGTAACCAGCTTTAGTTTTAGTGGTGCTGGAAAGGGGCAGGGGTAGAGTTTCTAAGTATTTTACGTGGTAGGATCAGGAGAAGGTGTTATATAAAGGGGGAATTATAGTCTTTGGCCTGGGGGTGTGGGGGGTTAGGGGGTAGGTGAATTTGGAAGGGTATATTTGGTAGGGTTTGTGAAATGAATAGGGGGGTTATGGGAACAGTAGTGTTTTATCAATGCTGACTGGGAGTTCGGAAAATAATAACCCTAGGGACACAGAAAAGAATGATTGGGAGTATTCGGGTACGACACAGGAAAGCAGGGATTCTGGGACAGATAGTTTCTGGGTGTAACAAGGTTTGAGATACTAGGGAATTGGTTGTATACAGGAGTTTGATGGTGTCTGGTCAAGAAATATTCAACGTAAGGGAGGCAGATGTAGTGCAACCTACGAAGGTCTTGGAGACTCATCCTCCTCCCCTTCTTCCCCGATATAATACCGCGTCTCACATGGGGTATTTCCCCAGGCTCCCCCAGCTAAGTGATCCCCTCTCACCCGTCCACCCACAGGGCTGGGGCATCAGCCCTTCCCAAGCCACCCGAATAAGGGATTCTCGAGGCCTCCTTGGGAGAATACCCTCAGGTTTCTCACAGGTGTTTCAAAATGAAATAAAAATTATGAATGGAAGATTAAATCAAACTGAAGAGCACATTACCACTGTTGAGGATTGATTGGAGGGCTAAGAACATATGCAGCAGAAATTATTTCAAATGGAATCAGAAATTACCAACCTAGAAGACAGGAACAGAAGAGAAAACATTAGAATTTATGAAATTCCTGAAAATTCCAAACTCAATGACCCTATTCCTCGGTCAGTGGATTCTTGCATTTTTAAAATCTCTTTCGCTCCAACTCTGGAATTCCAAAGAGCACACAGAATCAGGCTTCGATTCACTAAAAATGCTTCTCCTAGGCCTTTCATCGCCGGTCTCCTAGGCCATCAGCAAGCATGCATAATTCTTTAGACAGCTAAGAAGCTTTCTCGTCTAACCTTTCAGGGCAATAGAATTTACTTTTCATCAGACTTCCCAATCAACTCGGGATAAAAGAAAAAGGTTCCATGAACTGAGACCAGCAATAAAGAAATTGGATATTAAATACAGACTCCTGGAGCCTGCTAGGATGATCATTACCCCACCACATCGCATCACCAAAGAATGCTCTGATGCTGAGGAACTTTTTGTCCTGATCAAATCACTTGCATTTTTGCAGATGGATACCTCGCCTGCTTAGTCTCTTTCTACATCGTCGAGCACCAATATTCTCCAGCCTATGCATGCATCTAGCACTACTAACCACTATCAACTCAAGAATAGTAAATCCCATCCTTCCAGAAGTAGATTAGATGCTACATCATCAGCAAACTTTCACGATTCCTCTGATAAACTCAGAGATAAATCCAGGTCATCCATTAAACAAATGCACAATGATGTAGCAACCTCATAAAGTTAACTTCTATCTTTGCTTAGTATATTCCTCTCAAGTTATTTGCCTACCTGATCATAAGACCTTTATAGACTTTAAGCCTATTCTTTATGGCTTGTTCAGGCATTTATGAGCTTGCTTGTACTGTCTTGTTCTAGCCTGCGGCTACCCCAATGATATTTGTACTCCTTTATGCCATATTTTTGTCTCTATTCTACTCATTCATATTCTTTCTTCTCTTTGATACTTTTCTACTGCTTTACCTTCTTCCCTTTGCTTTTATCCTTTTTTTCCTTAAATGTCCTTTTCCCCTATGTGTTTCCCCTTACCAAGTTGCATTAGAGTGCGCTATATGGAAATCTACCTATTGCATTGCTTCACAATATTTATCAAGCTATCATGTATTACTCTCACAAACCACCATGTTGGTTACTTATGGTTTTGACTATGTACGGTTCAACCTTTCAATTGCAATAGTACTAGCATCAGTATTAAAATCATTTCTTGGAATGTTAACGGTCTAAATCATCCCATTAAGAGGCAACGAATGTTGAGTCATTGGTATCCCTACAAAATATCCCCACCAAAAATATCGCCGTACATATGGCCGTTTGACTCGCCATAGGCGATTATTTTTAGGGGGTATATTTTGTGGGAGCGGGTGTTGTGGGGGTGTCCCCCGCACATTTTTAAATAATGCAGGGGTGTCCCCCGCAGTGTCCATGGTTCAATATCACTGCAAAAATATGGCGATATTTTCGTATCACAATATTTGTGCAGGGATATTAACACATGGAACTGAGTCATTTAGGTAAGAGTAAGGCTGATATTGCTTGTATTCAGGAAACGCATTTAGTCTAGTGAACAAAATAATACATTTAAACAACTTTGGGTTGGGTATGCCTTTTATGCACAAACTGTAGGGGAAAAAGGAAGAGTCGGCATACTTAATATCAAAAAAGATTTTCAACTAATCAAAGAACATCATGATCCAGCAGGCCGTTGGTCCATCATTGAAGCCAGTGTTAATAAGTTACTGGTTACTATTGTCAATATTTATGGTCCTAATATCCTGGACCGACAATTTTGGTTGAACTTGAAACTACATGTGGTCAAACTGAATTATGAGCGTATCATAATTTGTGGGGATTGCAATCAAATATGTGATTTTTGGTTCTTGATTGCAAATCAGACACCAAGTTTATTCATTGTAGATCTCACAAGCAATTTATTAATTTCAAAGATGACTTGAACCTAATTGATTCATGGGGTTACTGTAACCAGAATTAATAAAATTCACCTTTTACTCTCCCTCACAAATCACTTTTAAGAATTGATCACATTTGTATCAATGCTTCCACTATTCTTCACTCAGAAATCAGTCCATTTATCACCTCTGATCATGCGTCTGCCTCCACTGTCCTAGAATTGGACCTCCAATCCCCCTTTCATCCAGAGGAAGATTTACAGAGTAATTCATGGAAATTCGCACAAAAGTGTCGCACGCGGCTGGCGCACAGCGTGCCCGTCCGAATGTCTGCGCCAGCCGCGTGCGATAAAATCAATTTCCGCGTACAGCGTATTCATGGATTCTCGCCTCCAAAAGCAGATGTGGCGCAGAGTGGCGCAGCGACCCTGCAGCAGCGCTGGTTACACCCCCAAGAACGCCCTCGCGCAAGGAAAAGCCATCAAGATCGCAAAACCATCGCACAGGGCTGCGCCAACCCTGTACCAGTTTACCGGA
The DNA here is from genome assembly GCF_040938575.1 of Ambystoma mexicanum. Taxonomy (NCBI): domain Eukaryota; kingdom Metazoa; phylum Chordata; class Amphibia; order Caudata; family Ambystomatidae; genus Ambystoma; species Ambystoma mexicanum. The sequence goes on along the minus strand of NC_090921.1, from coordinate 1,172,850,647 downwards.
CTGGCAAACAGCAAATGCAAAGCGGGGAACGTGTATTACGGGTTTCGGGAACACGCGTGCGCGAGAAGTTTCACACACAATCTGGCCTGGGGGAGCGTTTGCGTGTATTTCAGAGGTGCGCGAGAAGTTTCACACACGAACGGGCTGGGGGAGCGTTTGCGTGTATTTCAGAGGTGCGCGAGAAGTTTCACACACGAACGGGCTGGGTGCGTGTATTTCAGGGGTGCGCGAGAAGTACCACACGCGATCGGGCCTGGGGGAGCATGTGCGTGTATTTCAGGGGTGCGCGAGAAGTTCCACATGCGATTGGCCTGGGCGCGTGTATTCCAGAGGTGCGCGAGAAGTTTCACACGCGATTGACCTTGGCGCGTGTATTTCAGAGGTGCGCGAGAAGTTTCACACGCGATCGGGCCTGGGGGAGCGTGTGCGTGTATTACAGGGGTGCGCGAGAAGTTCCAAACGCGATTGGCCTGGGCGCGTGTATTTCAGAGGTGCGCGTGAAGTTTCACACGCGATCGGGCCTGGGGGAGCGGGTGCGTGTATTTCAGGGGTGCGCGAGAAGTTCCAAACGCGGTTGGCCTGGGAAGTTTCACACGCGAACGGGGCTGGGGGAGCGTGTGCGTGTATTTCAGGGGTGCGCGAGAAGTGTCACACGCGATTGGCCTGGGCGTGTGTATTTCAGGGGTGCGCGAGAAGTTCCACACGCGATCGGGCCTGGGGGAGCGTGTGCGTGTATTTCAGAGGTGCGCGAGAAGTTCCACACGCAATTGGCCTGGGCGCGTGTATTCCAGAGGTGCGCGAGAAGTTCCACACGCGATTGGCCTGAGCGCGTGTATTCCAGAGGTGCGCGAGAAGTTCCACACGCGATTGGCCTGGGCGCGTGTATTGCAGAGGTGCGCGAGAAGTTTCACACGCGATCGGGCCTGGTGAAGCGTGTGCGTGTATTACAGGGGTGCGCGAGAAGTTCCACACGCGATTGGCCTGGGCGCGTGTATTTCAGAGGTGCGCGAGAAGTTTCACACGCGATCGGGCCTGGTGGAGCGTGTGCGTGTATTTCAGGGGTGTGCGAGAAGTTCCACACGCGATTGGCCTGGGCGCGTGTATTCCAGAGGTGCGCAAGAAGTTTCACACGCGATCGGGCCTGGGGGAGCGGGTGCGTGTATTTCAGGGGTGGGCGAGAATTATCACACGCGATTTCAGCAGGGTACATGTATTTCAGGGGTGCCGGGGAGTCCTACATGTGATTTGGCAGTGTGGGTCCTCCCAGGTGTTCCCTGTACACCCTCCACGGCCCCTGCAGGCAGCCCACACCACAGGGGACTACCCTGCATCCCTGGTCATGTCCCGCAGGCAGCCCACCCAACATGGGGATGCCCCACAGCAAAGGAACATGTCTCCTTGCACTACTGATCACCACCTCATGTCCCCTTGCACCCCCACCACCAGCATTGCGGGGCACCTGCCAGCAGGCCCCCACTCATGTCCCACTCATGTCCCCCTGCACCCCCACCCCCAAGCATTGCGGGGCACCTGCCAGCAGGCCCCCACTCATGTCCCACTCATGCCCCCCTGCACCCCCACCCCCCAGCATTGCGGGGCACCTGCCAGCAGGCCCCCACTCATGTCCCACTCATGTCCCCCTGCACCCCCACCCCCCAGCACTGTGGTGCACCCTCCACCAGGCCCCAACTCATGTTCCCCTGCACCCCCACCCCCCAGCACTGTGGGGCACCCTCCACCAGGCCCCAACTCATGTTCCCCTGCACCCCCACCCCCCAGCACTGTGGTGCACCCTCCACCAGGCCCCAACTCATGTTCCCCTGCACCCCCAGCCCCCAGCACTGTGGGGCACCTGCCAGCAGGCCCCCACTCATGTCCAACTCATGTCTCCCATCACCCCCACCCCCCAGCACTGTGGGGCACCTGCCAGCAGGCCCCCACTCATGCCCAACTCATGTCTCCCATCACCCCCACCCCCCATCACCCCCACCCCCCAGCACTGTGGGGCACCCTCCACCAGGCCCCAACTCATGTTCCCCTGCACCCCCACCCCCCAGCACTGTGGTGCACCCTCCACCAGGCCCCAACTCATGTTCCCCTGCACCCCCACCCCCCAGCACTGTGGGGCACCCTCCACCAGGCCCCAACTCATGTTCCCCTGCACCCCCACCCCCCAGCACTGTTGGGCACCTGCCAGCAGGCCCCCACTCATGTCCAACTCATGTCTCCCACCAGCCCCACCCCCCAGCACTGTGGGGCACCTACCAGCAGGCCCCCACTCATGTCCAACTCATGTCGCCCATCACCCCCACCCCCCAGCACTGTGGTGCACCCTCCACCAGGCCCCAACTCCTGTTCCCCTGCACCCCCACCCCCCAGCACTGTGGGGCACCTGCCAGCAGGCCCCAACTCATGTTCCCCAGCCAACATGTCATCACAATCTAGATCCCTGGTCCTAATGGTCAGCCTCCAAATGCAGAACACCCACCTGAGTATTGCATCCACCCACTTAGAAATGGCAATAACATGATAGAACACCAATTGCAAGTTTGGAAACTAACACATGTCCCTCACATACACCCAATGGGTGTCAGTGAATCTCAAAACCCATATCATGATACGCATGAAACCAATGAGATGATACTACACATTGAAGTTTGATCAAGAAATATGTATTAAAGGAAACATAAATTGAATCAAAAATAAACAAACAGAAATGGGAATGTAAAAAAATAAAAAGAAGCATGTCCGTGAAAAAATGCAAAACCAAAAATCATAATCCAAAGGAATGGTGTCCAAAGTCACAGTCCACAAAAGAAAATCCTATGGAAAAAAATAATCGAAAGCCATTGCTCCATGGGTAAATTTAAAATAAAAATAAAATCCAACAGTGAACTATGTACAGAGGAACAAGCCAGGGTCCATGATCCCAACAAAAGAAATGAAACCTATCTAACAACACTACCTAATTAAAAAAACTATATACAAAAATGTGGCCCATTGTCCAAAAGGTCCAAAATAAATAAAAAAGCAAAGGAAACCTAACACTAACTACATAACTATTTACAAGGGCAGCGGGCTAGTCCGACGGCTCACTGGTTGTTGTCATGGGCCAGGGCATCATCGAACTCCTGTTCAATGGCTTGGAGGCGGGCATGTTCCCTGGCCCCGAGGTCCCGCAGGGATAATGCAGTGTCCAGCTCCAACTCCCTGCGAAGACCCTCGAGGCACTCAGCCCGCCTCAGCGCCCTCCGCATGGAGTTCTCCGCCCTGACCATTGTGAGCCGTTCCTCCTCTGCCCGCTTCCGCTCCGCACTTATCTGCTGGCCCAACCACTCCCACACGGAAGCCACTCCCATTCCAGGGTTCTCCTGCCCTCCGGCCGATGCCTGCACCCCCGATGTTGATGGCCCTGAGCCATGATGCCTCCCACATCGAGCCTGCCTCTGCCTCCGACGCAACTGCCTGTGCCAGCACAACGGCATCCAGGCTGATGGAATCCACCGCCGTCGTGCCCGTGCCCTGCCCGATGATGCCGTCACATCCTCCATCTGCTGGGGTCCAGTTGCTGGTGTGTCCACCACTGCTGGACCTCCGACTCCCGACTGTGGCAGGGATGGGATCCCCACCGAGGTGGCTGCATTGGTCGGGGCAGGTCCACAGGGGGCCCTGGTGGCATCTGGGTCGGAAGACGGCATTTAGTACGACTGGCGCATAGCCACCACAGAGGAGGAGAGGGTCGCCAGAGTGCCCGACACATGTACGAGACCCCCGACCATGACTGCTCCCAACTGGGCCACGTTGGCACTGTGCTCTTCGTGATGACGTGCGTGCTCCCCCCGGGAAGCACGCACCTCATCACGAATGACAGCCGTGCGCAACGCAACACCAATCAGGACCTTCTCCATACGCCCAGGGGTCCCCTTGTCCGCAGGTGGAGGGGAGTCAGATGACATGGACATCCCCCCTACCTGCGGACGGGCCTGGGATGGGGCATCCCTGCTGGTGCATGGTGGTGCAGTCACAGTGTCAGGGACAGTGACATGCACAGGCACCTCCACAGTGACCTGTGCTGCCTCCTGCCCCTGCCCCTGGACTGCACCACTTGCACCAGCAGGGATGCCCCCACCAGGCCCCATGTGCGGCTCAGTAGCAGCCTCCTCCTCCTCTGTGGAAACCACCAACCTGGATGGCTCCACACCGTCTTCCGCCGTTGCAAGCCCCTGTGGGGGCTCACCCACCCCTTCCGCTGCAGCCGTGGGGGCATCCCGCTGCTTAGCTCCACAGCGCCGTCTACACCCTCTTCTTCACTTTGCGCTGTGTAGAGGGAGACATAGAACAGAAGCATCAGGGTACTGTACAATGGTCCCCTAGACAGGAAGCAACAGCAGATGAGTGGCACTGTCAAATATCACTTCCATCATGTCCCTCCACAACACATGGGTCAGTGCAGGCAAAACACATGCAGTAACAGGCCTGGCGCATGCTGTGGACATAAGCAAACATGTCCAAGGGACTCTTGAAGCATACAATGTTGTTTTTGGACTCACATGCATCATGGGTCATGCCTATCACATGCACACACTTCAACGTACTTTCATCCATCTGGACTCGTACACCCCAGACACAGTGGATGCAAGGATAACTAGGCTGCATCAGTGATTCTGAACATTGTCACAGACGTGTCATGGCATTCACAAGTCACAGACACGCAGGTCAGAAACACAGACATGGACACCATACATGTACATGGCATCAGCACCCATCCCTCACCCCCACCCATGTCCTGGAACAGAGACTGGCATGCTCTCATGTGTCCATTCCGCATAGGGCTCCCCATGTTGCATTTAAACACATACACCAACTGTGTGCTTCACACATTACTGGTCTCACATGCATGACCATGATGTCCCTGCACACACACATGTACATGGCCTATGTCACACATACAGGCAAGTATCAGACAACCAGCACACTGCAACATGCCCTGTCTCACACAGCAATGCTTGGCCACTTACCGCTCGACTCCAGACGGGTCTGCCTCTCAAGGATCTGGGCATGGAGCGCTGGGCGTACGCGTTCCAGGACCCTCAGCTGGATGATACTCATGCTGCCCCGGCCCCCCTCCACGAGGCGCCGGGCCTTTATGAGGGTCCTGGACCTGAAGTCCTCCCAGCGCTTCTTGACTTGCTTGATGTTGCGGGTTGCCACCCCCTCCGCGTTGATGGCAACCACAAAGTCGTCCCAGATCCTGTCCCGTCCTTCCTTGTCGGCGCGTGGTGATCCGAAGAGGGCATCATAATGCCCCAGGACAAGCTCCACCAGGACACCAACTTCCTTCTGACTGAAGCTGGTGGCCCTCTGGCTGGGGGTCGCCAGTGGTCTCGGATGGTGTTTGCCCCGACATGGCGACCCCCGAGGCAGGCGTCGGTGGGCAACTGGGTCCTGGGGCTGGGCTGTGGAGCGATGGTATCCCAGTCGGGAGTGTTCTGTTCCAGCAGGGGTGGACACAGCAACTGGACCCCTGCAGATGGCTGATGTGCAGGCACCAAATGGCAGGGCACGGTGACAGCAGGCAGGCAGCAGCAGATGGCTCGTGGGAGGCTGCTCGGGGCTCTGTGGGGCAGTAATTCAGCCTTTTGGGCAGGAGCGTGGTCTTCCGTGTGCTTACGCGTGGCCAGCTTGATACGGAGTGATTTGGCACGTGAAAATTCTGCACGTCAGCGTGTAAATCGAGGAAAGGCCCTTAGCGCGTAAGCGCGTCAGCACTCATACGCGATTCCATTGGACCAAAGGCCCTTAGCGCGTATGCGCGTCTGTGACGTATCGCGCATGGGTGTTGCTTTTCGTGGGGTGCGGTGCGTGTGTTTTGCAGGCATTGGGGTTCACACGCTATTACTTCACAGCGGGTGGGTGTTGGCTACGCGTTCTTCTACACGCAAGGCATACGGTGAGTGGTACCCTACTCCCCCAGGCCCGATCGCGTGTAAAAACACCCGCGAGCCCCTGAAATACACGTACCCCGCTCCCCCAGGCCCGATCGCGTGTAAAAACACCTGCGAGCCCCTGAAATACACGCGCCCAGGCCAATCGCGTGTGGAACTTCTCGCGCACCCCTGAAATACACGCACACGCTCCCCCAGGCCCGATCACGTGTGGAACTTCTCGCGCACCTCTGATATACACGCACACGCTCCCCCAGGCCCGATTGCGTGTGGAACTTCTCGCGCACCCCTGAAATACACGCGCCCAGGCCAATCGCGTGTGGAACTTCTCGCGCACCCCTGAAATACACGCGCACAGGCCATTCGCGTGTGGAACTTCTCGCGCACCTCTGAAATACATGCACATGCTCCCCCAGGCCCGATCGCGTGTGGAACTTATCGCGCACCTCTGATAAACACGCACACGCTCCCCCAGGCCCGATCGCGTGTGGAACTTCTCGCGCACCCCTGAAATACACGCGCCCAGGCCAATCGCATGTGGAACTTCTCGCGCACCCCTGAAATACACGCACACGCTCCCCCAGGCCCGATCACGTGTGGAACTTCTCGCGCGTGTAGAACTTTGGCGCACATTTTTTGCCTGCGCAGGGACGCTACCGCCTGCTTTCGTGTGGCGGACATGTATGGGTCTGTGCGCGTCTTTGGCCGTGCGCTGTTTTTCCCTATTCCATTCCATGAATACGTGTTGTAGGCGAGCGTGTGGGCGTTCCGCGCACTTGCCTCCTGTACTTCCCTCGTGACGCCCACATTTTCACGAGTTGTTCCCCATTCTGCGTGTAACGCCCCGTGTTACGCCTACTTTTGTTATGTGCGCCGCGCTATGTGCGAATTCGCTGTGGCCTTATCGCACGGCGTTCGATGACCTGTGCGCCAGCGTGCGCCGCACACTTTTTCAGCGCACATCCCTAATTTTGCGCATGCACGGACTTCCATGAATAGATGTGCGCTGTTTTCTGTGCGATAATCGCACTTGCACTTCGATTTTCACTCTTTCACTGCAAATCGCACGTTTTCGCACGCTTGCGCCAAAACTTTCGGCGCACATTAATTCCATGAATCGGCCTGCTAATTTTTTCCTATTAAATGACCCCACTTTTATCCAACAAGTTAAAACGTTTTGTTCTGAATTTTTTATTATAAACAAACCGAAAGACACTTCTATTCAGAATAATTGGGATACGTCAAAAGCAAAGCTACATATTTTCATGATACAATATGTCGATTCTAAAAAGGAATCTAAATGAGAAAAACATCTAATGAATTACTTAACACCATTAAGCTTTTAGAATCCCCAAATTTTAACTACTCTTCCATTACTACCTTCAAATCCCTATTAGCCAAATGCATTGAATTCAATAAATTAACTTCCGAAAAAGCTTGCTCCTCCCTATTCAGATCCAGTGCTAAATATTATGGAGGGTCCAATAAAGACAGCAAATTATTAGCTTCATATCTAAAAAAGAGAACTGTATTACCTCTTGTTAATCAACAAGGCATTAGAATAACGAAACACTAATCAAATCAATGGTTCTGTCAATTTTCATTATGACCTTTCTAAACATGATGACACCATTTTTATTAATATTATAATTTTGTTGCATGAAAACAAATAAAACTGACAGTGCTACTGACCTATCCGTGTTAGATTGCGGGCCCAGATGGGTTTCCTGTGGATTTTTATTGCACCTTTTTGGATTTACTCTCCCCTAAACTTCTTCAATTGTTTCACCATTTTTTATCTCAAGATTCTAGTTCTGGTACCTTTTGGAGAAGCTTTATTAATGTTATTTCCAAAGCCAGATAAAGACCCCTGGTCTGTTTAAAAATGATCGCCCTGTTTCTCTTAACTCTGAATCAAAGATTTTTGCCAAAATAATTGCAAATAGACTAGAAGAAATATTGCTAAACTCATTAATGTGGACCCATCCGGCTTTATCAAAGGCATATTTGTTTCCTCTAACACTAGACTTCGCTTTAACAACCTTTCCTATGCTCAAAAGTCCTCTGGTCCTCTTATTTTCTTTCACTTGATGCAGAAAAAGTGTGTCTCGCAGCCGTTCATGTTCAAGGTCTTAAAATTGCATGGATTCAGTTCTACTTTCACTAAGTTTATTAAGCTTCTTTATTCATCACCCTCTACTAGAGTTTTTAATAATGGTACTTTCAACCTTTTCCTATTTCTCGTGGTGCTAGACCGGGTTGCCCACTCTCCCTGCTACTGTATATTGTGGCCCTACAACCCCTGTTACAAATTATTAATACTAATGATGGCATCAAAGCTATCGCTATAAATAATGTTACTACAAAATTCTCAGTTTATGCAGATCATGTTCTCTCTTATGTACTTCTGAGCCATTCACATCCATCCCATCATTGATGATTGTCATTAATAAATTCTCCTCAGTCTCCAGTAATAAATAGCATTTTGATCAATCTTAAATTGTACCCTTACTAATACTTGCGCTGTTGGTGACTTCCCTCTATGTGGCATGAAATGGTGCAACTCCTCTATTAAATACTTAGGCCTCCAAATATCAAAAGATATTTATATTATCTCTCAATGATCCCAACTATCCTACCCTCTACATTCTTTACAAATATTGACAAATTATTATCCAAATTTATTTGGAATAATACAAATCCCAAATTGGCTCTTAATAAGCGTAAAGCAATAAAGTTAATGGTAGTGTCAAGTTTCCAGATTTCCTGAAATATCAAAAAGCCTTCTTATTGCAACATTATGTTTCTACATAATGAACCTCACATGACAAAAGCTGCTACTTGATTAAAATAGAAGTTAGATTAATCACGCCTCTTCCACTTGTTGACTTCTTTCAGACTTCATTGTGGCCTGGTATTAAAAAATGGCCTCTTTTACACTCCATGAAAAATGCCTTCCACTGCTTGCGAAATGGTTCCCATACTGTTCACGATATCACCAACACCTTCTTATGGTATAATAAATCCTTCAATTTTAAATCCAAACCTACATTATTACAATAATGGTACTCTTCAGGTATCTGGCTTGTTAAACATATATTTTATAATTACGCTGCTATTCCATTTCCTCAGCTATGCATCTTTTTTAATCTCAATAATTCTGATAAAACAAGTCCTCTAGTATAGCTAATTCTAAAGGTATCGCCTCATTATAACCAAAAATAGCCCTCAAAATGTATAAAACTATTAATTCATTCTCCATCCATCAAAGCATCTAAACTATACTCATTTCTCAATCAACATATATAAAATAATCTCAACTCCAAATTTTGCAAACAATGGGAATTAGATTGGAATTTACAACCTTCTGCATATGGCTTAACACTTGGAATGAATCTTTTACCTTATCAGTTGCTGCTAATCTTACGCAGTCTCACTACTTTATTTTACAGAGATCTTATTTAACACCAACTAGATTGGCAACAATGTCTTGTGTTGTCTCTAATCTATGCTAGTCCTGTCAATCCTCACTGGCTGATTTTACCCATTCCATATAAAATTATAAATATGTCTATTCTTTTTGGGCGAAAATGTGGGATTGTATGCAACATATTTTTTTGTTTCATGAACCTCTGACACTGGGTAATTTGATGGTGGGTGTCCTAGTGAACCCATATATGACCACCATCCAATCCCCTGATTTATTCAATTATTTAATTTTCATCTTTGTTGCTTTTCACCTTATTGCATTTAACTGGAAAACAGCTCTGAAGTTGTTCTACAATCTCAGGTGGAACTCGATCTGTTCTTTTCATAGAATTGAGAGAATGTATGCCTTTTCTTGCAAGAATATGCCTACATTCAAAAGTAAATGAAGTGCTTTTACAGCATATTTGTCATAACCTTTCACATTGCGTTTTATTTCAGCTAATAATCCCCTTTCCTCTCTTCTATTGTTTCACTTGTATGCCTAGCCTGTCCCCTCCGTGAGTCCTAATTTGTATAGTTTATAGTTATTATAAATTTTGCAAAATATCTTATTTAAATTTGCATTCTATGATGAGACAGGAGGCCTCCGCGAGCCTAAAGGCCTCTGCGAGCCGAGCAAAAGCAGTGATGTGGAATGGAGTAGGCGGGGCCGGCTGCCTAATACGGGCGCATTCGCCTGCGGCTCCGGCCCCGTCCTCTAAATGATACTAATAACCTTCTGATGAAGAGAAGCTGTGAGTCAGGAGAAAGTCCTCGCCTGAATATTACCGGTAAATGGCGCTCGCGCTCATAATGATACGTTGGTCAATGTTCTAACAATAAAGGCTTCACAACACTTGCGTCCCACTAACAACGCTCTAGCAGTAAAATGCTTCACAACGCCTGCGTTAGACTAACAACGCTGTGCCATTCAGGCTAAATTCCGTATTGAATCACTCTCCAATCGTGCTATACAAGTATGAAATAAGATAGGTACTTATTTGTATAGCAGCAACAAAGAAAGGGGTGGTTGACTAGCAGAGAGGACTACATATAGGTAGAGACAGAGCCTGATTGGCCACAGGGCATAAGATTGGACCACAGGAAGACAGAGAGTTGTGGAGTTTTGTAGTTTAGGGAGAAACATTTTAAGTTGAAAGGAACGAACACCCCCTTTTTAGTTTCAAGCCCGCGAGGAGGCACAAAGCAAAAAAACAATGTTTTGTTAAATTTAAAAAGATGTTTGAAATTGCTGTTTGGGCAGTAATAAAGAAAGAAAAGCTTAATGGTCGCCTCCTTGTCTTTAATAGAATCAAGACTGTCCAGCACTCTCAGCATGGGCAATCTTCATTACTTTAACATGTATTACTTAATATTTATTGTATTAATTATTCTTACATGTTACAAATTATTCAACAACAATTTGGAAGTTTATCAATTTGTTGTAATGTTCTCCTAATCCACAGGAGGACCACAGGACCACAGGAAGACAGAGAGTTGTGGAGTTTTGTAGTTTAGGGAGAAACATTTTAAGTTGAAAGGAACGAACACCCCCTTTTTAGTTTCAAGCCCGCGAGGAGGCACAAAGCAAAAAAACAATGTGTTGTTAAATTTAAAAAGATGTTTGAAATTGCTGTTTGGGCAGTAATAAAGAAAGAAAAGCATAATGGTCGCCTCCTTGTCTTTAATAGAATCAAGACTGTCCAGCACTCTCAGCATGGGCAATCTTCATTACTTTAACATGTATTACTTAATATTTATTGTATTAATTATTCTTAAATGTTACAAATTATTCAACAACAATTTGGAAGTTTATCAATTTGTTGTAATGTTCTCCTAATCATTAATGAAAAATCATTTAACATTAAAAAATTGACTATTGTAATGCTTTATACACCAGATTACCTACATTTGCAGTGATTCTCCTTCAAATTCATCAAAACACAGTGTTGACGAAACTTCATTGGCTCACTGTGAAATCTCACATTACATTCAACCTTCCTGTTTATAATGTTAATGTTGGAATTTAGTTTTATGGGTAGGGAAATCCTTGTTAGGTTAGGGAAAGATAGGTGTTAGTCTCACCCTTATTTACTAAAATGGCTACTTGTGAGAAAACTCTGTTTACTTGTCAGTCTCGCATTTCTGACCCCTCACAATATCCAGACTGCTTTGTCTGCTGGAGGTGGAGAGAAGACATGAAGTTGTAGAGCGCTCTAACAGAAACAAAGTTGATAGCGCACAAAACTATTTCTGGACACAAACCTGTTTAAATCAAAAGATGTTTTAAAAAAAGTACAAGTCGGCCCGTGTCCTAAGGTCTAACTTTTCTAACTTACTTCATATTTTCAGGGGTAAATGTGCTCGAGGCCTACGCAGGGCTTGTAATCTTCTTGCAGCTAGACATTGGCACGCTGAGATGCCTATCAACCAGCAAGAAGAGCCACAATAGCATAGCATTGCATGGTGTGCAAATCACACACTGAACAGCCTCTTAGCAACAGGTGTCTCTTTGTGGGCCTATTCTCATTTTGTGCCACTGTGCACCGTTGCTGTCTCTGTTCCTTTGCCCTTCGTCCTGACATCTCTGTTTCGTTGGCCTTTTTTCTGTTATTTCCTTTTCAGCCACCAGTTACTTTTTACTGGGGTCTTTTCTGGCATTTGTCACTGCGTCTTATTCCTACCATCGCTTTGTGTCTCTGCTGCGTTTTTCAGCCACCACTTTCTATATATTGTATTATTTTCTGCCATTGCTTTGTTCCTATGACTTAAGTCTGTGAATGTGTTCTATGGCCCTTTTCACCACTTACTATATCCCTCTCACTGGACTTTTTTTGTCATCTCTTTCTGCCTCTGGGACCTTTTCCTGTCCCTTATTTTCCCTTTTTCCCTTGTCTGCCATTGTTTTCGGTGTCCACGAGGCATGTTCCATCTTTGTTTTCTCTCACCATCGATTTACGTGTGCATGTGGCCTTTTTCGCTCTTGCTTTTGTGTCTGGGGTTTTTCCTGTTCTCGTGATCTGTGTCTGCATGCTCTGTCTTTATTTGGCAGTCAACCATAGCCGATAGTATGCACAACCTTCAGGATCTTACCTATCGATCTGGGGGGGATTGCCGACATTTTTTAGGGTAGGACGTTGCCCTTTTGAATACTGAGGGATTCTTTTTGCTCCATGGCTGGGACTGTTTTGAGGTGCAGGAATGGAGGATTTACTGAACATGCACCCCATATACCTCTACAGTTCTACCCCAAGCTGGAGCACGGTGGAGGAACTGAGGGAGGACTTGTCAGAGTGTGACTATTCAGTTCTTTGTTGCTTTGGGTTGGAGGGTTTTGGTGAAGGGTGAACAAAATTAGCTTATATCTGGAACGTTTGCTGAAGTTGGGTGACAGTTGGAGACCAAGTAGGTCTCAGGCTGCTACTTTGTGTAGAGAAACGGGTCGGCATGGTGGATCCAGTGGATTTTTCACAAAGCTTGTCATATGTGATCTATGTAACAACCTATTGAAACTAGTAAAACAAACAAGACAGTGGAAGTGAACAAATGTACCAATCAAGCTACCTTTAATTTTTATATTTTAGTGATGTAAAGTTTTTAGCATTTACCTTGTGAAGTAAACCTATTGGTTTACCGTGGGTGAAGAGCGAGATAGATGGGTGTCGTCGTGGAAGTAGCAAAAGCCTTCAGGTGCGTGTAGCTCTTTAGCACCCCCAAATGATTTTACTTATAAGTAGCATTTTAATGTCACATACTGAGGCTACATATTCGTAGCTCATAGCGTGCTTTAGTTTTGGCTCCTGGGTGGTGCTTTAGTGTCTAAATGAAGAAGCCAAGAATAGACTTCTAGATATATGGGATGTGGCATGCAAGAGATTTTGATGCACGCTGAAAGGTGATGAGTAGTAGGGGCATAGGGCCCCTGCAATTCTCTTATGGCAGTGCTCATGCAGCCATGCAGGTCTCCTCGCCGGTCTCCCGTTTATTCAGCCAAGGCAGCATAACAAGTATGTCAAAGGAATTTGGATGATGGTATAACTGTGACGAAATTACTTTTGCTCTGCAGGAGTTCAGGGAGGAGTAGTGGCTAAACCACTTCCTCAGCCCCACGCTAATACTAAACCAGCACTGTTCCCAATTATAAAGGTGAAAAGGGCACAACCTGACAGGTAGATCTCCTTCATCTATTTTAGTAGCGCAGGTCAAGGGCAGACTGTACTCTTTAGGAGGGAAGCGACCTGATAACAGCAATCATCGGAACAGCATTGGTGCAATGGATTGATAAAGCAGGGGATATCTGGAAAGAGCATTCCAGCAGCACTGTCACTTTTAAAGAATGTGTGTTTAAAAAGCAAGAGAAGGGGGCTTTAACATCACTAGGTTCCTTCAAGGAAGACCCGGGCAAAAGGGCCTCTCCATAGACCTTTTGTATCTTGCCTGTGGGCTCAACAACATTAAACGGGGCTTGTAGGTGCTTGCCTGCAATACAACAGATGCAGAGATGATCGAGCCATGCAGTCCCAATGGTAAGTCGGCATAGACTCTGTTTGAGGTGCGGGCTCCCATTGCATCAATAGCAACATTCTAGATGGTTGTGTCAATGGCCTCAAATGGTTCGGTGGCTGAGTTGGTGACAAAACAATGCTTCGGAGGCATGGAGTCTGATATGTCCACAGGTTAAGTCAGTGTTCAAGCCAGTTGCTTCTCCAGAATAGAGCTGTCAATAGGGTTTATTCAGTGTGGTCTGCTGTAATGGGTGGAGCCAGCTTCTGGATGACTTGAAGAGCAAGTCAGCTGTGCGAAGATTGTGTAGTGCCACAAGCAAATTCTGTAGTGGCTGGAAGGGAGTCGAGCATGGGGAAGTGCGCTAGAAGATGTTTTGAGGTGGTTAAACAGGGTTGCAGCTGATTCTGGACTTCTGTGTTGCTGGGAGGCCCACTCAAGCTTCTTCGAGGACAAGCTGTGTCCTTAGTTTCTGATTCTATTCTAGGAAGATTGTCTTGTACCTACACAGGTTCCTTGACCTATATTGAGCAAGATCCTGGTTCCAGTGCACAGGCAGCAGAGAGACCTTGGTCCACACCAGCATCACCCCCACTGTAACCTGTGGATGGTTTGGTAGCAATGATGTCCTCGGCCTTGCAGCTCTGTTTTCTCCACTATGGCAGATTTCTTTGAAATAAGCTGTATCCCTAACAGAGTTCTTGACTAATTCTTCTTGTTCTTCTTAGAAACCAGCGATGAATCAACTAAGGCAGGATTTCCTGACCTTCCAAAAGTAAACTGTTACAGCGGTTTGGTCCAAAGCATGCTTGTTCTCAGGGGGCCAATGCAGTCTACTGTAACAAGTGCCCTTTGCCTTATGATACAATACTGTGATGAATCAAAGGTGATCACCCCAAAGACCCTGACCTGGAACCCTTCTCATGTGGCCAGGCAAAGGCAGCTGCTACCTCATCCTGACCCTGGGGGTGGAATTATGCAGGAGTATCACATGGGAGGGACTTGGGTCAGGAGGAATTTGAAAACCTTCTAATAAATGTCCCTAATGATCCCACAATCTCAATGGCTTATTGTAAAATTGATAATGCTGATGTTAAAATAAGAACATTATGGACTCCAAGTACCATAATGCTATTGCACTTAGTACTGAGGCGAAGAAGAGGGATTCAGAGTTACCAAACTGTGCTAAGCGCTCTAGTGGTTGTAATGACTCACACCTGAGCGGGACCTTTAAACATTTAAGGTCCTTTCTGTTGCGGGCCATTGAGAAGCAGACAGAAGAAGCAGAGGACGGAGCTGCCGCTTTGCTGACAGCTGGCTGCCGTACCGAGAATGTGTCAGAAGTCGGAAATCCTGTAAGATGCAGAGAACGTGCAGCGGGAAGGGGTACTTAGACTAACTATCCAAAGGGAGAGTGAAGCTCTCCATATCCTGCATACCACTCTGGTGTGTGCCGTTCACCGAAGTGTGTGCGGAGCAGAGAAAGCTCCATTTATAGGCAGCGCAAGCAGCTGGGGACTGACTGGAGCAGAAGCAGTGAGTCAAAAGCAGACTCCAGGACATACCAGTGAGTTGGCATTCTATAAGATACCCAGGGGCGCTCCGGAGTAGATCGCTATACCAGAATGAAGCTTTTGAATACCGAACCTTTGAATTAAAACAAATTGGGCACAACTATTCTATTAAGAGAGATCGAATAGGAGAATATTGTAACCTACATTGCCAAAGCCAAAGTAGGACAATTATAAATTATAGGGGATGCAACTTTCCTAAAGAGGGATATTCAGGAAGGAGACATTGTAAACTGCCTTACCAGCAGCCAATTGGTGGTGCAAAACAAAAAACAGACTGCAGGAGAAAAGCCCTCCTTGTAGAAATGATCAAAGGGGAGAGAATTGTAACCTGCATTGCCTGGGGCAAACAGATTAAAGTGAGAATCATCGTCAATATGTACAGTATACTTGTCGAAGTTGTAAACCCAGTGTGTTGAAAGTCAAGACTTACCCAAGAAGCAGTTGTTGGTTCAAGTTTCCCCATGGAGGATTTAAGTGTGGAAAGTTTGGAATAAACCTTGCCACAAAGTACAACTTGTAGTAGTAGGAGTTTGTATCTTGGCATGCGAGCTACCCAGGAAAGGCACAAATAGTGGTTAGTCCTGGCAGGCAAGTGGACCAGGAAGATGATGATTTGAAGTACTTTGAATGTGGCAGAACATTGTGGTGGAAAAGAAGTGACAATTCCACCATTATGCATATATGAACTGTTGTATAACTATCCTGACTAAATTAATGTATCATCCTAAATAATGTGTCGCTTATGAAGGAGAAATATGATGTGATGAAAAGTGATTGGCCTCCAAAGAAGAGAATAATTATATTAACTACTGACTTGGTGTGTGAAAACAAAGTCCTTTTGGTTTGTCAAACGGAAGGAACTGGAGACTTGAACAATGTTCGTGAAGAGTGATAAATCCTTTTTGGAATTAAGAGAGTCAATTTGCCAAGTAAAGGACATAGGAATGAAAAGAACGTTGTGTCATACTTTGAGGGGAACTTGGTTATTGAAAAGAACTTTCTTGATTTTGAAACATTGGTTTGAAATATCCTGAATTAATCCAGGGGAAGTGGATTCAACCATGGTTACGGATTCCTGTTTATAATGTTAATGTTGGAATTTAGTTTTATGGGTAGGGAAATCCTTGTTAGGTTAGGGAAAGATAGGTGTTAGTCTCACCCTTATTTACTAAAATGGCTACTTGTGAGAAAACTCTGTTTACTTGTCAGTCTCGCATTTCTGACCCCTCACAATATCCAGACTGCTTTGTCTGCAGGAGGTGGAGAGAAGACATGAAGTTGTAGAGCGCTCTAACAGAAACAAAGTTGATTGAATCCTTCTCCTCGGCTACTCTAACTCCACCCCCTTCCCACTACTACGGATTTCAAAAGGACTCCGATGACTAGCACCCTGGTGTCAGAGTGGCTTGCTGTCAAGGCTGCCTTTGAAGCATCAGTTCCCAGGGGATCCCCTGGCAAGGGTATCTTTGCTCTGGGAGAAATGTGTTTGCCTTCCTCAGATATCTGAGGCAGCTTCCTGGCCATTGTCTCACATGGCTGTTGTGGAGCTAGCCAATACTCACAAGCCTTGTCATGACTTAAGTGCTTCTCACCAAGCTGGCACAATGTGATATTCACGTGCTTTGGCTGTATATTTTTTTGTCACTGCAGTTGCCACCATGCCATTACCATGAATTGCCCATCTTTACAGTTTTAAGTTCCACCAGGCTTACTAGGGCACAGAAATCCGTTTTGAATCAGAGGTGCAGAAGATTAAAAAGCTGCATCTGACTAATGGAACTCTGTGTTCCAGCAGCTGTCATGAATGCCATGGGACCTTTTAACCTATGTTGTTGCCTCTGCCTAGCGGTTGCTGTAGATGTCAAGACACTGGCAAAAGGCACATGAGTGCACTATGCTATTGGCATTGAACTTTATAAAAGTGTGGTCTGATTAGCAGACCTCCCTTGCAGACACAGTTGCCCTCATATATTTCTTTTTTTTAAAACTTTCACTGGCCCACCCACACCAGTTGGCATTGTGTCACAGTAACTGGAACAGAAAATAATGTGCAGCACATTGTCCATGACATCAAACTTCATTCAACAATACAAGAGGGCATCTATGATCAATAATGCACGCAAATGTGTGTGCGATCTTAAATTAGTGAGGAGTAAAGTTTGAGGCAGGGTTTACAAATCCTGCCCTCAGTTGAGTTTGCACAACACGCTTGCATGCAAGCATATAATACACATGGAGTTGTGCGACACTGGGCTTAAGATCAAGCGACCAGGTATATGAAATAGCATGGGCCTCTCTAGACAGATGATCTGCAATTCCACGTGAAGGTCTTGCATCTCCATTGCAGTCACATTTATCCAACTGTTCCCGCCCCTAACCTACCTTGTAAGGCAGACAGCAATTAATACATTTCTCACTGATGTGCCATTCAGTCATGAATCCCAGATTTACCTGCTAATGGGACCTAGTCTGTATCCAGACGACAAGGAGTTCTCTGAAAATTTACCAACTTTAATCAGGATATATGGCAAAGATGATTGAACTGCGCTCCCTTCTTGCACTGTTTGCTTCTGAGCAGGATTCAACATTGTATTCAATGGTGAGTGACTATACTGTATATCCCAAAGAGGAAGCACTTTTGATTGGGCTCATAGGGGAGCTCTATTTTAAGTAAATAAGCATTGGCATCTTTAACGTGTACATTTTTGGTTAGTTTGGTAAGCAATACATTCGAACATAATATCTACTATTTCAAAAAATATGACTACAATAACAATTGCTCTGAATATTTATGAAAAAGTTGTGATTTTATAGATGTCTTGTAGACGAGTACCCAAGTCCGTGGTCTCAGTCAATCAAATTCGCTTGAATGAGCGCCTTACCCAATGCTAGGACCTGGACATTTCCCAGTGTCTGGCTGGAAGGATATCTCAGCGCCCTATCATAGATGCCAACTGTTCACAGTGGGCCCAGGGGTCACTTTTGCGTTGCTTACACTACAAAACTTTGCATACTTTGCCTAGCCCCGCCCACCTCACAAAAAAGGACAACATTCACTGTGTACGCACCACATTGTAGACAATTCCATTAGAATTGGAAACCATCACAGTTCACTTTTATTTACCTTTTTTGTAATAGTGTTTTAAACCATACATAAGTCTATTTGCCCCAATAGAGGTGACAGTTGTGATTTGTGATTAGTTTGAAAGACAAGCACTTCCTCTTATTTGCATCACTCAGCTAAAGTGTGCACGTCATTGAACTTTTGAGTTACACTTTAATAGGTATTCAAAAGAGATGGGATTGCACAAGAGTGCATTGTGATCTAGGGAAAAACAGTTGTGAGAAGGGGTGTTCACTAGCAGTGACTTTCTCGAAAATGTATTTATTTATTTATTTATCAAGCACCGGAAGCCCACAGGCATCAGGGTGCCACAAAAAGACAGGGAGAAAATCAGGAGGTAGCTGACTTACGTAAATGACAGGACACTTGGCAGGCCAAGACAAAGATGGACAGTTACCACGCTAGCGTCCTGTTTTCATTTGAACAGAAGCGTTTTCAGTGCCTTTATGAATTTGAGGTGATTGGGTTCTAGTGTTTAATGTCTAGTGAAAATGTTTAATATCAGTAATTAGTATATGTAGTGATGGGGACAACACAATTATCTGGATTTACAATTAACCCAGTTGTAAACACTGTATATCAGTGCATAAACCCAGCCCAACCAATAACTTGTGTGCCTGACAACCTATTTCTGAGGATCTTTCTCCCAAAACTCCCCAGACTTGTCTTTTCACAGGTTCCTCATGCATATTCTGTAGACTTTGCAGTGTCTTTGCCAGTAACCACTTTATCATGTAGACTGAGCCAGCATTGTTTGCCTGAGCCCGTTTCCACAGAGGAGCTTTCCAAAGCCTGAATATCTACATCTTCTTTGGTCCTGATCTTCACCCTCAATACTTCCTCTATGCCCCTATTCTGGTCCTGGCAGTCAGGGCTGGACTGGCCTAAAGGGAACTCTGGAGATTTCCCAGTAGCCATCTGCATCCTGGGCCTCTTTTGTGTGGTAACCTGTACTGTCCCCTGAGGTGAGGGGGCAGGTGGAGGACGCTGGCAAGAATACAGCCATACACCATGGGAGGTTTACAGGAACTGATTTATTGGTGTGCCCAGCGCATTTACTGAACTTTGGGTCAGCTGACCTGGGCTCACGCATCGTGCGTCCCAACAGGGTGACTGTGTGCGATGCTACATATCCCTCCTAAAATAAAAAGCGTCCTACTGCATCGCCTAGATCCACCGTTGGGGTCTTCGAACGATGCAGCAGGGAATTGCATGGTCCTGCAATACAGTATTGTTCTTCTCTGGGATCTCTCTGATGCTGTTATGTTCTTCTGTTTCGGATTCATCTTCATCTGCAGAGTATCCTATCCAATGTTTCTTTTGTGTATTCCTCCTTATCACTCCAATGCTGACTGACCCGGGGTTTGCCATCCACGGCCTTTCTGAAAAATGAGCTGTTCCTTGTTACGATCTATCTTTCTCTTTCCGCCATTATCATGGATCCTTTAATGTGGCAGACAGTCATGGCTTGTGGGGTCGAAAGGTGGCATGTCTTTGTGAACTTGTATTTGCCGTACTAAGACCTGTTCCCCAACTGCCAAGTCGGCAGCCCGTGCCCTTCTTCTTCTGTCTGCATACATCTTCATTTTTTGTTTTGCACCGTAATATCTCCTTTTCACTTCGTTAATGGTTTCACTGTCCTCTGTTGTGGGACCCTCTTAAGGCATTCTCGCGCGGACAGGGCGGCCAAACATGAGCTCCGCTGGGCATGTCCATGTGGAGTCATGTGGCGTTTTACAATAATCTCTTAGGAGTTGGAACAGAACTTACTCTATGGGCATGTGTGTAATGGTCGCGATGCGTATGGCCCTCTTGATGTTTGCCAGAAAGCGTTCCATGACTCCATTTGCCTGTGGTCAGAGACGAGTGACCTTGCAGTGATGGAAGCCGAAATATTTTGCAGAAGTCCCAGCTGGTGAATGGTGGGCCATTGTCCAACTTGACCGCTATCGGTACCCCAAAGGTGAGAAGATTTGATCCAGGGCTGGTATCGAGGCTGTAGCTGCTGTAGAGGGTAGTACTTCTGCTTCTGGGTATTGTGAGTGTTCGTCCAGCATGGCCAGGACGTATTCCCCTGATCTTAAAGGTCTCAAGAAGTCTATTGCCACTTCCTCCCACACTCCTTTTGCAAGTTCGGTCATGTGCAGTGGTTCCGGAAATGCAAATGATTTTAATGTACTTTCAATCAACTTGTCCATTCCTGGGAACCATACTTTACCCCGTAGCTTGTGTTTCATGTATACCATGCTGCGGTGGCCTTCGTGTGCAATGTCCACTATGCGTTGGAGTGTTGCTGGTATTACAATCCGGTCTCCCTTCAGTATCAGGGATGATGGGGATATGGACCGTTCCTCTTTGGATTTAGCAAACGTCTTGAACAAGTGTCCGTCCATGGCCTGATTTGCTTGGATGGCTTCTCCAGCTGACTTCCATCTCCTGTGAGTGCTAGGGCCTCATCGTCCGTCATGCATTTTGTCAGTTCTGCCATGGTGATGGCTGGTGGAATTGCATGATGGATGATGTAGTTTATATATCCATCCGCCCTGCCCCCTGATACTGTCGAGCCAGCAAGCGGATGCCCGAACATGAGAGATCTCTGCTGGATTTTCACCACTCCCTGCTTTGTGGAGTACAGTGTACTTACATTTTTGTAGGCACAACCCCCATCTCGCTATTCTAGGTGGCATTTGATCAATTGGTTTCCCGTATATGATGACGGGGGCTTGGTGGTCTGTAATGATCGTGAAGGGTTTTCCATATCAGAACAGGTGGAAATGATTGCATGCTCACACCACTGCCGATGCCTCCTTCTCTGCCTGCGAGTATCACTGCTCAGCCTCCATAAGGCTCTTACTGGCATATGAGACGATTTTCTTCTGCGCGTGGTCACTCCCTGAGTGCTCTGCTTTTATTGCTCCAAGTCCCACCGGGCTGGCGTCTACTGTGAGCTCAGTTTATAGGTTGGGATCAAAGTAGGACATGCACACGCCGCAGCATGTCTCTTCTTATTGCGTCGAATACCTCCTGCTGTGATGAGCCCCATTTGAAAAATTTGTTTCATGAGCATCCGGAGGGGCGCACTTGTGGTGGCAAAATCAGGTAGGTATCTGGTGCAATAAAAAACTAGACCCAAGAATTACCTAACTTGAGTTGTGTTCGCAGGTCGTGGGGCTTCAGTTAATGCACGGATTTTGTCTGGGTCAGGTTGGATTCCCTTTTGCGAGAAAGTGTGTCCGAAGAACTTTTGTTGAAGTCACATTTCTCTTTGTTCAGGGTCAGGTTGGTGTCATCTAGTGCGGCGCACACTTTCATCAGCGTGGCGTCGTGAATTTCCTGGGAATGTCCAAATATTAAAATGTCACAGCTGTAGTTAATGCAGTGCAGAATGTGACAGATGATCTTGCGTATCTCCTCCTGAAAGATTTCTGTCGCCAAGGAAATCCCGAAGCTCAGGTGTGTTTATAACGAAAGAGCCCGAAATGGGTAGTGAATGTGGTTATGTAACGCGACTCTTCGCTGAGTGATTCGATTGTATCCTTTGTTCAAATCTAGGTGGGAAAAGACTGTTGCCCCGTTGAGCAGATGCATCATGTTGGTGATGCGTGGTGATTGATGGTGTTCACGAAGGATAGCTTGATTGGGGGCTTGCATGTCCACGCACAGTCGTATTTGTCCTTATGTGCTCTTTTTTGCTTCTGGGACGATTGGTGAAACCCATGTCATTGGCCCTGATGCAGGCTCTATGATGTCTCCCTCCATTAACGCCATCAGTTCCTTCTTTACTTGAAGTTGAATGTTGAACGGGATTCCGCTAAAATGCTGTGCAATGGGTTTCATACTTGGAACAATGTGCAGCTTGATTTTACGTCCTTTGAGCTTCCCAATTCCTTTGAATAGACAGTGGCAGTCGGCGACATATATTCAATCAAACCCATTTAAACGGCTGACTTAAAACTTAGGACACATCTGTTTGCAGCCTCCGTTGCCAGAACATGCACTGTTTTGCGATCATGTTTTTCATTTATGATGGCACAAGGTTTTGAACACGCCCAGGCACAGGAGCGGTTCCTTAGCTCTGTAGTCGCAGGCGGCTTCTTGTGCTTTTCGTAGCCTCAGTTTGTTCTCAAGTTTCAAGTATTCCGACTCTGGCATTGCATTGATCGTGGCCCCTGAGTCCACTAGGAATTTGAATTCTTGATCTTGAACGGCCAACGGTAATGTGGGACTGTGTTCTGATGCGGTTGGATTTCATAAGGCATACAGATAGCCTTTCTTTTGTCTAGCCGTACTGGAATGAGATTCCGACTCGCTGGTGGATGGCGTGGACGTGTAAAGTTTGTGGATCCTCCTTCGTCCTTTCTAGTGGCCGTCTAGGGAGGGAGAGGCTTTTCCTCTCGTATGGACTCTCTCCTTGTGATGTCATCTTTCGAACCCCTTCGACCTCTCTTCACTCTGGTGTCTGGCCAGGGTTCTGTGCCGGTGTGGGCCTTGTTCTGTCGAGCTGGCCTTCATTGTTTTTGGATTTCGACACATGGCTTGAAAGTGTTCCTCTCCCCCACAGGCTGAGCATATTTGACCAATAGCCGGCCACGATCCGTCATTGGGCAGGTCATAACCGCAACAAGAACACTGTCGTTTTTCTTGCCTGGGGTCGTGTAACATGAGGGGTTGTGTCATCTTGTTAGTCCTTCTTCTTTGAGGATTAGGGTGGTCCTATACGTCGTGCTCAATGTGGATAGCTGGAGGATCAGAGCTGAGGACGTTCTTGCCAGAATGAGGATTTCCGCTAGTGTGTGTGGTGTCATGATCTCTGCTTCCAAAAGATCAGGACTTGCCCGACTCCCTTGGAAGCAGACCCCCATAACCCCGGTTCCGAGTGCCAGCCAGTCCCAATTGGGACCTTTTGGACCATGTCCTGGCGCCAGTGGCACCAGGCTCATAAAGATGCCCAGTCCCAGCGCTGGAAGCGCCGGGCTCATAATGCTTGGGTGGACTTACCTGCAGCAGACCATGCTGCTTACTTACCTGCCAGTTGAACACCTGATCCTCTTCTGTTTGGGACTACTTTTCCTGTTGGGTGGGGCAGGAGCCACTCCCTAGGTTCAGAACACTGGAACTCTTCTGGAAAGCAGGAACTCTTTTCTTACCTAGGCGTGGCTGTGGAAGGAGACACCTAAGCACTACAGGAGGCTATTTAAACCACACCCGATGGATGAATCTTGCTTTGCGTTATTCTGCATTCTCTGCAGCAGAACGCTCATCGTGTCTTCTGCTTCTGATCCTGGGCCTAAGGGAACAAAGGCTTACCATCCTGGAATCCAGTCTTCAGCAGCACCTGTAAAGACAAAGAAAGAACAGGTTAGCACTACGGTCTTCAGTGGCAGCGCATCTCTTACCTGGTCCATCGGCTGTCACCAACGCCTTGCGCTGCATTCCGGCATCTGAAAAGACAAAGGCTTACCTACTCTTCGCATGCTCCGGAGGTCTTCGCACTGCATTCCGGCATCTGAAAGACAAAAGCTTACCAGCTCTTCGCACGCTCCGGAGGCCTTCGGCGCTGCATCCCGCATCTGAAAGACAAAAGAAAGGTGCGTCTAAAGACATTGGGCAACTTTATTACTCACGTGCCATTACTCCTTCCCACGCCGAATCCAGTGGGTATTCCAGCACCCTTCAGCTTCTCTAAAGCTCCGAACTTGTACCTGCAAGATAAAAGGGACAGTTAGTGCGCATAGTGAAGCAGGCTACAAGCGCTTACTTACGTGCTTCCAAGCGCTTCTATTCCTCACGCGGGTTCGATCCTCAACTCTCATCAGCCCGCCATCCGCCATCGCCGGAACCCTGCAAAACAAGAGATATCATTGCAAAAGACTTTTAAGACATTTGAAGTGCCCAGAACTTACCGTTCGTGCAGTTAACGACGGACAGCAGTGCTCTGAGGTCAAGAGGCCTGCACCCTTATCCAGTGAAGAAACTGGTTACGGCACCCTGCTCCGAGGCAGATGGAGAGCTTGGCGTTCACTTACCTAAGGTGAGGACGTTAACCTTTGGGGTTCTACAGGAGAAGAGAAAGGGAAGAGGAGAGAGGCACCCAATAACCCCAGTTCATTAATCCCATATTTTCTATCTGCAGACATCTTACTCTTCGAGTCAGACATACAGTGCACAGAGGTCCAGCCCAAAGAGCCAACCGTGTGTTACACATCACCTTTGAAGATACGGCATTCACCCAGTCAAGACCGGCGCCTCTGCGGGAATCAGGTGAGCGTTACATGTGGCACCTGTAGCAGTTGCTTTTTTAGTATTAAAGATTCACATCCCGCAATTACTTGGAATTGTATGGCCTCCTCGTTGTTATATAGTTGGAATTCACAATGTTTCTCCCTCCCCCTCAGGCGTGCCGCAAATGTGTCAATGCTCTGCCCTGGGAGCTGTGTCGTGGTATGAAATACATGTCTTTCATAGTCAACATTGCAGTGTTGCAAAATGTTCTTTCTGAATTTTCTTCAACTGGTCATATTTATATTCCAGATCCTCCGGCAATTCAAAAATGATGTCCCGTACCTCAGGGCCAGCCGTGATAGTGAGCAGGCCAATGATACACTTTTTGTCTTGCAGCCCTACTGCGTCGAGATGCACGTCACATCCACCTGGTACATCTTGGACCCAGGCTGGTGGTATCTATCGTGTCAAACAGCATGATTGAGGGCACTGGGAACACATCTGTCCCATTTTGGCCTTGGGTATGGATCAGTGCTGCCTGGTCTTGGTTTTGTACAGGCTCTGACATGGCATTGTGATGTGTGGCGTGTTCTGCTCACGTTGGCATGTGCAACACGATGACCTTGGGTCCTCCCCTCGTGTCTGTAGCGGGTTACTGTGCCACCCTGCGCTCCCTTGGGAATACCACTCTTCACGCACCTCGGCGCAGTGTGGCCGTGGTAATGGTGCTTACTGTCTGCTTTGCACTCACCCGTGGACCTCATGGATCTTGGCAGTGTGTTTTCCTCTTCCTCAGGGATCGCTGTGTCACCTGTTCCTCTTTTCACCCCTCCCTTATCTCGGGGTCGCTCGATAATGTGGAGCGGCACCTGTGCTGCACATGAGCGCCATGGGTCTCTCCCTTGTTGCCAGTGTACTGTCCCCTGAGGTGAGGGGGGCACACTGAGGATGTTACGCCAGCCACTGGCAATAATACTGCCACACACCATGGGAGCTTAACGGGAACTGGTTTATTGGCATGCCAAGCGTGCTTACTGAATGTCGGGTCAGCTGACCTGGGCTTACGCATCGCTGCGTCCCAACAGGGTGACTGCTTGGTTTGTTTGTTTGAAATGTATTATGCGCGCCAGACCCAAGGGTATCAGGGCGCGAGCAGTAAGGAGTCATACAGCTTAGTACAAGGGATACAATAGTTACAAATAATGGCAAACATGTGATGGCAAAGCCCCTATTCTAGTAATTACTGTCATACTCAAATAAAACAAAATAACAAAACAACAAAAAGAAAATGGTGCCACCGGTTGAAGGGTCTCGGGTGGCTGAAAACAGCGGACAGAAACTGTGTATTTTCGTCCGCTGTTCCAGCCACCTGATTGACCGAGTGCCCTTCCCCTGGTGCAAATGTAGAGTTCCTTGTTAGGGATTGCGAGTCCTTCCTACTCCGTACAGAATCTCACTCGTGTGTAACATTGTCACAAAAGGGGCATTGTGCAGTTCAATCTAACAGGTGAGGCTCCCCCATCCCTTATTAAGGAATGTGGTACCCTTTTTACATTAAAGGATATCTTCCCCTCTTTCTTAATATGGGACATAGTGCCTTTCCTACTCTAAGAGATCATGTGCACTTCTTAAAAACAGGCAACGGTGAGGCAATTACTCCCCAAGCATCACACAAGAGTCGACATTAGAGAGATACAGACCCCAAGCGAGGCCTCACCCCTCTGAAGCACAGAAAATGTAAGCCAACCCGAGGGCCTGAACCACTGACTGGAACGTTCTGGGAGCAAGCGGCGAAGCAGCTGAATGGGAATGTTGCTGGAATATCCTGATGGAGCAGGGTCAGTATGTTATTGGAAACAACCAGGAGACCATTAGAAATGTTTCAGGGTGGCCTGCTAATCCCCTCTCCCCTTCCCAAGGTTTGGTGGATACTAATGCCAGAGAACCTACGAGGTGGGGCAGTTCCACGGGGTGTCATCACTAACAGGGTTGCTGAACAGGGCCCCACGCTGATGGTCTCTTCAGGGTGGATGTTTTTCCACCATTACAGAGCACAAAGGAAGAGGAGTGGTAGAGAAAAGGGTGAGATTGAGGATGGACCGACAGCCGAGGGGAACTGCATGGCATTAAGGTAGCCAATACGCCAAACTGAAAACAGGATCTTCACTTAGTGTTTTCCGGGCCTTTTACGCAATCACTTACATGGGCTACCAGGTGTGAGGAGGCTTAAGGGGTGCACACATGTGCCAGCATAGCTCTGGATGGATCTAAAGCAGCAGGCCATGTAAACCAGGAGCTGCTGCTAGGGAGAGTGGCCTGTTGGGAACAGGCACATTGCAAAGACGCCTAGGGCAGCAGCTGCATATGCCAAGGGCAGCCATCAGCAAGAGGAGTCTGGCTGAGGCAAGGAATTTGAAACCTTCAGCAGCCGGTAGGAGTAGGTTGACTGAAATCTGGAAGAGCAAGTAACAGAAGCGGGCTATGCCAGGATCGGCCACCAGAGTAGAGCAGGAAGACAAGAAGGCAGCCATTCCAGGAGTGGCTGCCGCACATAACGGAAGTAGTTGTTGGAGCTTTAAAAGGTCAGGAGGCAGAGACCACATGGCAGCAGAGAGCTGCATAGTACCAGCAATGCTACAGGAATAAGCATATTGCAAGGCTCTTGCAGCTTTTATGCAGGTATGTGTTCACATCTTCCTGGCCACACAGCCACCCACAGGCCTGTGTTGCTGAAGGTCTTGTCAGGTTATTGTCCCTACACACCAGTAGTCTGGGATTTCCCATCTCCCCGAACGATACCCTAGCATATGGTACCCTTCTCACCTAGAAGGGTAATTAAGTGCTTCTCACTTTTAAGGTATATAGCGATTGTCCCACTATATACATTGCATGCTTTCTCAAGAACAGAATCTTTCTTACCCTTAAGGGTTATCTCTTCTTCTCTTTTTCTAAATAAGGAATACTGTGCCTTTCTCACCTGTAAGAGACACAGTGCCCTTCCCACTATTCACAAGGGGTGCAATTTCTCACCCGCTAAGAGATATGGTGCCCTTCTCAGCCATACGGGATATAATCCCCTCTTCAGCAAAAGTTTCTTGGGTGCTCCTGCAGTTTATACAGGCTTCTTCTGTTCCCTCCCCATTCTCCAAACTCTCTTAGTATCATGGTTTTTAAAAATCTTTTTATTGAAAGTAGTCAGAGGATCAGGTGGGCAGAACAAGTAATCATGTGATCAGAGTAATTGTACATTATCCATACCTTGGCTATTCTCATCCCCAGGTGTGAGTATTATAAATAAAATCAGTATGCAATGTTTATCAAAATTCAACGGGTTACCGGTCAAGTCCCAATGGGCTCCAATTGCTAGGTAGAGCTACACAGCTAAGTTCCATTTTCAGACCAAAGATCCTTAAAGTGTGAGCTAGGATGGGTCAGCTGTCTGTGTGTTCCTTCATAGTTGTTGGCCCACAGTAATTAATTGAAGAAGGCAGTTTCCAGAGGGGACAACGCAGCTTGTTTTAAGGCTACCAATAGGGCCAGATTAATCAACCTACTCTTTGTCTTGCCAGTAGAAAAAGGGATACTTGGTAAACATGGCAGTGGAACATGTGGTATTTCTGACTCCGCCGGTGCTGCTAAGTGCAGGAAGTCTGCATCGTCTGTCTTATAAGTGGGACAGGCTCCTGGGGCTGTTGGTTCAAATGTCATAATCTTAACAAGTGTTTGTATAGTTGGTGTATAAAATACAAAGTGTATTAATCTATAGTTCATGCCGAGGCATTGGTCTGAATGAACACCTCCTTTCACACCTTGTATTCCAGCACATTTCCCAACGCTGCGTCCTTTTTCTCCTTGAGCATGAGATGCTGTCCCTCCACCAGCCCAACAATATGGTGCAGATCGCTATATTGTGCAGATGGAAGCCTTGTTTGATAATGTAGTACCCAAAAGGACTCTAGGTATTGTGACGATTCACTGGGTCTCGTTACTTCTCCCCGGAGAAGAGCCCTTCCCTGTGAGGCTAGGCAGCTGTGATCGCTACCCAATAGTACCCCTAGGGTTGGTGGACGCGGGACCTCACAGGGAGAGATTAAGGACATCTTTAGTTGTCTGACCCTTCTTGTTACTAGATTGATTAGTGTATCCTTTGCTAGTGCTACTGTTCATGATTCTTTGAAAAATGTTTGGATTTCTCCTGTTTTGAAAAAGTCCACTCTTGATCCTGCCTCTGGATAATTATCGCCCAATTACCAATGTCACTTTTATGTTGAACATTTTAGACAGGGTTGCCTACACACAATTACAGCAACATATTGAAAGCAATCACTTATTGGGTTCCATGCACTCAGGTTTTCGTGCTCTCCATGGCACTGAGACTACCTTGATCGATTTAAAAGGTAATTTATGTCACATTGTTGACTCGGGACAGGTTGCACTTTTGATGCTCCTGGATCTCTCTGCGGCTTTCGACCTTGTCGATCACTCAATACTGCTGGAGAAACTAGGAGCCATTGCAAACTGTTCTAAGAATGCTCTGTGCTGGCTGCCCTAATTTTTGGGTCCTACATCAGCCTGTGTCCCTTCTGTGGGCTTTAAATTTCCCGCTGAATTGCTTAGATGTGGTGTTCCGCAGGGAGCTTGCCTCTCTCCAACTCTTTTGAACGCATACACTCGCACTTTCTTCGATCTTCTCGATAGCATTGGCGTAGGTTATACTAACAACACCAACGATACCAAGGTGTTGATCAAACTGACTGGCAACTATGACCTAAATCTTAAAAAATCACCTCCATCAATGCCACTATCGAAAGTTGGATGATTACGAACTCCCTTGCCCTCAATGGTAATAAAACGGAGTTAATACTAGTCAGTACCTCTCAGCGCCTTGCTAAGATGGAAACCGCATATTCCGCTTTCGACATCTCAGGAGTTTCTGGAGCAGGTCCAACAGCACAGCGAGTAGAGCGCTCACTTCGACATCTGTGCAGAGCCTGCTGATGCAGGTTCGAATCCCGGCAGGGCCAAACTCAGCCTTTCATCCTTTTGAGGTCGATAAATGAGCACCACACACCGTGGGTAATAATAAGCAGCGCTCAGATACCGGAGGGTTCGTAGCGCTGTATAAATGCTAAATTATTATTTCTATTAAGACCAGTCCTTGGGTCAAGACCCTTGGGGTATACCTTGATTCTAACCTTAAGATGAAAAAACATGTTAGTCAACTGAAGGCCTCTTGTGCCTGTACAACACGTCTTATTAGACAAATCAAACAATTTTTGTCCAATTCTAAAACCGCAGCCCTTGCTTTTGCTTTGGTCAACTTTAAACTTGACTACGGAAAACGGGCGCCTCGCATTCTAACCTGGCTTGCTTACAGGTGGCGCAAAATAATGCTGTCCGAGCAGTGTGTGGCCTGTCCAGATGCTGTCCCTTACCTTTAAGTGCCTTACGGATAAGGCCCCATCTTAAAGGAGCAAGCATTCTCGTACCTCCCGCTCACTTCGGTCCAGAAATCTCAACAAACTTGAGCAGCCACGTTACAGACTCATTCGCTTTGGAGACACTAGTTTTGACTTTGATGCTCCACACCTCTGGAACTCTCTCCCACTCTCTCTTTGCCTTTGCTCAGAGCTTCTTCCTTTCAAGAAATCTCTCAAAACATGTATTTTTGACTCTGATGATTAAACCTCCTTAGGGATTCCAGCGTCCCCTCCTGGCTTCTTTGTGGCTCCTCTTGCCTTTTCTTTCTTCTTACTTGATGCGCACCGAGGCCTTTGGGCGAGTTGCACCATATTAGAGTTAATTAACATTATGCATGTAGTCAAACTAACCTTCATAATAAAATGGAAAAAACAGATAACACAAAGTATTATGCATATAGCCAAAATGACCTGCATAATAACACTGTAAATGCATATAGCCAAACTGACATGCATAACAACACTGGAAAACCGGATAATAGGAAATTTTGCGCAGGTAAGCTTGAAAGATGGTACTGTAATGAAGAAGAGTACAAAGATCACTTGTGAGCAACCGAGCGAGCTGTCTAGTTTCCAAAGTCCAGAGATTGGCTTGAAAGAATACATCAATCCAATGCAGGAGTTCCAACAGAGTTCAAGGTCAGGTTCAAACAAAAGCATTGGAGAGATGTGAAAGAGGGAGAGCTGTCCCCCGAAGAGGAAGGACGGGCTCCAGAACCGGGTGAGAGGCAAAGCACAGAAAGTACAGAACGTGCGACCAGGGAGAAGCCTTAGTCTGCCAGGACGCTGCAGATCCCTCTGGATGCCAAAACGCTGCCGGAGCCTCCTGGAAGGAGACAGCTAACCAGGGACCATGGAGACCGCCAAGTGGGAGGCAAGCATGTACACGGCTCGCCAGGGAGCTAAGAACTAAGAGGTCTGAGGAAGCATAGGGGTGAGCTAAGGAGTTGGAGAAAGAGGGTCTGGGGCCCTACAGCAAACAATAGAACGGTGCAAGTCTAGGACTCAAACCCAAGAAAGAGAGGGTCTTGGACCCTGAAGTGAATCAGAAAGTTGTATATTTGGCAGGAGACGGACCCAAACGAATACAACACACCTGTGCAAGTCTGGGACCCGCGCACAAAACCAAGATGGTCTGGGACCCTGAAACAAATGAGAGTTGCAAACCTGGCCGGAGAGTGAACCAAGTGGATGCAACAACATTGCAAGTCTGGGATCGGCATCCAAGTGGAAGAGGGTCTGGGACCCTAATAATGGAGAGGGTCTGGGAACCTGAAATAAACAAGAGACAATTACCTATTTGAGAGGGTCTGGGACACTGAAGTAAACAAGACAGTCACATATTCAGAAGGGTCTGGGACCCTGAAGCAAGTGAGAAAGAGTTGCAGACTTGGTGGGAAATGGACCAAGTAGAGACAATGCAACATTTTGAGTCTGGGACTCGCACCCACATGAGAGAGTGGAAATAAGAAGATCAAGAAAGACTGATCCTAAGACTGGTAGCAGAACATGCTGTGCTGATAGGATACGGGAACTTTGCAGGTGAGAAACTGTTCCTGCTGAATTGTATCATCAAAAGACGTCTAGGTGAAAAGTATAACCCTAGGATTGGGAACCTTTGCTTGGGAAAACAGCATACCACGCTAGTAAGAAATGGGAACCGTGAAAACAGACATTTCCTTGCCAGTTATTTGGCGACTTAAAATAAGAAGGAAGCTAGGGGAAAGGAGTACAACCCTAAGACTGGAAACTAGCATTTTGGAACATTCTTTTTGTAGCACTTTTTACTACCAGAGAAACATGGAACTTTTCTGTTTGAAAACACAAAACACTTTTTCCTTTGCGAAGAGATCAACCTTGCACACTTATATTAGATTGTTAGTGACAAAAGTAGGTTTTTTGGATACAAAGGTGACATACATTTTAGTTTTGGACTTCCTGACAATCCCATTAGTTTCATTTTGAGGTAGGGAAACCCCTCTTAACTTGAGGGATGGAGCGGCATTTCGCAACCCACATATTATTGATAAAGGTCTTTATCCAAAATTCTACAAACCTTGTGTCCGAGCCTTACTTCTTCACCCTTACACTATCATGCTCCTTGGTTCTAAAAATGTGTATGTTGTCAATCACAGTATTTTCACTTAAATGGAATAAATAAAATGTCTTCCATTGCATTTATGTGTATGCTTCGTCTATACAGCATATTTACAAAATGAAATATCAGAACAAATGCATCTATTTTTTTAATGTATCTTTATTATGTTTACCAGAGTGCAACAGAAGAAATTCAGAGTATTTATGAAAAAAACATTACATCAACAATAATTCACTCTGCATATTCATTGTTTCAGGAACTTTATGCACCCCCATAAGTCCCCCCCCTTAATCCTCCTACGCACACCATATAGAGGGAAAAACTGGGAAAACAAAATAAACTGAATAACAAGCATGAGACGTCTAGTATCTGAATAAAAGGCTCAGGGTTAAAAGGGCCATAGCGGAGACAGTCACTCGCTCTGCTCAAGTGGCAGGGCATCGCCAAGGGTATTCCCGCCCGACCCAGTCAGCGATCTGTTCTTTATCAAGTTATGGTTATACATTCTTGTACATGGTCTATTCAAGTACTAGGATTGAACTTTTCAAGCGCTCTGTAAAATCCAAGGAAGGGAAGCCACTCCCAGGTCCACCTTGGCATGTAATTCAAGCAAAAGTGATGTTAGGCTCTCCATGTCATAGACCTTACGCGCCCGTTCCAGTTTTGTTGACATATATAGTTCCACTTCCAATGAATCGTTAGACATGCTCTCGCTGCCAACAACAAGTTCTGTGGCATATGGGACAATAACACATGGACACCCCCCCACCCCCTGGTCCTCAAGGCCAAACAATACTAACAAAGCGGACAGCTCTCGCACAATTCCATCTATTGCCTTGATCCAGGCTAACGCCTCTTTCTCCAGCATTGGATCTTTCATGGATTCACATGCTTAGAATATTCCCCGTCGACAGACTGGGAACCCTCGGTAAGCTTATAAAGCCGTTTCCCATTGGAAAACGTTTGACACTTTTGTGTTCTGTCTGTGTCGTTTTGGGCCACGCACGCGCGCCCCACTAGGACGTAGTGGTATAAATGCCCCGCCCCCACGGCTCCCTTCAGATTTCAACCGTCTCCAAAGTGGGAACACCTTGTGTATTTTCTACTTGGTTAGGTTGTGCTGTTGCGGTGTTTCTCCTAATGTCGGGAAAAGCACTGTTCCGCCTGTGCGCTACATGCAGACTTAAGAAGGTGTACGAGGGGGACGGACATATGGACTGCATTTACTGTCTGCACCCTCATCACTCGGCTGACAAGTGCGACATATGTAAGGGCTTCTCCCAGAAGACTCTTAAGGATCGGAGTCGCAGACTTGTCGCATGGTTGAACGACAGAGCGGGGGCATACCCGCCTTCGGAGGTGGGCTCCACACGCAGCACGGCCTCGGTGTCAAAATCTTCAGGGGTCCCGCGCCGCTCATCGTCGTCGGAACCCCTGGTAAAGAAATCGCGACCAGTGGACAAGGAATCGTCGGTAGGCCATTCCAGGGACTCTTCTTCGAAGAAGGCCTCATCTTCAGCGAGGAAAGACAAAGAAAAATCTAAATCCTCCTCGGGCGATCGTCATAGATCGACCTTGAGTCGAGAGAAAGAGAAACGCAGGTCGAGTTCAGAAAAGGCGGGAGCAACGCATAAGCCTGCACGACCACCACAGTCATCGACGGTTGGGCAGTCGTCAACTACTTCTCTGCCGCTGACGCAATTGACTTCAACCGTTCCTGGATCGCAGGCGACGACGGCGTCTACGACGGGGCCAGCTATTGCTTCGTCGACGGATATCCCGCAAGAGGCCTGGCGTCCAGAAGTCTACGACCCAATTTTGCCGGACACACTTCTACAGCAAGAGGCCTTGTCGGTGTCCTCGGGAGACGAGGGTGAGAGGATAGCTGCCCCTGCAGACCTGGGGTTACAAGTTACCACACCTCTCTCTGGGAGCATTCCAGGTTCTGCCCCCCTGCCCAATCCGCAATCAGTTTTATCATTGGAGGTCTTGTGCACGCTGCAAACGCTGCTGAGGACACTGGATGACAGACTGCCTTTAACAACTCCGGCCAGGTCGTTCGTCGACGACCTGGGCCCGTCTCGCCAGCACCACCTTCAACCCCCACGGCAGGGCCTCCGGAAGCAAATCTCTCTGCCCCATGCCACGAGGAAGAGGAACTGTTGGATTCGGAATCAGGCAGCAGAGTGTCGTTGGTGGTCTCCTTTTCCCCCTCTAGGGATCCGACCTGGGAGTCTGATGCAGAATTGGAAACCCCGAGGAGCCCGGCTCAGCCGTCTCCCCCAGACGATATCGGGTCATTTCACAACATGATGGCCAGGGCTTGCACGGAATCCGGGCTGGCCCAAGAAGAAGAAAAGAAGGACTGTTTTCTTTTCGACCACATGGGAAAAAGGAGAAGGTCGGTGTTTTCAGTGCCCATCCTGGATCATGTGTGGAAGGAAGGTCTTCAAACCATGCGTCACCCTTTCTCAGAGCTAGCGATGAAGGGTCGCCTAGAGAAAAAATTCAAAGCCCCGGACTCTACTCCCAAGTGCCTTTCCTCACAACCAACACCTGACTCTGTGGTATCAGCGGCAGCGGCGGCGAGAAAGGCAAGGGCTCAACACAAGTGTACGACCCCCCTGGAAAGTGATGCTAGACGACAGGATGCTTTCAGCAAAAAAGTCCTGTCGGTAGGTGCTACCACAGTGAAGGCGGCCAATTCTCTCGCCATAGTTGCTAGATGCGACAGAGAGATGCGGCATCGGTTGGCGCCTATACTGGAACACCTTCCGGATGAACATCGAACAGCAGCTATGTTGCTGGTCAGGGAAGGTGAGGAAGCTTCGAATCATGCCATAAACATCGCAGTAGACCTTGCGGAGTCGGGGTTTAAGCAGGTGAACAACGGCGTAGTTCTCAGACGGCAAGCATGGCTAAAATGCACCAACTTCTGACCGGAGGTGCAGTACAAGGTACTGGATATGCCTTTTGAAGGAGACCTCTTCGGCGAGAAGGTTGACGAAGCCCTGAAGGGCATGAAGGAGGACTCGGACACGCGCGTTCCTTGAAGGCCCTCTAGCGTGGTCGGAGTTTCCGGTCTTTTCGTCCCTTCAGAGGAGCATCGGGGAATTCCAGATTTTCAGCATCGAGGGGCCAACCCTTCGGTAGGCCAGCATATTCCTCTCAGGGATACAGGCCAGCTTCGCAAGCGGCTAAACATCGCCGGGACTACCAGGCCCCCAAGAAGAGAGCAGGTTACTCGTCGTTGACGAGGGATAAACAGAACAAGGACCAGCAATGACGGGCATCAGAACGTTCTGGGGGGCAGAGTATCATGTCCCATCAACGAATGGGAGCTAATAACGACAGATCAATGGGTGTTGGACACAGTAAAATACGGACATTCCCTGCAATTCAAGAGCAACCCTCTGCATATTCCACTGGCGTGTGTAGCTCAATCCCATCTGAGCGTGTTGCTGCAGGAAGTAGCACTTATGCTACAAAAAGGGGCTATAGAACTGGTCCCATCGTCACAAAGGGGTCAAGGGGTTTATTCCCGATACTTTGTGGTGAAAAAGCCAAATGGAAAGTGGCGTCCCATCCTAGACCTGCGCGAGCTAAACAAGTCGTTGAAGAACATAAAGTTCAAGATGCTCACGCTCCAGGAGGTGATCAGGTCGGTTCAAGAAGGGGATGTTCTGGCGTCTCTGGACCTGCAGGACGCGTACGTCCACATACCGAAGTGTCGGCGACACAAGAAGTACCTAAGGTTTGTGCTAGGGCGGACTCAGTACCAGTTCACATTTCTTCCCTTTGGACTGAAATCTTCCCCCAGAACGTTCACGAAATGCTTGGCTCCGGTGGCAGCCTGGCTGAGAATGCAAGGCCACCATGTATACCCGTATGTCGACGACTGGTTGGTGAGAGGGTCCTCCCCAGCGTCGACGCACAGGAGTCTACAGGACTCCATGAGCCTCTTGCAACGGTTGGGGTTTGCGATAAACTTTGAAAAATCCTTGTTAACGCCATCAAGAAGCTTGGTCTTTCTGGGTGCACAGTTCGAGACCCAGTTGGGGTTAGTCAGACCCTCCCTCAACATGATCACCAGACTCGGACGATTGGCAAGTCAGTTGAAAATCAATTCCAGACTGTCAGTGAGAAAATATACATCAATCCTGGGAGCTATGGCGTCCTGCATTCCTCTGGTGCCCAACCGCCGCCTTTTCATGAGGCCAGTGCAACAGTTTTTGGCGGACCATTGGACGCAAGCTCAGGGCCTCTGGTCAGACAGGCTGACCATCGACGACGACGAGCTCCTATTAACTCTTCGGTGGTGGAAGGGAGTTCACAATATTTCCAAAGGAGTACCCCTACAGGAGCCGGAGTTCCGGTTCACCGTGGTGACAGACGCGTCCCTAACTGGCTGGGGAGCGCACATGGGCACTCTGCAGACGCAAGGCCGTTGGTCTCAGAAGGAATCTCTCCTGCACATCAACGTTCTGGAATTGAGAGCGGTCCGCTGGGCCCTGAGGGCGTTCCTGCCTCACATCAGGGGATCCACAGTGAGAGTTTTGACAGACAACACCACGGCAATGTTTTACTTAAGGAAGCAAGGCGGCACACAATCCAGGACCCTCTCCATCGAGGCTCAGAAGGTGTGGCACTGGACTCTAAAACACGATATATCCATCGTAGCTCATCACCTTCCAGGAGTAAGGAACAAGCAGGCGGACTCGCTCAGCAGAAATATGGACCAGATTCATGAGTGGGAAATAGACACTGAGCAATTGTCGAAGGTCTTCGAGAAATGAGGGCGGCCTCCTCTGGATGTCTTCGCCACAAAGGCGAACAAGAAGTGCGAGATGTACGCCAGCAGGTGGCCACAGGAAGATTCGGTGGGAGAAGCGTTTTCCTTCTCGTGGACGGGCAAGTTCCTCTACGCCTTCCCTCCGTTCCCTCTGATACAGAGGACTCTGCAGTGGATACGCAGGTACAGTTGCCGAGTCATCCTGATAACACCGTGTTGGCCGAGGCAACCATGGTTTTCTGACCTGCTTCACCTGTCAGCGGATCACCCGATAACGTTCCCGAAGGTGCCCAACCTCTTGTCCCGGGACGAAGGAACGCTGTGGCATCACAACCCGAGCAGTCTCAACCTCACAGTGTGGCTCCTGACTTTTAAGAATTTGGTGCCTTGAACATTCCCTCGGACTGTCGCAAGATATTACAGGCTGCGCGGGCCCCGTCCACCAACAAGTCCTACAAGTGTAAGTGGAGGAGATTCTGTACGTGGTGTCAAGGACAGGCAGGAGTGCAACCTCTGAGGGTTACTCCGGAAAAACTTCTTCCGTATCTACTACATTTGGCGAAGAGTGGTTTGTCCTTTTCATCACTAAAGGTTCACCTGGCAGCCATCTCTAGGTTCACAAGCGACAGGTTAGTGAAACACTTCATGAGAGGTTTAGTCCGGACGTTTCCCCCGGTCAAGCGTTTTCCACCGATGTGGAGCCTTAACATGGTACTTGCAGGGTTAATGAAACCACCCTTTGAGCCAATGGCCACGTCGTCGATTAAGTTTTTATCATGGAAAGTGGCTTTTCTAATAGCCATAACTTCGGCTAGACGGATCTCAGAGTTGCAGGCATTGGTCATAGAACCTCCATATCTCAGGTTTTTCAAAGACAAAAAGTGATCTTGTCAACTTGTCAACAAGTCCTCGTTTCATCCCGAAAGTTCCTACAACTTATCATAAACATTCCTCCATTGTCCTGCCCACCTTCTTCACGACTAAGGTCTTGCATACCCTGGATGTCAAGAGAGCTCTAAAATTTTACCTTCACTGAACGCGACAACTTCGATCTACGCAGCAGCTCTTCATTGCATATGGGCCTTCTGTAAAGGGGAAGGCAATTTCAAAACAAGGACTGGCCCGATGGCTCTCGTCGACGATTCCATTCTGCCACTCAAAAGCAGGAAAACCGCTACAAGGACGTCCGAGAGCTCACTCGACCAGGTCGACTTCGCCGTCGTCGACGGCGTTGTGGGCGGGGTTCCACTGACAGACATTTGCAGGGTGGCAGCATGGTCAGTGCCCCATACATTCACCCGCCACTACTGCCTCGAGCGACAACATGCGGACGAGATACAAATGGGACGAGCAGTCTTGCGACATCTTTTTCAGTAAGGTAAGCCCTTTTCTTCGAGAAGGGTCTATGCTGGTTTGGATATTTATTTGTATATGCATATATGTATATGTACGAATATACGCATAGAGGTAAACGCGTGTGTTTTATGTATGCTTTTATGGCTTACATGAATATTACTCTGTGCAGTCCTGTGGCATGTTGTTAATTTCTTATGTGATCATGATTCGCCTTTTACAGGATGGGGTGGGTGCTGGATTGCATTCACACCTCCTCCATTCTTTCAAGTTCACTGCTGTGCATTCTATTCTAAGCATGTGAATCCATGAAAGATCCAATGCTGGAGAAGGGAATAGTTTCTTACCTGTAACTCCATTTCTCCAGCATTGGTATCTTTCATGGATTCACATGCGCCCTCCGGCCTCCCCAAAATGCAATCATCTTGTAGTTCTTGTTTTCACCCCGCTCCACTTTGGAGGGGTCGACATCTGAAGGGAGCCGCAGGGGCGGGGCATTTATACCACTACGTCCTAGTGGGGCGTGCGTGCGCGGCCCAAAACGACGTAGATAGGACACAAAAGTGTCAAAGTTTTCCTATGGGAAACGGCTTTATAAACTTACCGAGGGTTCCCAGTCTGTTGACGGGGAATATTCTAAGCATATGAATCCATGAAAGATACCAATGCTGGCGAAATGGAGTTACAGGTAAGAAACTGTTCCCTTTTCAATTGTTCCGGGCCTGGGGACAGTCCCACCACACTTGCCAGTAAGTATCGGTTCTACCACAGCGCTTGGATACATTTTTGCAAGTCTGTGTGGGGTCAGTTGCCATCTGTAAAGCAATCAACAGTTATGCATTCTATATTGTACTGCCATAGAAGAGGACCACACCGCCCTGTAGATCAAACGCTATATGTCCGATGTAGCTTCTATACCCAGGTCTCTAGTCCATGTTCTTTGTGTATTAGGTGTTTGCAAGTGTCCCCGGGTGACCAGTGCAGACTATAGCTTTGAAATAAGGTCCAGAGCGGATGTATGTGAACTTAAAAACTGTTCAAACAGTGTTAAGGGACGTTTCAGATTGTCTGCCCAGTGCTTATTTGTAAACAATCTTTTCAATTGGAAATAAGCCATGGGAGGGATAGGGCCGATCTCCATACCCTTCTCTACCTCTGATTTTTACAGAGAAAGGCCTTCTTTCCACAACTGCCCCGCTCGTAAAGGCTCAGAAATTGGATCTCGAATGGGAGTGGCCCACAGGAAACTAAGAGGGGAGGGCCAAGTCGTAATACCCTGCATATCCCGAGCCTCCCTCCACAGATGCCAAAGGACTCCCAGGACCAGGAGTTTACACATTTTACAGGTCATTGTACTTTTAGGGGCCCAGAGCCATTCGCCCAAAGTGACGGAAAAGAATGTCATTTTCCAGGATGACCCTGTTTCCCTTTAGTTTCTCTAGGGTAATCCACCAACACCCGAAATTGGGCTGCGCAGTGATATTCGTAAAGGTCCGGGTACCCCCCCCTGTATCTTTCGGCAAGACTAGCGTGGAATATGCTGTGCGCGGTCTCTTGTTATCCCATAGGAAAGTCAAGAACGCCTTCCTTGCCTCTGCAAAGAAAGAGGGAGGTAACACTATCGGGAGGGCCTGAAACAAAAATAAAAGCCTTGGTAAAAGGTTCATTTTTATGGTGGTTAAGCGTGCCGCCCAGGAAGGCAAGAGCTTAGACCAAGAATGAAGATCTTTCTGAATTCTACTCTATAGTGGAGGGAAGTTGGCCCCATATAAGTCCTTAAAATTCTGTGTAAGAACCACCCCCAGGTATTTAATCCCCTTTGGCCTTGACTGAATGCTGTGATGTTGCAGGCAGGCAGTCAACAGGGAGCAACTGGAAGAGCCATCGTTTTTGAGACGTTAATCTTAAAGCCCAAGCACTGACCGTAATCAGCAATCTGTGTGACAAGGGCCGGTATGAACTTTGTGGGGTTCCCAATATATGCAAGAATGTCATCTGCATATAAAGCTAATTTTTGTTCTCCACCTCTAGTCATAAAGCCACGAATCTGATCGTTCGATCGGATTGCATTTGCTAGGGACTCCAAAGTCAGGGCAAAAATCAGCGGGGACAGTGGACAAGCTCGTTTTGTGCTACGACTTGGGTAAAATTCCTCCGAAGCCACCACATTCATAATCACTGTAGCTCTGACATTTTGATATGACATGGCACCCGCGCACCATCTTGCCCCCAATCCCGCTCCCTTCAAGGCCCCTTCCATGAAAGCCTACTCCACACAATGAAAAGCTTTTTCTCTGTCTATGGATAATAATGGGGAGTCCTGTCCCCTTCCGCTCATGCCTACCATCAGGTCAAGAGTCTTGCGGATGTTGTCAGCCCGGACGACCCCTCACAAAGCCCACTTGGTCACTATGCACCAGTTTCAGGAGAACACTGCTAAGCCTAGCTGCCAGGACGCTAGCAAAAATGTTTGCGTCAACATTAATCAAAGAGATTGGGTGTTATGAACCATAGTCCAAATGATCTTTGCCTTCCTTTGGTAAGATTATGATTCTGGACCGGGTAAAATAATCTGTGGCTCTCCCTCCCTCTTGCTGTCAAGGATGGCACTCTGTCAAGAGTGGCACAGGTCTCCCAGGTAGGGTGTGGGTGGCTGTGCGGATGTAAGGTGACAGATAAGTACACACACAGCAGGAAACTCAACAAGAAAGAAAAGTAGGCAACTGTAGGGGAGGACAGAGGAGTCAAGGAAGAGAAGGACATGGATCAAGAACAAGGGGTTGCAAACAAGGAAGAGAGCAAGGGAGCAGCAGCCAGGAAAGAGGGGGGCTGCAAACAAGGAAGCAGGGCTGCAGTACCGAATGGTACAAGGTACAGAAAAACTGTAGTGGATTGCAGAGGACTGTAGTAGGCTGCAAGGCAGAGAGTCCAGAGGAGCAGGACTG
Organism: Ambystoma mexicanum; assembly: GCF_040938575.1. Taxonomy (NCBI): domain Eukaryota; kingdom Metazoa; phylum Chordata; class Amphibia; order Caudata; family Ambystomatidae; genus Ambystoma; species Ambystoma mexicanum. The sequence goes on along the minus strand of NC_090921.1, from coordinate 1,172,809,143 downwards.
AGAGCTGTAGTAGGCGGCAGACAGAAAGCCCAGAGGAGTAGGGCAGCAAGGAGTGAACCCAAAGGAACAGGGCGTAGAGGCAGAGAGACCAGAGAGTCAGGGCTGAAAGCAGAAGAGAGTATCAGGCTGCAAGGCAGGGAGCCCAGCAGAGCAGAGTAGCAAGGAGCAAGCTCAGAGGAGCAGAGCAGCGAGGAAGGCAGCCGGAAGGCTATGGCTGTAGGAAGCCGAGTGTAACAGGCTGCAAGGCAGAAAGCCCAGAGGAGCAGGGCTGTGAGGCAGGGAGCCCAAAAGGCTAGGGCTGTAGGCAGCAGGGTGTAGCGGGCTGCAAGGCAGGAAGCCCAGAGGAGCAGGACTGTGAGGCAGGGAGCCCAAAAGGCTAGGGCTGTAGGCAGCAGGGTGTAGCAGGCTGCAAGGCAGGAAGCCCAGCGGAGCAGGGCTGTGAGGCAGGGAGCCCAAAAGACTAGGGCTGTAGGCAGCAGGGTGTAGCAGGCTGCAAGGCAGGAAGCCCAGAGGAGCAGGTCTGTGAGGCAGGAATCCCAAAAGGCTAGGGCTGTAGGCAGCAGGGTGTAGCAGGCCGCAAGGCAGGAAGCCCAGAAAGTGCACTGGAACAAAAGCAGGAAAATGCAGGAACAGCATACAATTTCGAGACAAAAGGCAAAAAGGGGCTGGGAGGACTCTTGATGCAAGAGACTGAGCTCCTGCAGGCAGCTGCTTAAATACCGCCCTGCCCTGTACTGAGGCAGGCTAATTGGCAGCACCTGGAGCAGCACACCTGAATACAATCTGCCTCCTCCCTCTCTGGTCCTGAGATGGTGAAAGCAGCACTGATCCCTAGGGCTTCTGGGGATTCTGGTTCCAATGCTGACGAATGGGAATGGCCAGGAATTGATAGCTGTAGCAAGGTGCATTGTGGTACATGTAGTTAGTTGAGTTATATAAGAAGGCACCAAAGTCACGCAAATGGGAATTAAGTACCAAAGTGTGAATAGGGGTTGTTCCAAGAGTATTCTGAAGATAAATGAATAACAAATAGTCCATGATGGTTGCCAATTTGGGCGTCCATGGTGCAGGCATGACACTTGCATACTTTCAAAGAGTTTTATCAAAAATGGAATCAAGAGCAGTCTGTACCTCCTTATAAAACGCGGGGGTAAACCCATCTTGTCCTAGAGCTGAGCTCGGTCTTAATCGCAAGTCAGCTAAGAGAATTTCCTCCCCCTGCACCGGAGCATTCAAGGCCACATTCTATTCCTCCAATAGATCGGGGAACATAGGGGATCTCAAATATTCTCACATTTCACTGTCCGGCCCAGTGTACTCTGCTGTGCACAGTAGAGAATTAAATTGTTCAAATGTCTGTACTATTTCTGTAGGTTGCATGATGGTCTGACCCTCCTCTCGTATCTTATGTACCGCCCATTCAGCTCTCTGCTTTCATTGCTTCAAATAGCACATTTGCGCCAGAGCTTTTCCCTTCCATATTGACCCTAGTTTTCGCCTTAGCACCTTAACCTCGTCACATGTTCTTTCCACCCGAGATGGTTCTTCCCGTAGCGTCTTCTCCTATGCCCTTTATCTGCACTCTGAGTTGGGATTCCCGCAACATCCACTCCCTTTTCTTAGATGCCCCTTTCCGCAATTAAGAGCCCTCCTACTGTAGCCTTAAAAGCTTCCCATATAATGTGGAGCGGCACCTCCCCAGTGTCCATTTTAAAAAACCTCCCCCCCACCTCTTTATGCAAGAATACCCTGAATACCTAAAGAGCATGTCATTGCAAACCCATCCGCTGCCAGCTTGAGGGAATGTCACTGTGCACATAGCGTGGTCTGACCATCCTATCACCGGATTCCTGCAGCCACAATATTGTGCTCTTGAGCCCCCTCCAAAAGGATATAATCGATTCTGGACCATGTATTATGTGGGGGGAATAAAATGTAGAGGACCGGCTCTGTGGATGTATGGCTCTCCATTGGTCAATAAGAATGTTGTCGTAGAGAACTTGACTGAAATTAATAATCTTGTGTATCGCTGGTAGTGTAGTCCCCACTCGCATACATGACCTTAATTATTGAATTAAGATTGCCCCGCACATCAGAGTACCATTCTTCCACCTACTGACCTCTGCCATGGCCTCGCTATAAAAATAGAATTGGTGTTGGGTGGGGGGAGTAAAATTCATAAAGAATGACCGCCAAGTCCCCAACCTTCCCATTATGTGCCAAAAACCACCCTTCCATTCCCTTTTGGACCTGATGAAATTCGAGCCCTAGGGATTTGCTGATGAGAATCCCCACCCATGCCTTCTTCGTCAGACTAGAAGACCAGTAGGCACCTAAGGGTGTATTCCTCACCCTGTTTGCCTTTAGTCTCCTGTAGAAACAAGATCTCAACCCCTGATTGTTGATACTCCCAAATCAGCATTGTACTCTTCTGCAGGGAATTCAGGCCTGTCACATTACGGGAGCCCAGCCTCACCCCGCTGTTATGCATTGTCATAGAGGAGTTTGACATCCCCTTCAAGTGCAAATCCCCCCATCGGGGCGTCTCGAATTTCCACAGTGGCCAAGAACCTCCGGCCCAGCGCCATCCAGCCGCTCGTATTCCGTGCCTCTTCACCGCTTCCCCTCCTAGTATCCCCTTGTTTGCGTCCATCCCAATCCAGTTGAGATGGGGATGACCACCCAGTCTGCGAGGATATACGCTAAAAAAAAAGAAAAAAGAAAGGGTCATCACAAAGGGACACCTGGCCCGCTCCATCACATTACACACAATAAGGCAGCAAAGCAGCGGACTCCTGGGACTACTGAAGCAGACTCAACTTATAATTGAAGCACCAAAGGATATTCTGGGCTGTGTCGGCCAACAGTGCATCATTAGAAGAAGGACCCCAAGGGGTCTTTGCCGTCACATGGAGAAACAATAAGGCACGCAGATCCAGTTAGCTCCTCACGGAATATTGAATTTACGAAATTCCTTGAGTTTTGGGAACGGCCTCTGTGCGGGCCTTTGAGTGTTTCAGGGGCCTGGTCATTGCCCCTGATCTCAGCACTACGGTCTCCCACCGAAAGCTGGGTGAGTGCTCCATGAACTTCGTCCTTCGAGACAATCCTGCAATCCTCGCCTCTGTAAGAAAATGAGAGGGAAAAAGGGAACCCCCAGCGGATGCCCCACTCCGGAAGCAAATTTATCAGGGGTCGACAGTCCTTGCATTTCTGAAGGGTCAGTGCCAAAAAATCCAGCTAGATTTGAATACATGATCCCTCAAACTGAATTTCTCCCTTTTCCCTGGTGATCTGCATAATGTCAATTTTGTGCTTAAAATAAAGGCACTTAGTGAGCACAAAGCATTTGTATGACTGCATAGTGAATCCTATCAAAAGTAACCTCGGGGGGTGCGGGGGGGCACTGTTGAGCAGCGCGAGAATGCAGACCTAATCCTCGTCGCTCCGCAGAGGCCGACTTTAATCCTGATGAAATATCCTGTAATCGGCTGATGTCAGTGGAATAAAATATATATTGCACAATCTGAAGACCTCCTCAGTGGAATATCCACTCTTACGGCGAGATAGGGCGAAGAATTGGGGAAGAAATTGGCAGGAAGCACAAAGCGGCCAGCGCCGGGTGCCATCTTGTATGGAGCGCGGATCAGGTCCAGAAGCAGACCCAGACACAGGAAACACCCTGCGGAGACATCGGGGAGCCACTCCGAGAAGTCTCACAAGGCGAACGACTACATGCCTGTAGAACGTCAGCCCTCCGACGCAATATCGGGCCTAGTCGGGAAGGTAACGCAGCAGCAGCCAATGAAAATAGACACCTTCTTGATGTGCCACGTTCTGGTCCAAACTCAGAGGTTCGAATGCAGAGCCTCAGACTGAGCACTTTGCAGGCAAACAAACGCAGGACGAAGCGGACCAGTGCAGAGAGCCACAATAGAAGTAGCGTATGATCCGCATCATCTCCAGGATCGCATTGGGAACGGTTTCCTCCCATACTTAATGGTGGCAATTACTACGGGATGCTCAGCACAACTGGGCTAGAGGGTTACCATACCATAGCCAACACTTGATTTGTTGCCCGCGGTGTTGATGGCCACACTAATGACTCGATTTCGGAGCGGGACCAGGGGGTGAACTGGACACTAGACACCGGAGAGCGTAGCGCGTACAGCGGGAGAATCTATCACTCGTGAGGCAGGCACAGACGCATATAACGGCAGGCCCAACGTTCTAAGGCAAGGATATTGCCAAGAATCCGCATGAGGACGACCCCTGGAAGGGATAACAACTAGTTACTATACAAAACTGGTGAGCAAAATGGAGGGAGTGATTACCCATTCTGCCAGGATCTCAGGGCTGGAGTGATCAACCCCTCCCCCACCCCTGTGCCTTGGGGAAACAACTTGCAGCAGGAATGAGCACTGCACTTACCGAGTACAGCACACCACAAAAGTTCCTCTGAACAATACAATATGCACAGACCCTGTCATCTGAGATATTACAGTGCACCAAGAGTGCACCTCCTTGCTACATCAAGTGGAAAGGAAAACCGGCATTACAGATTGAGGAGAAGTGATGCACAGCACCCAAGAAGATAACTCGGACACCAAGAACGAACCCAATAACCTACAGCGTTCCTCCAAAGTGAATAAACAGGGTGCACCCACAGAGTTCTAAGAAGGAACTAAAAGAAGGTAGAAAGAGAAAAACCAATAATGACACCGACTGAAAGAGCGTGAGACATCTGTTGGAACCACCGGAAGGACTACTTACAAAATGGTGAAAGGTCAACAAAAAATGGAGACATACGTCGGAGCTAAAACCAAAGCAGTCCAACAGGTCCCCGATCAACCAGAGGTGTGACCCAGGAGCACCAACAGCATCAGGGAGAGTGCTCCTAGAGAACCTCATGACGGCAATTCAAGACACAGGGACGGTACTGGAAACCAGGATCCAAGAAGTGGGAGTAGATGTCTCACTAGTACATGCAGGCCTGGGGAAGGTGAACTAGAGAGTGGCATCAGCCGAACAATGGATAAGTGACCTGGAAGACGTTGGGGAAACTATGCGCAACAAAGTCCAGGGCCTCGTGGGGGCCACAAAGACTCTAGAGGACACTGCACAAGATGCCAAATGCCAAAGTACATTCTAGGAGATGTAACATTCGACTGGTGGGGGTCCTGGAACGGATGTAGGGAGACAGCACGGAGCCCTTCATTGAGAAAATTATACTAGACACGCTACAAGCCTGTGGCCTCTCCAAACTATTCACGGTGGAGAGAGCGCACAGGCTACCAGGCCGCCCCCCACCTCCAGGAGTGTTCCCACGGGCCATAATAGCCAGGCTCCTTAATTTCAGGGACCGAGACGTGATCCTGCAAGAAGCCCGGAAACAAGGGAATATTCTGATGGAAGATGCACGAATCCTGATATTCCCGGTCTTTACACAAGAGGTACAAAGACAAAGACGAGCCTTTGACTCAGTGAAACTCCGGGAACATGGCTTGAGGTACATGATGTTCTTTCAGGCAAAACTAAAAGTGCTAGCAGATAATCAGTCGCCCTTCTTGCACACACCGAACGACGCCTGGAATTAGTTGGAATCTAAATATGGCCAACCCACCACCTCAAACGCATGGAACGACAAAGAAGACAAGAAGTGATAACGTAGCGCAGGATTAGATTACAATGGACACATAATATGGACGACATCCGATGGAACTGTGAAGTAAGGAGGAAAGTAGCATCAGAGTTTACAGCCGACGCTGATGCCGAACCCCTGACTATGACCTTACCGACACAAGCGAGACCGAAGGACTAAGCAGTCCCACGTGTATCTTTTTCCTTTGTAATGTTTGTTGACAGAGCCCGACACAGTTCGAGGCAGGAGTTCACTCCTGCGCCTCAAATGTTTGGGGAAGACGGTGAGTAAAGGGGAAGGGAACCAGGAGGTGGGAAGAGGGGGGAACGGGAGGGAAATGGAGGGAAAAAGTAGTGGGTACAGCACGAACCTACCACAGAAGGCCGACCATATTCAGAACAACAACACACACTATGATTCGCCTGAGCAAAGGGATGCAGATGACTCCAATGAGAAGATAACTACATTCTATGACAAAAAGGCATGATCAGGGAAACGACTGGTACCTCAGGCACTCCCGATAGGGGGAATAATTAGAGGGACCAAAATACGACCTCATGCTGAATGTCATGTAAAATAGGAACTTGGAATGTACGGGGCCTGAGCAGAAGATCTAAGCGAGCCCAAATCAATCATTTTTTGTGCAGACATACTATCCAAATTGCACTATTACAGAAGACACATATGACCGAGGACGATCTTAAGGAACTGCGAAAGAACTGCAGAGGCACATTGCTAGGCACCTCATACTTCTATTCCCCAGGGGTTCTCATCTGGGTAGCACTCTCAATGCCACTACAAGTACAGACTACGGCGGGAGATGATGAAGGACGCACGTTTATTATAAGAGGTACACTAGAGGGACACACTTTGTGTTGGGAATTCATATGCACCTAATTCAGATGATGAAGACTACTTCCAAAAGGTAGGCGAGCTACTAGGCAAACACAGACCAGACATCCTCATTTGGGGGTTTGGGGGGGGGGGGTTTAATTGTTATTTGGATCCAGACATAGACCGGCAGGAACCAACGACCCCGGTCATCACAATCCCTTAACAGAATGGTGTCAGAACTGGACTTACGTGAATTATGGAGGGGGTCACATGGAAACGATAGTGAATACTCTTATTACTCTTAGGTGCATGGGTCACACTCTCATCTGGATTACCACTTCACGGGCACCAAAGACGCACACAGATTCTCCCAGACAGAATACCTAGGGAAAATAATTTCCGACCATGCCCCATTGGTCACGGTACTGCAGATGGGTTGATGTCGTCCGGTGATACCAATCCGGTGGCTAAGAACAGAACAACTCAAAGATAGAGTCTTTGGCGCAAAGATAAGGGAAGAGATAGTCTCTTTTCTGGGTAATAATGAGGTGTCGGTGGAGGAGGTGGATGTTCTCTGGGAAGCCCTTAAGGTAACAGTCTGAGGGGTGTATTTTGAAAACGGTGGGGATGAGAAAGACTCTCTCCCGGAAGCTGAAGGAATCAGTGGGCATGATTAGGAATCTGGAAATTGATCTGGGAAAGGGGAAAGAGGTGGGGCAGGAATTATCAGAAGCAATTAGGACTCGAGCCTCGCATCAAGAAGCCCTAAATAACTTTGACAGGGACTGCTATACCAAGCGAGTCCACGGGGAGGGGGATAACCCGGTCGGCTGCTGGAGTGGCTGATTCATAAAGAACACTGAAGGGGCGCAATTACACAGGTCACGGATAGCGAGGGTTCCAGGGTGACCACAAAGCAGTAAATCAATGAGACCTTTCAGCAATACTATAAGGCACTATACACAAGCAATGGGGCGTACTCTGAGCAAGATGCTTCAGACCTAGTAGAAATCCCACGGATGCCCAAATTGACGGCACTCCAGAGAGAAACACTGGAATCTCCCATAGAGGTTGAGGAAATTGAATGGGCGCTAAAACCGATGCAGAAAGGGAGGACCCCGGGAACAGACGGCCTACCAGTCGAATACTACCTAGAATATGCTGACCTACTACTCCCGGTTTTGCAGAGAGTCTGCAAGGAGGCTTTCTCCAAGGGAGTTCTCCTTGAATCCATGAGGGAGGCACTGATCACGGTTATCCTGAAACCCTGCAAAGAGCCGCTGCTTTGCGGGTCATACAAACCCATGTCACTCTTAAACGTAGATACAAAACTCCTGGGAAAGATAATAGCATTAAGACTGGAGAAAGCTGTTATCAGCATCGTACACCTCGACCAGTGCGGCTTTATAGGAAGGCGGTACACCTCTATGAACATCAGGAGGTTATATTTCATAATGGAACACACTTGGCAGTCAGAGGAGGAATTGGCATTGATGGCCCTGGATGCATCCAAGGCCTTTGATTCAGTGTAGTGGAAATGGCTAATTAAGGTTCTGGGGGGTATAGGGATGGGCCCCATAATGCTGCATTGGATCCAATTATTGTGCACCGACCCCCAAGCAAGAGTGAAAACGGGTGAGTGGATATCAGGGAAATGGACACTAAAGAGGGCACACGACAAGGATGCCCAGCATCACCAATATTATTCACCCTGGCACTAGAACCCCTGGCAGGGTACTTCAGGCACTATATAAATGAGACGGGGATCAGAATTCATGGTATCGTGCACAACATATCACTGTAGATGGACGATGCAATGATATATGTGAGTACCCCAGGGTCAACATCCCAGTAATACTAGAGGTACTTCATAATTTAAGAAAACTGTCGGGCTATAGTGTCAACGAGGGGAAATCTGTGCTGTTCCCCCCAGGGGGCCATGAGTACACTACCATCAGACTCGCTCCCCCAAGGAGACATCCGTTGGGAACCAGTTTCGGGTCCTGCCGTTCGGTTTGACCCCCGCCCTGCTGGTCTTCACCAAGCTGATGGTGGTGGTGGCAGCATGTCTCAGGAAAGGGGAGATTCACGTCTACCCCTACCTGGACGATTGGTTGATCAGGGTGCGCTCTCCCGAGCAAGCCCTGGATCATCTGTCCATCACCTGCCACTACCTTCACAAGCTGGGCTGCTCCCTCAATTTAAAGAAGTCACATTTGACACCTACCGAGCGGCTCCAATACACCGGAGAAGTGCTCGACACATCCCTGGGGCAGTGTTCACCTCCCCAGGTGAGGGCTCATCACATTCTGCAGATGGTGAACAAGTTCCAACGTGCCCAGAGTCTCCCAGCGTTCGAATTCTTGAGGTTGCTCGGTCTCATGGCATCCTGCATTTTCCTGGTGCCAGAGGCCAGGCTGCGGATGAGATCCCTGCAGTGGAATCTCAATATGCAGTGGTCGCAGTTCTCCGGCAGGATGTCAGATCCCGTTCAGAATTCGACCTCGGTCGCCCAAGATCTTCTATGGTGGGCAGACGAAGGCAATCTGATGAAGGGAGCACCATTCTGGCAACCATGGCCAGAGGTGACGATTGTGACAGACGCATCCCTCACAGGTTGGGGGCGCTCATGCCAACGAGTTGAACGCCAGCGGACGTTGGTCGCCCTGAAGGCTTTTCTGCCATCTGTGCAGGGGAAGAATGTCCTGATTATGACGGACAGTACAGTGGCCATGCACTACCTCAACAAAAAAGAGGGGGCAGAGAGGCGATGCAGCTCTGGTTCTGGGCCATCCAGCAGGAAGTTTCCATCTTGGCATTTCATCTGGCTGGAGATGAAAACGTGGCGGCAGATGCTCTGAGCAGGCAGAGCACGGTCTCTCACGAGTGGGAGCTGGCTCAGGAAGTTCTTTTGGAGATCTTCGCCCTTTGGGGAATCCCAGAAGTGGATGTCTTCGCAACCAGTGTCAACCGGAAGTGAGAAAGATTCTGCTCGCAGGAATTTCCTCCAAGAGGTGCCTTAGGGGATGCGTTCGTGGTGACTGCTGTACGCATTTCCTCCAGTCCCTGTCATTCCGCAAGTGTTGGAGAGGTTACGGAGGTTTGGTTCCCGAATGATCCTCATTGCCCCGGCGTGGGCCAGGAGAGCGTGGTACCTGGACCTTCTAGACATGTCCATCTGCCCTCCACGCCATCTTCCCTACCGAGACGATCTGCTCTCACGGGAGGGGGGTTGGGTTCTCCATCCAGAGGTCAAGTTTCTCAGCCTTCATGCTCGGTATCTGAAAGGTTGAGGTATAAGGATTGGGACCACCCCGAAGACGTGATGAGGTGTTGCTTTCAGCCAGAAGGCCTGCAACGAAATCCCTGTACTGTTGTCGTTAGAGAAAGTTCTGTGACTGGTGCAGGGTACAGAATATGGATCCTTTCCAATGTTCCATTCCTTTGGTTTTGTCTTTTTAGCTTTCTTTAGCCCACAAGGCCCTGCAAGTGGGTACCATTGAGGGTTACCTGGCGGCGCTGTCCATATTTAAGCTCCCGTCTGAGGAATGTTCTTATTTTAAGATCCCTTTGATTTCTCAATTTCTAAAAGGGCTAACTAATGTGTTTCCACCGTCGCCTTTCCAGGTGCCGGGATGGGATTTGAATTTGGTTTTAAAGTTCCTAATGGGAGCTCAGTTTGAGCCCTTACATTCTTGTCCATTGCGACTGTTGTCCTTTAAAACTGTGTTTAGTTGCGGTTACTTCCGCTCGCAGAGTGAGTGAGTTGCAGACACTTTCCGCCAAGCCACCCTTTACTGTTTTCCATAAGGACAGGGTTGTCCTACGGGTGCAGCCTTCTTTTCTTCCGAAGGTTGTGTCAGAATTCCATTTGAGCCAGAAGGTGGTTCTTCGGGCATTTCTATCCTCCTCCACATCCTGGTAAGGAGGAGGAGAGGCTCCATAGGTTGGATCCTAGGAGAGCTTTGAGTTTCTATCTCTCACGGATGTCCCGGTCAGAGTGGATGATCCACTCTTTGTTGGTTATGCTGGAAGGCGCTTGGGTCAGGCTGTTTCCAAACAGACCTTGTCCAGATGGATCATTTTGACGATCTCTGAGTGTTACCGTTTGGCGGGAAAGGACCCTCCAGTAGGCTCACAGGCTCACTCTACTAGGGGTGTGGCTGCCTCCACTGCCCTACAGAGGGGCGTTCCTGTTCGCAATATGTGTAAAGCAGCCACATGGGCCTCTGCACATACTTTTGTGAGGCACTATTCCTTGGACTCCATCCATGGGCAGGATTTGGCCTTTGGTAAGGCAGTCCTTTATTCAGCCATTTGATTGAGCATTCTAAAATTCTAAATTCTTTTCCAACCTCCATAAATTGTTACTACCGCCGTATTACACATCGCCCTCCCAGCCTGCCCCTCTACTAAGAATTTCTTATGCGATTGCAGCTTACGTTTCCGCAAGGTTTTCTGCAGTCATACTGGCAGGAGATTGGTGCCACACGTTCTGGGAAAAAACTATAACTGAGGCTCCGGGCTCCGTGCATCCTATATATAACATCAGGTGACGTCGACTCTCGACGGAGGCCTTCGAGGCCAACGGATCGACGTCATCGACGCAGAACGCCCTCTGCCGAAAAAATTTCCGAAGCAGCACAGCTGTGGACATTACCTGTCATAGATGTGGAATACGTCGGAGGACCATCCCATCGAAGGAACGTTACCAGACATGGTAAGTAACTTGTTCGACTGGGCTAGACTAAGGAACAAAGGGTGCACAAAAGTGGGAGATCTCCACGAGAGAGGGAAACTATTACCATTCCAGGAATGGTGCCAACGATACGACCTGCCCGAAGGAGCTTTTCTAAGTTATGCCCGAATAGTTAAAAGAATAGCGGCCCTGTCGGAAGACAACCCTGAAGAGCCAGAAAATAACCCTCTAATGCACCAGTTGCTAGACATCACCAGTAGTCAAGGTCTGATATCACACCTTTATCAACAGATAAGTGGAAGGAGGAAACTCACTGAGTTATCTGTGAAAGCAAAATGGGAGTGAGATGTAGGAAGAGAGATGCCAGACGAGCAATGAGTTAAAATATGGGAACAGACCCATAAGGTGTCAAACGGCAGGTTTAGACTCATCCACTATAATTTCATTCACAGGGTATACATGACCCCTATTCACCCTGCGGCTTCCCGACCCGTTTGTCCACCGTCTGCCTCGTTTCAGGGCGTTTAGGAATATGTTTGTCACTGGTCGCCCGCCATTACTCCTCATTGGGCCAGTGAAGCGACAGACTAGGCTACCATGTCACCTGCAACCACTTGTGGTCTCAAAATGCATGCACTATTGTCTTTTTAAGTAGTGCCATAGTGTCTCTAGTTCTCATCTTGTTGACTAATGAATACTTGGATTTAAAAAGTCATATACTGACTAGCATGAGATAGCATGTCTCTAGTGACTCCTTGGGGGCATAAACATTTTGTGATAAATTGTGGACAGTTGTGACATAATCTCAAAATGTTCCCCAGATGAATAGAATTATCTCACTGGAGGAAAAGCAATTGAATCTCAAATAACTTTCTTACTGTTGTTTTCTGTAATGTGACATGTCCATATATATACAATGCTGTAGCTTTTGACAAATAATAATGGTATTACTGTGTACCAAGCATCACCATAAGTTATTATCACGTAATGGTTTCTTTTATATATATTTTTTTAATCATGTGTTTAGACCAGAGCAAGAGTGCACACATCACTCGTGTATAATGTGACAGATTATGGGGAATATGCTGGGGCCGGTAGTAATTGGAAAAACAATAACATGAGTTGCATACAAGAAAATAATAAGCAAGTCATACAATTAAGACCTTTTAAACACGTTTGTTCATATGCTTAAAGCGACCTAAAAAATAAAATAGGAAATTGATGTTTACCCAGCCCTTGCTCTCAGACGCGTCTTCAGCAGCGGCAACGAGCGCTCAACACTGGCTGTTGCTGTGGTCCGTGTAGTGGAGCTGGAGTGACAGGCTACGATAAGATTCCTGAGCATGACAAATGCCTCATGCCCTATTGGGAAGTGCATTACCTAATCTTCCCAACTATACGGATACTCGAGGGGACCCCTCTAACTAGGTGGGATCTCCTGGCATTATCCGACCAATTATCCATCTGTCGACACAGCAACCTTTAAGTGTCCGCCCAGCCCTGATGAATGTGGCCTTTACCTTGTCTGTGCCACTGAAACCGGTAGGCTTTTTGTGGCTTTTTTACCAGGAACAAGCCCAGACGAACAGACAAATTATTTTCTTGAAACTCGTCAGGCCTTCCTATTTTTGACTCCCCTTCAAAAAAAGATGGGAATCACTAATATTCCTATCTGGACTCTGAAAAAATTATGAAAAAGACCAGAGCAGAAACAATATGGGAGATCTGAATCTCTAGGACATTTTGAAAAATGAATACAAGTATCCACTAGAAATACACATATATATATATATATATTCTCTTTTTATACCCTGCGGATAGAGAAACCTAATTAAAAAAATCTTTTTTCATCTATGAAGCAGTTTTTAAGCAATCCCAAGTACCTCACAAGAGGGTGAACCCAAATTAAAAATTAAATATTTGACTAAAATATCAGTCTTCTGTTGTGCGAATACATAAGGGTACACTCTGGCATGAGAACCCCCCCCCCCCTTTGGTCCCTTTGTGTCAAGTAACAAAAACAAACCCCATTTTATATGCTGCTTCATTGGCTTGTATGTTGATAAACCGTTGGTATGCGCCAGTCGCACTTGAAACTCCTTCCTGATATCTCATACAACGTATGCTGGAATAACTCTAAGGACTCTGACTCCCAGTCCTCCATGAATTTACCAAACAGAGGCTCTATAAGCCATGAGCCTGTACCATCTGGTAAAAAAATTGACACTTTTCATTTGACCGAGAAATAAAGTAGAATTTGTTAGCATTTATTTTTTACATTTTACACTCTGCTGGAACTAGATAAGGCAAAAGTACAGAACATCAGGGTTCGACAACAAATTGTCATAAAATAAGACGCATCAAATTTAAATAAAAGGCCATATAAATCAGCGGCGAACAGTATAAAAAGTGATATATTTTCCTGAAAATAATTTTTGGTTGGGATTTGGGCTGTGAACAGAAACATTTATTTTAAAAAAAGGAACCAGTGAACAATGATTGGTTGACTTAAATGAACAACAATAAATGTGACATGCCAAAGATAGAAAAACAGGAGATTGTTGGACATGTAGAATGTACTCCTTCATTAATGGGAATACGTGGCCGAACAGTGCAGAAGGACAATCCGCATTCACAGAACTGAGGTAGAAGGTACACTGGCCTGAAGTCCCCTTGCTGTGTTATGTAAAGTGTCGGAGGATCATTTTTAGATGGAGTTTTGGCAACATCCATTTTCTTCCCAAGTTGGCATGACTTGACAACGATGGTAGAGCACCAAGTGGAAACGTCTTTCATTCTACTAGGGTCTGGATCCGAAGAATCGTCCTCTGTATCAGTGATCTCCTCCATTTTTTCCATGCTTTGCTTTGATTCATTTTCTTCGTCTGTGTATTCCAGTTAATACATGAATCCCTGAATACCGCCCATGTTTCTTGATGACCGAAACAACAAAAAAAGGTTGAAAAAGAAAAAAAAGTGAGATTAAATTGTAAGTCTACATGAAATTCACAAACTACTTAAAATTAAATTAAGTCAATCCAATTGTGTTTAGAAAAAAAAAGGCGCTTGAGTTAGAAAGAGAAAGCATAGGAATAATTGATTTTAAAAAAGTACATTCAACAATAACTACATTTGTCAGTGGGATCATAGTGCCTAAAAAACATAAGTGGAGACAAATTGGGATAAATTGCTAATTCACGATGTATAATTGCATCTTTGTATTGTCATGAAGGCAAGCAGTTTGCGGTACTAGAAACACAAACATAAACTTAGTTTGCATCAGAGTGGACTATGTTGGAGTTAGTTGGAGATTATGGTTAATGAGAAATAAATACAGTTCACACTATGCAACGCAAGACTCCAATACTGGCATTGGAGAAAGGCTTAGTTGGTATTTATAGAACAAAAAACCGTCTTGCGCTTTTCCATGGCGACAAGTGAATACATTGCATACAAAAGACTACTAGCTCTGGCGTCCTCTCACGTCACGTCACAGAGGTGTTTTGCAGCTGCAGCAGCTGACATCAAAAGCTGGGACATGTGCTATGATTTACTCCCGCCACGGCACTTGAACTTAGGTTGATCGTGCTGCAGATTACATTATCACAAGATGGCGGGTAGAAACCGGTGCGGTTCAGATATTAATTGTTTGAAATGTAAGTGCTGCTTATGCAAAAACGTTTAATACATTGATATATGGTGAGATGCGCATGTCATTATGATTGGTCGAATTTAGCACGTAAATGAACCTTTCCTGTATTCTTGAATGTCTTTTGACCTAGCTAGCCTGACATTCATTATTTTACAACCTTACCTATAATTCAACCTTCTTAAACTGCATTCCAGTGGTTGCTCAATGTTATTAATGCTCACACTTGACCGGTTTCTTTGTGTCTGCTCACTAATTCTAAATATATATTACAGAGCTGAGTACATTCCTGGAATCCATAAATCTTTTTTTCATTCTTTTTCCAAATATTTTATGTATAAGCCACATCTATATTTTGGACTATTATGCCCTGTGGAGGATCAGAAGAAGGATGTGTACACTCTGAGAACATGTTCCAAATCACTATGGGCTATTCCCTACCTATTGTCATGCCCGGAGGGGTATCTGCACTCCCTCCCTAACCATGGAAGCCGAATGGAGTTCAACCCTCCCACCTTGGCACGAGTCCCTGATTTCTAGTAAACAGGTCACCACAAGGCAGCCAGTGGGGGGGAAAAAGGGTTAGGGAAAGGTTGTGGATAGGAAGGGGTAAGTGGGGTAACTGGAAGGAGTGTTAAGAATGCGTGATTGGATAGGTTGGGGATATTAGGGTAACAGTCTCTGCACATGCTTAATACTATGTGCCTTGCTCCTGTGCACTAATGATTCAGTACCATAACCCCTGTTTATTTTCATGCAATGAAAACATACACTTGCTATTTACCTATAGTCTCCTGTCCTGGCCTGATGCATGCTCCTAACTGATACTATATTGATGAAGCAAGCTATGTGTATAGATGAATGAACACTCATGACAAACAACATAACACACGAATAGCGTCATGGAAAGTACTAAACCACAACAAATGAAAGCAATGAAACAGTGATATCATACAGCAAGGGAAAGTTGTCTTTTCCCTACAGTGTTCTTATTCTAATGCATCACTGTGTCAGGGAGAACTGCCTAATGACCATAACATTACTTCAAAGAATGAGATTCCACCGTGGTTTGTCTTAGACTCTATTCTTTATCAGAACAATGTACACATGCCACCAAACTCTGACCCTGTTACCTTACAAGGTCATTCAAAACACAACATGACAATCCCCTCAGTTAATTCACTGAGTACAGTAGGAAGACTTGTCTTATGCCTGGGGTACCTCTCAAGGCCTCCCCGGGCCTGCTGGTGGTCAGCGAGAAGGCGTTCTTATGCCGATGAGTAGATGCCTGCGAGCAGTGTATATGACCCTGTGTGCCGGCAAACAAGGTGGGAGGGCTTGCGGGCTGGCGAACACTGTGGAGTATCTTACATGCCGGCGACCAAGGTGTCAGGGCTTGCGTGCTGACGAGCAGCGTAGAAAGGCTTGCATGCCGGTGAGCGATGGGATCACATACTGCCATTCTCAATCTCCTTACAAACCAAAGTTGTCGTCGCCTGCCCGTGCAATGCGAGTACAATAATAAGCACATAGCACGGGTAGGGCAGAGCTTTTCAAGACCCCACCGAACAGCACTTGAGTAATGGATGCTCCAAGCTCATGGGGCTTGCAGTCCATGTGATTCAAGAACAGTATGAGGAGGGCCCATAGAGCTGCCCCCCAGGACTTATTAGCCACTTCGGATGGCTTTGGCTGCAGTGGGCCCCAAGTGTCCCCACAACCCCACAAACATGTGACACCTGTATATTTAATTAGAGTGCTCATCAGTCGTCCGTTAATTTCCAAATGAATAAGTCTGCTGTCCAAAACTAATCTACCTGGCCCTACCACTATTCTGAATAAAAAATAAGGTCAGAAGAATAGCTCCCTTCTGCTGAGGCTACTTCTTGTATCAGTCTTTGGAGTTCTTGTTGATACATCATTTTTGGATAGTCTCTAGTTACTTGCTGTATCAGTTCATGCAGCTCTTTCATGAGATTGTTAGCTTTCATCTCCTCCTGGAGAATATCTTTCCTTGACCTTTTATACTTTCTTTGATCCTTTTTGCAGGACTCAGAACAACCTGGAAACCGACAATTTCTTGTGTAGGTCTGACCTTCTAGATAATTGTGGTTCTCCTTACTCTGACATTCTCATTCTTGTATATTGTTTACTTTGGTAGTCTTTCTGAGCCTCAATTTATAAGACTCACTTTCTCTTATGTTCCTCTCCTGTCTTGAATAGCTTCTCTGCTTTTCCTCTTCATAGGGCATTGATATCCAAATTCTCTTGTTCTCCCTCTCAGGGATTTCTATGAACTCCTTTCTCACATTAATATTGTTCCTAAAAGTGTCTCTGTAGTTCCATTCATAATGTTCTTTTTTTCTTATGTTCCCTTCTTTCCGCGTTGAAGTCATGGGTACTTCCCCTTTTCCCCAGGGTACTGATATCCAAAGTTGCTTTCTCTCCCTCTCATGGATTTCAATGATTTTACTTTATTTTTATTTATTTGTTGGGTATTTATAATGTGCCTATACACCAAATGGAGTTTCAAGGTGCCACCAGACAAAAAAGGGGAGGGTGGGGGGAGGCATAAAGAATAACAAAACATGGTCCTACTAGACCTTGTGTAATACGGATCGTGCGAGTGCTGTAACAAGAAGTGCAGGGGAGTGGAGGTGGAGTTCCAGTCAGAGTGGAAAGCGTTAATGCTAAGATGGGAAGGGAGGAGTGGAGAGCACGCAAGGGCTGGGAGTGGAGAGGGAGGAGAGGGAGAGGGCCCCTGGGCTAGGCGAGTGCTACAGGGAGGCCAGTTGCCAGGGGAAGGCAGGGAGTGCATGGAATGAGGGTCCACATGCCAAGTGCGAGGACAGGGCTGGATCGGTTTCAGTAGGGGTGTAGGCCCCGCCAGGCTAGTACAGTTGGAGCAAGTGTAAGGAAGGCATGGTATCAAACAGTAAGACATACACAAGTGATCACAGTTCAAGGATGTTTATTGAACTTCAATTGGGTTTGATAAACTCCTATCTAATCTTAAATTTAAAGATGGGTGCAAGCTACGACCATCAAATAATAATGCAGTCCTAGTAGTATCTTGTGAAAATAAAAAGGCCTATACTAATAAACTTATTGCCAATCCTTACTTCTAAATACAAATAGTGTGGGAAACAATGTTATGCAAAAGAAAAGTGTTCAAGAAATTATATGTCAGGATATTCAAGCCGCTGGCCTCCCTTCCCCACGTTTTCAGCACGGGGACAAGGTGGCACACTCGAGCTTAGCAGAGTCTCTGGCTTCTCTAGCACGAGGATGCAGTTCAAATCTCAGTATGAGGGCCTTCTATGTCAGTCTCTTTTCCATTCAATGCCTCTTACTTCAGAGGGCCTGATGCGACAAACAAACATTCAAAAGTTCCTTTCTCCTCAGGATTGTTTGTTTCTCGTGTTGATTCTCATGTATAACTTACTGGGTGATTTTCGATATACCCCAGACTCCCCTCCACTGGGCTCAGACCCACTTTAACACAAAGCATTCAATTGATCTCCCTCTGTCAGGCTCAGAACAAATCCATCTACTTTTATCACTTCTTAGCTGGGTACCTTACAGAGACCTTTTACTGAGCACCCACATGGTGCTGGACAACTCTCTCAAAGGTATTGTAGCTTGCTTTAAGGTTCAATCACTCATCAGCAGTTTAACTTCATTTGCATCCCTTATCACACGCATTTTAACAATGTTCATTCCAGCGTTTGCCGTACAATGTTGCTGCTTGCAACCTTGGCTTCAAGACAGACCGGTCTTGTATCATTCTCCGCAACTCACTGGCTGTGTTGCTTTCACTGAAACGGCTTTGTTCTTGGAGCCAAGGGCAGCAGCACAGTGGCTGGAGATTCTCCCCGCCTTGATTACTGATGCAGGAGGGCATCGGATACCTCTGACACACAATGCAGGATTCTTCAGCCTGGTTTCCTGGTTTTAGGCTTTCTCTCGAGGTTTCATGGAAATACCGGTTCCTTGCCAAAGAGATCAAGGGAACTTCCCTCCTTGCGACCCCCTTCTGTTCTGCCGTCTTTCTGCCATCTTGGAGCTGCTGTCTCCTTGTGTGCTTTGCCTCCCTCAGAGTGTGCTCTCGTTCTCTGCCTTTTATCCATGTGGGGAAGTGTAATGGAAGTCAGGTGTGAGTGATTGTTGTTAATTGCCTGACCACGCCTGCCCATAGTATTGGGACATGTCAGGTACTCTGATTGGATGTTTGTCTGTTTTCCCTTCGAGCGGGCTGTAAGTGAGAAAGTGTTTGTGTTGTAAAAGTGTGTGGGGGGTTCCTAAATATTCTACCGGGTAGAGTCAGGTAAAGGTATTACAGGGAAGGGAATACCGCGTCTCACCATCTGGTGTCCCACTCCCAGAAGACCCCTCACCCAGGTGATCCTCCCGCACTGGTCCACCCCCAGGAACTGGATCCAAAAGCGATGGCTGTGTTCTGGCCATCTGGATGACAGATCCCGGGGGACTAGTGGGTGCAACACCTCTGGTTTCTCACAGAAGCCCGGTAGTACAAGTACAGGTTTCAGGGTTTGGGGGGGTCAGAGGAGAATGAAGTGCTCAGGTAGAATGGCCAAGGAGGGCCTTGTGCCCTCTGTGACTCAGAAGGAACCAGGCAGAAATTCAAAATGCGGCAGAGTGTGACATTAGCAGGGGAGGGGGAGAGGGAAGGAAGAAGAGAAAAAAGGAGGGTCTTGAGAAGCTTCCGGAACTTAAGGAAATCCAGCTCAAGCCTGAGAGGGGCAGGGAGGCCATTCCAAAGGTTAGCTCCTGCAGAAGAGAGATCTCCCACCTCCTCCCCCACTCTTTGCTTGGAAAAGTGTCTGATCTGCAGAGTTGGAGCTAGAGGACTGAAGGGCTCTAGCAGGGAGGTATTTAGGGAGAGAGAGTTTGAAGTAGCGGGGGTCCCAGGCTCCAGAAATCCTTGTAGATGATGCAGAGGGTCTCGAACTTGATCCTAGCAACAACTGGAAGCCAGTTGAGCGATTTTAGGGCTGGAGAGATGCGGCCCCTTGGCTTGAGGCCAAGGATAAGTCTTGCAGTCCTATTCTGGATTAGTTGAAGGGGACGAAGGGAGGATTTAGACATATTGAGGAAGAGGCTGTTGCAGTAGTCCAGCCTAGAGAGGACGAGCTCTCTGGAGACAATGAGTTTTCTGGGAAAGATGAGGAAAGGAAGAATGCCGATAGAGAAGGTAAAGCTGAAAGTGGGCCTTCTTGGCTTGATCCGAAATGTGAGGAGATAGAGGAGTCGAAGATGACACCAAGGTTTTTTGCCCCACAAGAGGGGGTGTAGCAGGCCACATGGAGGCCATCAGAGAGTAGGAGAGAAGGATGGAGCTGGGGTCCCAATGAGAAGGGTCTCAGTCTTACTGGCATTAAGGCAGAGATTGTAAGAAGCACATCATGCCTGAATAGCAGTCAGACAGCCAGGAATGATCGAGGAAGAAGAGGGGGAAGTGGAGGGAATCTTGAAGGAGAGCTGCGTGTCATCTGCATAACACTGGAAGTGAGGAGAGAAGGTGAAGATCAAATGGGCTAGAGGAGCAAGGTAGATGTTGAAGAGCAACGGCAAGAGGATAGAGCCCTGATGAATGCCACAGGTGGAGAGCGTGATGAGGGAGAGAAAAGGGGCCAGTTGAACCTGGGAAGGTCGGTCAGAGACGAAGGAGGTCAACCAGTCCCGTGCCAGGTCTGTAATGCCAAGGGTATCACAGAGCCAATTTATAAGGGCGGCAAGATTTACCGTATCATTGGTTATATCAAAGCAATATAAGTTAATCAGTTTTGTATTCAACCTTTCTTTATTTGTACCATTAATATCATTCCTAAAGGTCTCTCTGCACTTTCGTTCATAATATTCTTGTTCTCTTACGTTCCCTTCTTTCTGTGTTTAAGGCTTGGGTTCTTCCCAGGGTAGTGATATGAAAGGTTGCTTTCTCTCCCTCTCAGGAAATTCAATGATTCTCTTTCTTACATCAAAGCAATTTAAGTTTATCAGTTTTGTATTCAACTTTTCTTTACGTGTACTGGGACAACTTTCTTAAACTGTATAATGATTCCCTTTGGGCCTGCCGGTCTTCCCGTTCTCCCCGTTACCTTCAGCAACATACAGGAACGTCTCTGGTCTCTGTCCCTGTCTGGGAGATTCTCTCTTGCTCCTCGTTGCTGTCAGCTCACTGTCGCCACAGTCCTCTTCCTGGGAATCTCTCTCTCACTCCCACAGTGTCCTGGTGTTCCTTCAGGTAACCGGTCAGATTGCTGCTTCATTTTCAGGATGGTATTGGCGTTGGTTTGTGGGCTGCCTGCCCAACATGTATCCTTCATGGTCACCCCACCACCTCATTTTGGGCTCCAGTCCTCTCTGCTTCGTGCATCTGGCATATGTTGTGTGTCTGGCATCTCGCATTGACATTCAAGCTTGCGCTCAAGCTTGAATGTCGCGTGCTCCGTGGCTCGCTTCTGCTCTGCCTCGGTCAGGTGTTACGCAGGAAGGGGGCATCCCTTGCCTGCGTATGCGTTCCTCTCTCTCTACGTTGTTCGGCATATACGCGCTATTCAGCGTACTCGTCTCAGTTGATTGGAGACTTGTATTTAAAGGGATACGCTTTCATTCTTCTTGATAATGGTATAGATTGGCTTTTTCTTCACCCAAGTGTTGGTACTTTTAAGTCCTTGGGATTTTTAGAGAGTTGCATTAATACTATTATGTGTTATGGTTTTGGGAGTACCTCACGGGAATGGGAGTCCTTGTACCCTAAGGGGGTGTCTCTCCCAGTGAGGTCCCAATTGCCACATCCCCTAGGGAAACTGTTGTGGAGCAGGCTCACCTTCCTAGCCTCACAGGGTGGGGCGGCTCCCTATTGAGGAGAAGGGACGAATTCCCTCGATTTTGTCAGTCCTTTGCAGCCAACTTATCTCGACCTTTAAAGGACACGCTCTATCCAAGTGGTGACCTGGTCAATCATGCCTTTCATCATATTAGGGATCACCTGAGCACCTCTCAAGCCCCTCATGCATCTATTCATCTACATCTCATTATTTACGCCATTTCCATTCATGTGTTGACACATTTCAAGCATCCTTCCATTTCTCTGTTTCTCCTCTCTTCCTATCCTTCTCTCCCTTCTCTTATTTTAATTTTCCTCCATGAGACTAAGGTCCAGTGATTCTGGGGGTGGGGCACAATAAACCATAAAGCTCGGACAATGATAGGCACTTTGAGACCAGCACGGGGTGCATTATGACGGCTCAGTGGTTCTTTTCAGCACCCGGCTAATGGTGCTTATATTACCGGGCTGCGAAGAATGCAGACTTTTGAGTGGTGAAAGCCTGCATTCCAAGCAGCCTAAGAGAGCTGTGTGCTACTTAACAGCTTCTCTGACTCCCCTCCCCATCTCTGGCTGCTGCCATCCCACATCAAAACCTATGTATTGCCATTTTAGCATAGGCCATGACTCGGTCATGGCCCAAGCTAATAAGAGGAGCCCCTGCAGACACATGCACCAGAACGGCTGCAGACTCCCAAAGAGGAACGACTGTGTGAGTACGGGCCTGCAGGCCATGATGCCGTGGGACCCTTGTGCCAGGACGGTGGCAGAGGTCTGCATGGTCGTGAGAATGGCTCGCCCTGCCCTACTCCAGATGATACTGATGCCCCATAGCACCCTGGGGCGTGCTGGTTGTCCATAGCAGGCCCCAACCCCCTCTAGGCACTGGTCTTTAATGGTGCCGATGCCCATAGCACCATGGGGCCTGCTGGAGAGCAGGCCCCCACCACATGTAGGTTTTTTTTTAAAGAATGTTCCTGCTGTTCTGGCTGCTTGTCTGTCTACATCCAGTCACTGCTAGTCCTTTTGACCTTTCTCGGGGTTGAACACTGTCGATGGTAAAGCTTCACCCGGATGCAGTGAGGCAGAATTCCACCTGGATTTCGAAATGTTTTTATTTTGTGTGCAAACTGCATAACTCGTCTGTGCAAATGGCAATAAAAACACTACACCATCCCGCCTAAAGCGCCCTTGTTTTGCTTCCCCCTTAACTTCAGTGACAGGTCGATACTAGCAAGATCGACTTGCAGCTTGGTTTTCATTGCCTTAATACTACAGTCTAGCCTGCAGGCAGAAAGACTCCGTAACTATCTCCAACGAGGAATACAGTCTGTGACTATACAACGGGGGATACTTGATCTGTTGTGATGTCCACTACACTTTATGTTGTATGCTGTTAGAGATTTTAAAATCAATAAATTATTGTAGGTCAAGACTAGACCTTATCTTAACCAAGCCGTTTAAAAAAAAAAGTATTCTGGAATTCACAAAGCTGCATTCATAATGGGGGATGGGCAAAACTGTTTATAAGAAAACCAGAACGGGATGTACTACTCGCGCTCCACGTGGGCAATGCAGAGCTCTGCGTTGGGTCGGAGTTCAGCTGCCCTTGATTCCACTTCAGAAATCCTGAACAAAGCAGTTTTCTTTGTTTGTTCTTTTTTTCTAAATGTAATGCCAAACTTCCCTGCTGTCGTGTCCGCTCTTTTGACCCATTCTGCGCCGCCCAGCACAGGCAACAGAAGAGCACTACTTGCGTTTTTAGATGCACGTTCTCTGAGCTAAAGACAAACCGATCCGCCGGAGGGGAGGCGTTTCATTCAGAGAGGGGTGACGGCGGGGGGTGTAGCATTACAGAATCCCTGGAACTCATCTATTATTGAACGGAGGGACGCTTCTGCTGCCCCAAATGAAACAAAAGCGCAGGTTCTGGTGGCAGGCGCTGATGAGGAACATTCTCTACGCTTTGCCTGTCCAATAGTGGCTACTGTTTCATTGGGACTTCTCCTCTTTCACATGCGCACTAATGGCCCTCCACCAAGGTGTAGTTCGTCAGATATTCAATCATTGCTGTAATGTTAATGTTAATGTTAAAGGTCATTTGTACCGCGCACTATCACCACCGAAGTGGTCCCCTGGCGCTCTGGCGGCTCTGAAAAGGGGAGGAGAGGGGGTGGGTTAGTAGGAATAAGCTGGAAAAGTGCAAGAGAGCAGTGATGTGCTGTTGGCAGCCTCAGCCCGGTGGTTCCGTCGGCCGGGCTTGGGGTGTTTTATGGTCCGTAGTAGTCGTGTGCTGTTGTGCAAGGCTATGTGTGGTTTGTTTTGTTGTTGCATTGTTGTGAAGTTTGTGCGGATTGCTGCGTTTAAGGCTTGTGGTTGTGTTTGGTTATAGTTTGAGAGGTGTCTGCAGAGGGATGGAGTTGTTAGTTGGTTGGTTAGTTGGCATTGCTGTCCTTGCAATTGTGGGATTCCATCTAGGTCCGGTACATGCTAACAGTCGCATTTCTATCTAGATGCGACGCAAGCTAGGGTTCATAATTCTAAGTGTGGTGCATGCTAAGAGTCACATATGCTAACGGTCCCATTCCTGAAATTCCATCCGAGTGTGGCATATGTTAACCACCATATTTCTATCTAGATGCGACGCGGACTAAGCTTGGGAATTCCATCTGAGTGTGGCACATGCTGACCATCATATTTCTATCTAGATGCGACGCGGACTAAGCTTGGGAATTCCATCTGAGTGTGGCACATGCTGACCATCATATTTCTATCTAGATGCGACGCGGACTAAGCTTGGGAATTCCATCTGAGTGTGGCACATGCTGACCATCATATTTCTGAAATTCCATCTAAGTGTGATATCTGCTAACATTCATATTTCTGTCTAGATTTGGCGCAGACTAAACTTGAGAAATTCCATTAAGTGTGGCACATGCTAACAATCACGTTTCTGTAGTTACCTCTAAGTGTGGTATATGCTAGCAGTCACATTTCTGCAATTCCATCTAAGCGTGGCACATGCTAACAGTCATATTTCTGTCTAGATTTGGCGCAGACTAAACTTGAGAAATTCCATTAAGTGTGGCACATGCTAACAATCACGTTTCTGTAGTTACCTCTAAGTGTGGTATATGCTAGCAGTCACATTTCTGCAATTCCATCTAAGCGTGGCACATGCTAACAGTCATATTTCTGTCTAGATTTGGCGCAGACTAAACTTGAGAAATTCCATTAAGTGTGGCACATGCTAACAATCACGTTTCTGTAGTTACCTCTAAGTGTGGTATATGCTAGCAGTCACATTTCTGCAATTCCATCTAAGCGTGGCACATGCTAACAGTTATATTTCTGTCTAGATTAGGCGCAGACTAAACTTGAGAAATTCCATTAAGTGTGGCACATGCTAACAATCACGTTTCTGTAGTTACCTCTAAGTGTGGTATATGCTAGCAGTCACATTTCTGCAATTCCATCTAAGCGTGGCACATGCTAACAGTCATATTTCTGTCTAGATTTGGCGCAGACTAAACTTGAGAAATTTCATTTAGGTGTGGCACATGCAAACCGTCATATTTCCATCTAGATGCGACGCGGGCTAAGCTTGAGAATTCCATGCAAGTGTGGCACATGCTAACAATCACATTTCTGTCTAGATTTGGCGCTTCTATCTAAGAGTGGACATGCTAACATTCACAGTTCTAAAAGAGTGGACATGCAAGTATTATTGCACTTTATGTTATTGATAGGTAAGATAGAGTGGCAGGGGTTTTCTGGAGTAGAGTGATTGCTCTATTCCCCACCCATGCCACACTCACGGTTTTTGTTGGTGTCTGTTGGCTGCTGGCTTCCTTGGCTTCTCCTGCTGACACCTGCGGACACTTCCTGGAGTCGCCTCTGTTGGAGTCGCCCTTGGCCTCGGGGCCCTTAGCCGCTGGGGGCTGCCGGGCAGAGGGCTGCCCTGGGAGGACCGGTGATGAAGTGTGGATGCACCAATAGGAGGGAGGGAGGGCGGGTCGGGAGGCGGGCTGGGGAACCAGGAACGGGTGCGGGGAGGGAGGGATGCAAAGGCCAGCTACTGGGCACGGGCCTACCAGTCATAGGGCTGGGGGGAAAAAACACCAGGAGGGTGCTGCTGGGGGCACACTCACCGCGCTCCGAGGGTTTGGAAAGGAGCCGGTGGGGGCCTCGCGAGTCGGTAGACTCCACACAGAACTTGGATGCACCAATGGGAGGGAGGGAGGGCGGGTCGGGAGGCGGGCTGGGGAACCAGGAACGGGTGCGGGGAGGGAGGGATGCAAAGGCCAGCTACTGGGCACGGGCCTACCAGTCATAGGGCTGGGGGGAAAAAAACACCAGGAGGGTGCTGCTGGGGGCACACTCACCGCGCTCCGAGGGTTTGGAAAGGAGCCGGTGGGGGCCTCGCGAGTCGGTAGACTCCACACAGAACTTGGATGCACCAATGGGAGGGAGGGAGGGCGGGTCGGGAGGCGGGCTGGGGAACCAGGAACGGGTGCGGGGAGGGAGGGATGCAAAGGCCAGCTACTGGGCACGGGCCATTTCTCAAGCAAAATTCATCTTATTTGTAGAAAAAATGTATGAACAATTGTTGTAACATGAGACTGACCATACATGCTTTTTTAAATTTTTAATTTATATTTGTAAAGCGCACCACAGCCCAGGGGCATCGAGGCGCTGGCTTGTGTTTCATGATTACTGCGTGTAATTCCTGTTCTGTTTGCATTCTCAACATGGAAGTCGAGGGTACACGCGGGTGGACGGAGTCCCCGCACTTTTCTTCACAGGGCACCTTGATATGCTAATGCCTGGTTACGCCAAATTCATTTGGTATGTTAATGAGTCCCCCCACTTCTTTTTTTGGACTTGACCCTTGCAGTAGCCCACCAACTCCCAGAGAGTTCTGAGGTTTTCCTTTTCAATTTAGTAATGTCTCTTCCTCTCTAACCTAGGAAGGGTCACTCATACTCAGTGCTTAATTTGTAAAAAAATAAGTGGCAGTGCCCAAAAAATATTGGCCCCATAATGCCGGGCGCGGTGCTGCCCTCAGCGCGAGCGCGCTGGCCGCGCCAGTTCAGTGCTAGACCTACCTAGATCAGCCCACCACCAGCCCATCACACTGCTGCTGCTCCATGTCACATGTTTGGCGCTGCAGCAACTGCTGCCACAGGCTAGTAGTAGGATGGATGGGGAAGGGCACACATGGGTTGAGAAAGTATAATTCTTTACAGTTGGAAAACACTTGTTATGGTAGGTGTAGTGGTTCCAGCATTCCGGCAAACCCAGAGGCAAAAGAGTGCATTTGAACACACTTCTAAGTTGTAGACCACACTTGTTAGACGTCTGGACCATACTTGCTGTCCTCGAAGTGATAATGCATTTGATAAAATTGTTGCAAACCTGTGGATGTTATCTTATCTGTCAATTTCGTAGAATGACCCCCCACCGCCCGACCCACACCCTCCCACTGCCCCGTTTCCCAAATGTCTCTTAGTGGAGCTGCGTTGCAATCATTGTCCCGGGACTCAGGATAGCTCAGCAGCAATGTGCTCGATTGGAAGCAAGAAGACACGAAGCAACACAGGTTCGATCCCTGACTCCTCGCTTAGAAACCTCTTGGTATTAAGCTCGTTATAAATACGCAACTAAGACATGCTCCTCCTGTAACTGCACCTTGATGCCCCCGGGCTGTGTGAGCGCTTTACAAATACAAATAAATAAAAAAGCATACTGTTTCAGTCACTGTTGCACTGTATTCGTCTCTACCCCTTCTGCCCCATCTGACAGTCTGTTAAAGTACACCAAGTATTGTTAATCGGTTACCTCAGGAAGAGCACCCTCCCCTCAGCCCGTTCCTCAGTCACCTCATCCAGGTGTTTTGTGTAATCAATTTACTCTCAAGCCCTTATCAGTTGTCACATCTCATAAATGCATCCCCCTTGACCCTTCCTTCAAGCATGAGCATGGTGTTCTATATAACTTGGAAAAAGTCATTTCTGCAAGACATTGTTGTGAAATCAACGGCCTGTGCTACTTCTGCTTTAGCACCTCTTTTCACCTTAACACATATTAAAAATCTAAATATGTTCTGTCACCCAATATTCAGGAGCCAGAGGAGAATACGTATTCGGATATCTCCTTCCCACTGACATGTTCTTGACATACTTCACTAAACTGCGGGGTGTAACAGACACCCACCTCTATCTGAGGATTCCTATCTGAGGATTGTAAGTGCTCTCATTCAGAGCACATACTCGGAGCGTATTGTACCCAGGTTAAGGGGCCACATCTGGTGTATAAAACACACATCAGGATAAATATAATGCGCTGGAATTATGTAAAAGAAATGACAGCAAAATATGGTTGTGAATTTTATACGAATAGTCAACTAGTGCTTTTATTTATGACGACAGATTAGTGGGCACGTGGACCATGTTTATCCCCGTCTAGTTTCCATGTGTGTATCTTTGCCTGAAATGGCATTTCAGAAGTTCGTCTTTGCATGGGCTTTTCTCGCAAAGTGCAGCCAGTTCGTTTTCGGCCCAATATGTGCACCGTTCTAGACTGGGTCCCCTCGCTGAAGCTCGTTTGTGAACGAATGAGGCCGATAACATTAAAAGGAAGAACGGAAACACCCAGGCAAAAATTCACAGTTCATGTTTCGCTTAGATGAATGTTATCCAGGGTCGGACTGGGGCATACAATTGTTTCGAGTCGGGTTCGGCACCAATGAAAAAGTGGCCAAAGTTGCAAACAACATTTCATTCCTTTTGTGACAGACTAGTGGGACCACGCTGCCGCCCGTGCCCCGCCCGGTCCTGGGCCTTGCCCTGCCTTGCCTCAATCACGTAGGCTACATTACATGGGGCTGCCTCCGCCACGGCCATGCTGAGCCTGATGATGACAAAAATAGGTGCGCGGCGCAGCGGCCCACGGAAGGGAAGATTTTAAAAGAAAAAACGTATATATTTGGGCGGCTGGGGCCCATCACTTTTGAAGTGATGAGCAATAGCCGCCACTCAAAATAAGTTATTTCTTTTAAAAACTACCTTCCGTGGGGCGGGGCCCCGGCCACCGGCCCCACGGAAGGCCAGGTTTTCAAAGAAAAAAGTTAAAACGTACTTTTGGGCACAATCCACAGGCCCGGCCGGCCGCCTGCAGCAGAGTCATCCGACTAAGTCTGCGGCAGCCGGCAGCCCCTGGTCACAGAAATCGGCCTGGGCCTGGCACTGACTGCAGTCAGCAGCACACTGCACACAGGTCACACAGACAGTAGCCCTGGCGCGGACGGGCCCCTGGTGGGGTCCTGACTCCTGGGCAGTCAGGACACCACCAGGGGACTGTGCTGCCAACCGGGCCCCGACCTGGGGCTTGCCTGATCACTTGACTGTGACAGGCTGCACTGCACGCAACATCCCCGCACCGCCCGGTCCTGGGCCTTGACCTTGTCTCAATCATGTAGGCTACCTTCCGTGAGGCCGCCACCGCCACGGCCATGCTGAGCCTGATAATGACAAAAATAGGTGTGCGTGCAGCGGCCCCACGGAAGGTAAGATTTTAAAAGAAAAAACATATATTTGGACGGCTGGGACCCATCACTTACGAAGTGATGGGCCACAGCCGCCACTCAAAATAAGTTATTTCTTTTTAAACCTACCTTCCGTGGGGCAGGGCCCCAGCCACCGGCCCCACGGAAGGTCGGGTTTTCAAAGAAAAAAGTAAAAACATACTTTTGGGCACAATCCACAAGCCCAGCCGCCCGCGGCAGAGTCATCCGACTCAGTCTGCGGCAGCCGGCAGCCCCTGGTAACAGAAATTGGCCTCGGCCTGGACCTGGCACTGACTGCAGTCAGCAGCACTATGCACACAGGTCACACAGACAGAAGCCCAGGTACGGACGGGCCCCTGGTGGGGTCCTGACTCCTGGGCAGTCAGGACACCAGCAGGGGACCGTGCCGCCACCCGGTCCCCGACCTGGGCCTTGTCTGATCACTTGACTGTGACAGGCTCCAGCTGCACTGCACGCAACAAGTGACTTGCCTACTTTGCCGGCTGGGACTTGGTTTCCTGTCGGGGCCTCAGGGTGGGGGGGGGTGCGCACACTGGCACACGCACAAATGAAAAAGCAGGCAGAGCGGGCCCCAGGAAGCAACTAGGTTGCAGGGCAGGCTGTCTCTCTCAAAAGTCAGGACCGACGACGCCACGCCTCAACACCTTCACTTCACAGTAACTTGTAAAATGAAGGTGGCGCCGCGCTGCCTCCTGTGGCAACAACAACACGTCACCATGTAATTTCACTGGCTCAGAAGAACAGCCAATGAAAACTGCATATTCTGTGTTACTATACAGAATGTAGCAAATACTGCATAGTAACAACAAAATGGTGGTTTTCATTGGCTGTTGTTTGTAACAGTTTGTTGTTCACTGCTATTGCTGGCCCCTCCCAGGCCCAGCCAGCCATGGCCTGCAACCTGCAAGCACGAGAGAGATCGAGATCAGAATGACAAATCCCAATTATTTATAATCGAAGCAAAGCGGAAGAACAAACAAAGCAATTGCACGTGCGCTGGCCCCGCATGAGTTCCGGTGCCCAAAAAAGAGTGCCGGTGTTGGCCACCGGCAACCACCCCCACAAATTAAGCACTGCTCATACTCTAATCCATGCGTCTAATCCTCGGCCCCAGGCTGCTCGTACTAGAGATCCATAACCCTTGCTATCCAAAAATGTATCCGTCTTCTGGCGATGGCCTTTTCAAATGCCTTTTCTATCTTAACTTCCCCAGGCAACAATCTAGGGGTTTCTAGCCAATGATGGTATCCCAGAAATGAATTAATGGTTGTGCTTTTTAAACAACCAGTTCTTCATCCTCTCTGGTCATTCCGTGCCCTGGTATTCCTTTCCCTAGCTCTCCCCATCACTCACCCTCTTCTCCTGCTCTCCTCCCTCATGCTATACCTGCCATCCTCCCTCTAGCTCCCTCACGCGATCTACTGTCCATCTGATGGTCCTCACGCCCTTTCGCTCATTACGGCTTACCTCCACTCTACGATCTTACACACTACCACTACTTTCCCCCACACCACTTCTCCCTTTTCCCCACACTGCCCTCCTCTCTGTGCACTCCTCTCCCGGCACTGCCATTACTCTTCCCCTCTCCACACTACTACTACTACTCCCATACCTTCTCCTTCCCTCACTCTTTTCACTTCCTCAATCACCCTTTCATTCACTGCCTACTTTCTCCTGTCACTCCACTCACACACACACACACGCTCATTCACTTCCAGTACCACTTTCTCTCACCAACCTACTCCGCGCCTTGTACACAGCCTGCATAATCCTCCTCCATGTTCGTCTGCACCAGGACCTGGTCTCTTGGTCTGCCTCAACTTCCTCCTCTGCCCTCAACGGAACAGCCCACAACTTCCTGTCTCCCTTGATCCTGCCAATCTCCTTCCCACTGGATGGTCCCCTCGGCCAATCTCTCCCTATCCACACCTGCCCTCCCGGGAGGTGGTACAAACATTACAAACCATAAAAGTGTGTCTAATCCTGACCCTTTTCTGTGTGCTGGTCCACCAGAGCTTTGCATTGGCGGCCTGCGTTGGTGAGTCATGGTGTTTAAGTCCTAGTTTGTGTGAGGGCCCCATAGGCCTGTCGGTCTGCTTGATTGACTGGGGAACCATTCTGCGTCCCTCCCCCAGGTCAGCATAATGCCTTTGGAGCATTCTGTGTATGAGCTGTCCAGCGGCGTTACTGGTGGCTCTGGTTCACGCAATGGTCTCTGTTGCATACATTGGCGGTTGAGGTCCACAAGTTCCCCCGCAACTAGATGCATCTTTGGTGTGGCTGGTGGTTGTTCTCTCAATGGCTGGGGCTACTGGGACACATAGCATTCTAGACGAAATAAAGAGAGATTGTTCGGTGTCATGCGAGGTAGGTGTGGGGTGATTGACGGGGGCACTGTGTGCAAGCAAACTGATACTACAAAAAGGGACATGTACTGAGGCCATCACAACTGCCAACCTGCCTCTCTGGGTTAGGACTGGCTCTGGCTTCCACACTGGTAGGCCTTCCACCCCAGTCGAGTGGGGTCCCCAATCTATCCCCTCTTGATAGGGTCATCTCACTGACTTTGTCACATAAATAATGCCTCAGATATGAACATAATCTATGGGCTATCTTTAAAAACCTGAGCAAATACCCTAGAGACGCTGATTATGCTGCTACAATGAATAGCTGTGAAAGGCCTCCCTTCTGGGTCCCTGGTCACTTTCCATTCTGTTCCTTCGAGGGCTGTAACACGTCCCATGACCACTTTTGATCCGGTAGCAGGCAAGCTGCATGTTCGGATCAGTAACTTCAAACGGCAGTCCCCTTCCGCATGGGTTGCAGTCATTTTGCGTTTACTCTGCAGGCTGCTGTAAAGGCCCTTTGTGGCCTTGAGGTAGGTTGCTGATGTTTCGCGAGCTCACAATTACTTGATTGTCCTCTTTATTAACTTGATTTCCCTGTAAGTCAGTCAAATCCCTCTAATTTCTGCCACTGCTGGCTAGGTCCCCAAATGCAATATTCCCCGACGCTTTACATATAGCCAAATCTTATCCTCGCTGATGTGCGTTCTAAATGGAGACCTGCCCATAACGAACAATTGCATGACCCTCAGGTGCGAAATTTCCTGGGGACCTGGAGCCGATAGGCATGGCTAAACACGTGCCCCTGCGTCTCATAAGCTTCTCCCTTGCTGCATTCATGAGTCTATACGAAAGTTACATGGGTATGCTGGACCTTACCACTTGATATTTGCCCCTTGTTATGATGTATGACCAGATAACCTCTACCCTTTCAAATAAAGGCGAGTCAGAGTGTTTTCCATTGTTTATAGTACCGGAGCCCTGCCAATGTGGGCTATGTGCTTACCCCTCAAGTGAATAACTACGATGCTGCTTTAGGCACTTGCTAATTAAGCTGGCCTATTTCATGTCTGGAGAACCCATCTGCCAAAGTGGGGAGCACAAAATAAATGGCACATAAATGAGGAGGCGAGTATACCTGCCTACCCTCCCAGGATTGTCGAGGGGCCTCCAAGTGTTCATAATGTTTTTCTGGTCTCTGGAAAGAGCGTGAAATTGCTGGAATTATTGTGAAACGAGTAGAAGGTGGCGCTTCTCCACCGACTTGATCTGTGTGTTTTGTTTCCTGAGGACCAGGTAGTTGGGTGGACTTTGAGTCTTTAAATAGGAAGGTGTAGACCAGCGCATGGCACAAATCTCTGCATTTGGATTTTTTATTTTATGCTGCTTTGGTTGTGGATGGAAAATAGGGAGGAGCAGGGGTGTTGCTAGGTCTGGAAAAGATCCAGGGTTACGCTAATGTCAGTATTGTCGGGACTTGAGGCTAGCTAGCCTTTTGGTTGTAGCCCCTGAGCTTCTATCCGGGGCTACAACCAAAAGACTGGGGGCTATAGCCCCCTCAATCCCCCAAACCTCATCCCCCAGCCATGTATGCTGGATAGTTGCGGCGAGAAAGAATGTTGAGCGTTGTAAAGGGGTCCAATGCCGATTATAGAGCCAAATTAAAGCACTGCCAGCACAGTGTCCACAAAGGTTTCCAGACCATAAACACACACCTTACCTCTTTTGAAGAAACTGTTGTAGTGCTGTCCAATCAATAACTAAAAGGGGGGTAGTTTACAAGAATTGCACAATTGATTTTCTTCATCACTTCTGGATGTACAGACACCTCTGTTTTGCCTACTAAAGAATAGAAGAAAGGCCGCCTGTTAGACTACTGTTGTATACGCCTCCCGAATTCGCACCCCCCCTGTGAGTGTTCCCAAGGCCGACAACATGTCATTGCTCTAATATATCCACAGCCGTCACCTCAACAAAACTCTTTAATAAATTTCAACAGGTTAAATCCAGGCTGCCCAGATATGCCATAGCATGACGAAATGGAAACCATTTCCCATTGTGGGAATGGGCCCACAAAGCTCTCCCTGACCGGACCCCATGGGATTAAGCTGGATCAGAGAATACAATTCAACATTTGTTGCACCATCCACAAAGTGTTTTGGAGAAAGGTCCAAGTACCAGTTCTGAAATTGGTTCCAACTTACGACCCTCAGTCGCTTACTAAAGTTCAAATGGATGGGAGCGTATGGACATCCGTGGCACGGTATTGGGCACATAGCAATGAAGTCAATCTGACCTTTCTTTAAAAGTGCAAATCATCCACCAGCTGCTTGGGAAGCTCCATTCTGCCTCAACCTTGCAACATACCTGGGTGTCTCCGCCCCCGATTCCACACCATAAGGCATCAGACTCTGGATGTGCCTCCAATGCATGCAAGTGCCTGTGACCAACTTAAGAAATTCATAATTATTTTTATATCTTTTTTTATTTGATACGGCTGAATCATCAACCTTTCAAAACGTTTAAAACGCATCATAACTTTACAATTGATAAGAACAATAACACAATTTTGATTCTCAAAGACAGGAAAAGTAAACTCAAAAAGACAATAGCACTCATTCAAGATAAAATATCAGAATCATTTTGCAGTTAAAATGCATCCACATCTGTTTAAAACCTCTAGTCCTATTTATATTGTAACCGTCTGTTTCATTTCATGAATCCCTAGGAACTCCCAATACCAATTGCTTCTAAAAATCTAGTTGTTGCTGAAATCAACGGGACATATTCTCCACTATAATCATCGCCCAAGGTTTATCTTCTGTCAGTTCTTTAAAAGATTAAAAATACTTTTTCATACTTTTTCATATGCATTTGCCTTATTTCATTCAATTGTGGACCCAATGTTATTAAATATCTTAATGTTTCAATTTCATTGCTGTTTTCACAGAAGCAATAAGATTGGAGTTCTTTCGGTCCTTTTGATCTCGTGCCCAAAACTTCTCTTGTCAATCAAAGGTTCAATCATAATAAAAAAAAAA
This sequence comes from Ambystoma mexicanum, assembly GCF_040938575.1. Classification (NCBI taxonomy): domain Eukaryota; kingdom Metazoa; phylum Chordata; class Amphibia; order Caudata; family Ambystomatidae; genus Ambystoma; species Ambystoma mexicanum. Next base: position 1,172,774,496 of record NC_090921.1, on the reverse strand, counting down.
AAACTCTGCATTTTAGCACATGGAAAATGACTCAAATATTTCAGGAATGAATGTAGTGCTCTTATTTCAACTGAGAAGTAAAAAAAAAATTAAATTGATCACACTCTTCTATAGTCCTACACCAGTATTGCCTCCAGAACATCATTTTTGCCTTTTTTCCGGCCTACACATTGTTTCCAATGATTTGTTCGCTAACTTCATCCAATTTAGACAATCCGCCTTCCAACCAACCTGCCATTATCCCGGTTGACAAATGCTCTAATAATGCTCTTGTAAGCGGTAGGATGGAGTGTCACTGGCCCGGCAACATATTTCTAAAAAAGCTAGCAGTTTCCATTGAACTATCACTGCTACAGAAAGTAGTCCCAACTCATAATGGATGATCTGGATTGGAACTGTCCCAGGCAACCCTAATACTCTCAAAATTACCCAAAAATAATTTCACTTCCACTCCATACGTTAAGGTTGGGATCACCTTCTGTTTATAGAAAATTCTCAGAGGCTCTCAAGAGAACCTGCCAGATTTTTTGTGAATGATCATTCCCTGAGAGGCCGCTGTTTTTTTCTTTCCAATCTCCATTCCAACTAATAGAGCGTTTCTGCCCCTTTTTTTCGTTTGTGCAGACACCCAAGTAACTATATTCATGAACCCTCAACAATGGGATTTTGTACACGCTCAAAGAGAATGTATTTTCTTTGCAGCTTTTGGTCTAAAAGTCATCACATAAGATGTGTTGGTATCAATCGTGACCCCGTTGTCTTGAACATATCGTTCTAACATTGTGAGTTGCCTCTGCAGGCCCATGGAGGTCTGGTCCATCAGGACCAGATCATCTACGTAAGAGAGCCTTGAAATTGGATGTATATCCATATTTGGCGGAAACAAGCGAGCCTTCCTCGGGTATGACGCTATATCCGTGATAGAAGTTAAATAAAGCAGGGACCAAAATGCACCCATGCTTTAAGCCTCTAGCTGTCAGAATAGATTTGGTCAGTTGCCCTTGACGATTCTGTCTTATCTGCATTGATGTGCCTGACAACAGGTCTTTGATTATCTGTAACAGATAAGAAGGGCACCCCCATTTTTCCGTTTTTGCCCATAGTTTAGGTCGATCCACTGAATCAAAAGCTAACTTAAAGTCAATAAAAGCCAAATACACTGGCTGGCCCGTGCGCTGGACTTTCTCTTTAATTATTGTTAGAGTGTCCAAATTTAATGTGGTTTCTAATCCCGGAATAAATCCTGATTGATAGGGATCAAATATCCCAGTTTGTTTCACCCATTCCATTAACTCTGTCAAAACCAACCAGCAAAAGCCTTGCCTGGAAACACAGAGAAAGGCTATTGGGCAGTAATTCTCAGGGTCAGATCGCACGCCCTTCTTAAAAATCAGCATGACAACTGACTTTTCACAAGGTAGCGACCCTTCGTTCTTCCAATATGCTGTGAAATATACATGCAAATATTTTAGCCCATTCCTCTGGTTGAGCCTTTAACATCATGTTAGCAAGCTCGCCCGGCCCTGGGAGTCGGGAAAGACTCAATTTTTAAAATAATCGTCTTACTTTCCTTGAGTTCAAAGGGTAAAACCCAATTATTTCGAGGCAATCTTTCTTCAGCCACCTCTGCACCAAGACCGCCTATAAATACGGCACTAAAATGGGAAACCCATGCTTCCTGAGATATGTTTGCCTTGACCACCACCTGATAGGAATTACTGTTAAGATTTAGCATGCCCCATATGTCCGGATTATTTTTTGAGACTAGTGCCTTTAGCATATGTTCTGCTTCCCTTTAAATCATAATGACGTTTTGATCTCTGAGCCAATTTTTTAATTTCTGTTTGAGGAGCTTTATTTTTGTAATATCCCCACCTCCCTGTCTTGTGCGCTTATCCATCTAATTTCTGCTGTGGTCACCCTTTTCTTTAATTGGAATCCTCTATCGAAAATATGTTTGTGTGAACACAGAATTCTTCAAATTAGAGTTTTTAAGTACAAATTGATTCAATACGATCGGATACTCCATTATCTGTTGGCCATTATTTGTTAACTTCTTATTAAGGGCGTCCAAGGAGTGATTGGTCTAGTAAAAACGATTCTTGCCATGCCCTACCATCAGGTTTTCGTATATGTCTCCTTTGTGGGTTGAGGGACTGGAAAGAGGCATTTGGTGGTCATTTTTTGACTGTGAAATTATCACGATCGACCAATAACGATTCAAAGATACAAAAACATAATCGAATGTTGCTGCATATTTCTATCTGTGACGAGTACTACATCGGGGAATATCACCTTTTAGGGTTCCGTTAACCATAAGGAACCCCCTCTATATATCATTAAGTCCAGCTAATTATTTGCTCTTATCTGTTTGCCCTCCCATGTTAGTCACGCAAGAAATGTTTCCCTGCTATCATCCCCCGATCCCCAATATTCAAAGGTCCAGGGCACATAAATCCAAAAGAGACACTACGCCATCCATAAAGGCTTCTGTACTTATCCGTGCTGGGTTCCAATACAGATTGAGCAGGCCCAGTGAACCCTCTACGTCTCTTATATACTGTACCCCAGGCGCCAGAGCTGGGAACCCACACCCAGGATCACCTAAAGACAGGATATGTAAATATACTCTGTCTAGGTCTTTGTCATTCATGACCTCAATCAGTGCGATATCTCTGACTTGTATGGACCGAAGACTTGGGATGGTATCAAATAATCTGAAACCATTTACCCTGTTCGATATAAACAATCCACCAATCTTTCTAATACAAGACAACTAGAGTCAGTAGTAAAGGGTCCTTTCACACTCTATTTAGAGCTGGGACCATCCTGACATTTTGTTGGTTCCTGGAAGTCCTTCAAATGCTTCCCTGTGCTCTAAAATTAGATCCATTTAAATATGCCGATAGACCAGAACTCTATCCAGCACTACAATCATCGACCCGCCCAGGCTCGAATCTGGAATACTGCTGCTGGAGATGAGTAGTTACTTGCTGAGGTTTCATTAATCTTAATCTCCTCTACTTTAGTGTTCAAAAGTCTGATAGTTGAACTCCCATCATCGGCTCTTGGGAATGGAGCCGGGGCATAACACCCCCTGCCTATCTGGTTGAGAGCATTTGGTGATTGCTTGAGTTTGGCACTCTCTGCAGTGATGATTGAGGTACTGGGGCAGTTACTAGCGAGCCTGGAACTTTGTCGACCGAGTGTGTTATAAGATTTAACATTTCTGTGCCCAACTCGCATACTCGTTGTTTCCGCCTGTTGTGTCAAATCTTCTTCTCTAGATTGTGAATCGTCCAGACTAAGGATCACAATAGGTTTTATTGTGCCTTTTCTTTTTCTTACTCGCAATTTCTTCTTCCTAAGAGGCGCAGCCACTTGTTCTCGGACAGGAATTGATAGTGCTCTTAAGAATTTTCTGGAGCCCGAGGTGATTTTGTGCTCTTCCTTCAAAGTATCATATAATTTTGCCAATGTTAGTAATGTCATATACACCGCTGTTGGGGTTAATTCCATCGCTGGGATGGCCGGCGTCATCAATCCAAAGTAACTTCAAGGGGTCCGATGGATAAATGAAACTGACGAGGTAGTGGCAAAATCCAAGGAGTCTGGATAAAGTATCGGAGACGCCGATAATTTCCTTTCCCGCTTCTGGAATTCACTCAACCTTCTCCCCTCTTCTACCAATACAACCCCTACATGGTCCCCCCATGTGATAGGGCTCGCCTGTTACATTTGAGAGTGCAGTTTCTGGTATATATGATGGAGAGTTGGCCAAGCATTGCCTTTCATTAATATCGGATTGGGATGAACGATCAATAGAAACTCTCCTTCCAGTTAAGGTTTTTGTAAATAGCGAGTAACATTGTTCGTAACAAAATGAACCTGTGCCATTACCAGTGTTTGTGCCACATCTTTCAGAACCCAATACATTATTTGACCCCCTCCCCTCACTCCATGCACCTAGGGTAGAGAGCAGGAATAGACTGTACTGGGTCAGGTGTCGTCCACCTCTCTGTAGATTCTATTAGCCTTACCTCGGCCAGAAGGGCAGAATCTGCAATGTCGGAAAAAGAAATCAGCTGGGCCACCAGACAGGCATTTTGAAAGTCTGATTGGTCCTCTTTGCTGGCGAATGTTGGTTGGGTCTGTTGTCACTTTTAGGGGAACTTCCAGGGCTAAACGGGTTGGTTGCAGTAACGCTCTCTCAGGGAGTACTTGTACCGATGCTGGTTTTGAAGGTCCAGTCACCCGCTCCTTTAACCCTGGCATAGCTGTTTTCAGCGTGTATGTGTAGGACATTCTCATAGTTCAACAGTTTGTCAATCAGTTTAGTCACATTTACCACATACCACTTCATGCAGAGTTAATAGGCAGGTAAAACAAGGAGGAATTGTTCACAATTACGGCCGCTCCGCCACCTCCCCGCCAAACCGTGCACACTCTGAGTATGTGCGCGCGGGCCGCTGCTCTTGTAGTAATCAGCTGTAAGTAGGCGGTGTTTGGAAGAAGTTTGCTGAAAACTGCAGTTTGCAGTTAAAGTTAAGGACAATTCTGGGATGAAGCCGGTATAAAAAAGCACTGAAAACGTTTCCAATCGGTGGAGAGAAGTGTTGATTCTTCAAGCCGCCCAGAAGCCTGACACAAGCCAGCCAAACACTACACTCAGTGTACTCTCCAAAATGCATTTTTCCTAAATAATTTTGTTCAGGAAATGTGTTCTAGAGTATTCAGAAAATATATATTTTGTCAAACATCTCAACATTTATTGCAATTCAAAATGGTGAAGTCATCCCAAACCTGTTATCGTTTAATACATTTTTTTTGCTTTAAAATACCCTTGACCTTTGTGCACGCCTGAACCCTATAACCCTATAAAGGATCATCAGCACTTGTGGAACTTCTTGCAAATAAACATCAGATTTCTATATAATGGGTGTAGCCCTTGGTCAGCATTCGTCAATGTGAGCACCAAGGAATTCGCTGTGTACTAGGGCACATGCATTTCATAAAGGCTGAATGTCTGAGTGCTGTTGAGTGATGATGAGTTATTCCATTTATGCACTGTATAATTACTATTACAAATGAAGGGTAACAAGGTTTTTCCTAAAGAAATTCTGTGACAGTTCAATAGAACATATCCACAATGGGAGTTCAGTAAGCAAACTAAAAATAAGGTAATCCTGTCCCGTGGCATGTTTCATGTGGAGCACACAATTTAGGACGAGGATCACCCTGCTCGTTCCATTATGGATCTGTTTCGCCAGTTTCACTACCAGTCAGTAGACCAGGTAGACGTTCACTTACAATTTCTGAGTCTGTGGGACTTAATAGCAATGTGACAACACCTTAGTCAATGGACCTAAGCAATGTTCACAAAAAGAAAGACCGCAAACCGCTTGTTCACAAGGATGCACAGGTTTGTTATGGCGTATGCCGTGCCATATACAAAACTGCTGGATGACATCTAGACCACAGGGCCTTCTTTGTCACCCAAAAAAGTGCAAAACTGAGATACTAACATCCCATATGTGGTGGGGATACTCATTAGGTTGGGCCTTGGTGCAAAGAAGACATTGCAGGTTCACCAATCTTTAGGAGCGTCTAACTGCCTGTCAAGTGGTGATGGGTGTCAGGAAGCAACACGTTTGTTTATTTGTTTTGCACTCCAGACCCGAGGGTATCGGGGCGTACAAGGTTACAAGGATATTCGAAGCTTATCGTCTTATCCATATCAAGTATCCAATGTCTTAGGATCAGTATAGCTCAAGTTGTCGACACAACATTGGACAGTAAGTGGTAGAGGATGTGGATTCTTAGCAAGTATTCAGTCAGTTGTCTCTTTACAAAACGTACCCAGAGTATCCCGTTGTGTTTCCTGGACCTCTCAGAATGTGAATGTTCCCGCACTGGAAGAATGGTTTCACAGAGGTCCTTGATAACAAGGGAAATGCCGGATTCAACCAATTACTATATCCAGACTAGGTCATTTAGTGGGAAAGTGGGAATCTCATTCAAGGTGTTATCCAGGTAGGAAAATCCACTAGTGTTAAGAATTAACCTTGACTCATGCACTTTAGAAATCAATCAAATGACTGGAGTTATGCTACACTCTGTTCATGCACAGATATGCTTATGACCTCTGTAACAGGTGTGTCATTGTGTGTTAGTGGGACATGGTATCATCATTATCCCACAACCTTTTTGTCATCATTTCAGGAGTTGATTAGGTGCAATCAGTTCTCTCCAGCAGTTTGTATTGCCAGTTCATCACAACGTACAGCAGTGAAAGTACAGTTGCATTCATTGATACTAACATTAAAGCAGAAAACAAGTTATATCAGTGCTTTATTTAACGAGCATTCATGGTTTACAGAAAACCTTATACACAGTTGAGTTAACAATGTAATTTCCAACTAAATACACATTAAATATTAAGTTACATCCACCAGTCTTTAACTAGAAATATCCTTGTTATTGTATAGCTAAAAACCTCAGGAGGGAGATTTCCTGGCAATGCTACACCTGCATGATGCGTACTTCCACATCCCCATTCACCCAAACCATTGGAGGTTCCTAAGGTTCGTCGTCCAAGGAAGACATTACCAGTTCAAGGCGTTACCCTTCAGCCTCCAATCAGCCCAGAGGGTGTTCACCAAATGCCTATCCGCAGTGGTGGTGTTCCTTCAGCGGAAAGACATGTCTACCCCTACCTGGACCATTGGCATGTCCATTTGCGTTCTTGGACCCAGGTGGCGTAAAATACAGCGGAGACGGTGCAGACACTACCCTCTCTGGGATTCTCCATAAACTATCCCAAATCCTGCATGGTGCCGTCCCAAGACACCCTGTTCCTGCGAGCCTGAATCAACAGTTTCATGTCTGGCGAGCCCGTCTGGGGAAAGGATAAAGGCCATTTTAGGGAAGGTCCAATGTCTCATCTACCAGTGTTGCCACTGTCTGGTCCATCAAGTCCCTTTTGGGGATGATGTCTTTGTGCATCCATCTGGTCCCTCATTGCAAGTTGCAAATGAGGCCGCTTTAGGAGTTCCTGGACGCCAGGTGGAAGCAGATCTCCAGCTCATGGCACAACAGGATAGCTCTCAATCAAGCTTTCGGCCAAGCCCTGCGCTGGTGATCCATTCGCCCTCAGATCACACAGGGAGCTCCATTCAGGACCCCTGTGCATCAGAAGGTGGTCAGAACCGATGATTCACTGCAATGTTGGTGCGCCCACATGGGGAGACTATATGCCAGAGGACTATGGTTTCCGGAGGAGAAAGAGTTGCATTTCAATGTCCTGGAACAGCAAGCAGTTTTCTGGGATCTCAAGTCTTTCAAGCTTCAACTCTTGTGGAAGGTGATCAGGGTCTTCATGGAAAAAACGCGGACTATGTATTACATCAAGAAGCAGGGTGGAATGAGATTGCCCAACCTCTATCTGGAGGCACAGATCCTGTGCCGCTGGGCCCTTGCTCACCGGATGTTCCTGGTCCTGTGTCACCTGGCAGGCATTCAAAACACCATTGCACAATCTCTCAAATCTCTCTTAAAGCTGCAGACACAATGGCAAAAGAGACCCCTGCAGCCCTGCCCCTTATTGATGGGAGGAACATTGACAACAAGGCATATGTAGGAGAAGTGGTCCGTCAGCCTCCTCACCCATCAAGGGGAAGGCTCAGCACACCAACTGACCTATGGATTGCGGGACTCATCCAAAATGAACTCCACGCACATGGTGCATCATTAAGGAGGTGGGCAGCAACCAGAGAAAAGTAAGTGAAGCAGAAAGACAGGAAAAGAGTGGAGCTTCCATTTTTTCTTTGTTTAATGCAGGGGTAGTAAGAGACCCGCAGAAATAGCAAGGGAGAGCGTGGCTGTAACCCCTAGCGACACCCAAATGACATCCCTGCTCCATCTACACTTGCCTGTTACAAGAACAAGTTGACGCGTTTTACAGTATGGTGCCGGTCAGAGAAGATTTCTCCATGGTGCGTTACGGCGCCACAACTTCCTTACTTACTCTTGCTTGCCAAGGCTGGCCTTGAACATACTTCTATCAAGGTTCACCTGGCCGCCATCTCCAGGTACACCCGGACGCTGGTCAAGCCCTTTCCGAGGTCGCACAGGCTCGTCAAAGAGTTTCTCAAGGGCCTCTTCAGGACTTTTCCACTAGTAAAGGCTCCTGCTCCTGCGTGGGAGCTTAATGTGGTACTCTCCAAACTCATGGGGCCGCCGTTTGAACCTATGCATCTTTCTTGGAAGACAGCTTTCTTTGTGGCTATCACCTCAGCCAGGAGGGTTGGTGAGATGCAGGCTTACTCTTGCAAGTCTCTTTATTTGTCATTCCAGTGGTTGTAAGGACTCCTCCTTCCTTTATGCCCAAGGTTCCGTCAGACTTTCATTTAAACAAGTCTTTGGTGCTGTCGGTTTTCTTTGAAAGCTCTTCTTCACCTGCTGAAAGGTCTTTGCATTTGCTGGTTGGGGCGCATGCCTTGAAATTCTATGTTGCACACACAGAGGACGTTCAAAGGACTTCTCAACTGTTCGTGAACCTTGGACCTGTGGGTCATGGGAAGGCCCTTTCCAAATCGTCCATTTTCAGATGGCTCTCCGGCTGCATCATGCATTGTTATCAGTTGGCCAACAGCCCGTTGCCAAGCAGACCGTGGACCCATTTCACCAGAACAATTGCATCTATGATGGCGTTCCTCTCTGGTGTTCCCCTGCTGGATAGCCGTAGGGTTACTAAATGGAGGTCTACTTGCACCATCACAAATTTCTACTGTGTTGACAGGGATTCCAGGGAGGAGTCTCGTGCCGGAAAAGCGGTGCTTCACAAAATATCTTCTGGAGTTGATTGTGTTCCAGGAGTACGATTTATTGCTTCTGTTGAGACTTATAACCTCCCGTGGTTGTGTATGTACTGCAGTATAATCGTATTCATAGCATGTGAATCCATGCAAGACTCCATAATGGCGAACGTCCCCTCCTTCCCCTCGGCGCCTCTTCTTGGGTTCTTACTGCCACTTTACGTGTGCAAACAAATCGGAAGGTGGAGCTAAGGAGGACGAGTGTTATTGGTTGGGGCAGAGTGACCAAAAGTGACAGCAATAGGCTATACAAATGACCATGCTTTTTTGTAGCTCAAAGCTTAACTGCTTTATATTTACCAAAGATTCCCAGCCTGATGATGGGGAATATTTATTTGCATGTGAATCCATGCAAGACCCATACTGCAGAACACGATTTACAGGCCTCTTCTTTTCTTCCAAGGTCCTTAATGAATGGCCTTACTTCTCTGATGGATTTCTTGGGGTGAGCGATCTTAAGAGGTTTATATTCTTTTTTTCTTCCATCATCAGCTTAAACCAAGAATCTTAATTGTCTTGCGGCTTCAGCGTGGGCTTTTTCTATTTGAATGGCTGTGTTAAACATAGGTTTACAATGTTATTACACAGCCCTTTCTAGAGAGTGTGACAAAGCATTAGTAAACTGTTCCAGGGCTAACACTTCAGGGAGAATCTTTTTCCCTAACTACTGGTAGAGGGTGTTCTGAACTAGAGCTCCCAGTTCTAACAGACTTTCACTAGGGTTTAGATGTATTTCCCTGAATTTTTGTCTGTAAAAGTTCTCAGTTCGTCCTACTCTCTCTAAAAGGCATGTTTTATATCATCGAAAGGGGTGTTCCACTGGGGATTGAGGGTTGTAATAAGATTCCTGCAGCTCTCTTCTTAGCAGTGGGGTTAGACAACAGGTCTTAAGGTCTTGATTTCAATTAATCTGGTTAGCAAGTCTTTCAAAGTTTAGAAGAAAGACTCCACGGTCTTCACCCTTTTTGTAAGCTTACAATATACTGCATGGTAATATAGGGCTTTGTTGGCTGGCTCTTAACTGTTTTAACTCATTTATGGAATCCTTGTTCTGCTTGTATTTGATCTACCAAGCTCCCTAACAGGGTTTTGATGTGATTCATTTCGAAATCGGTTCGGTTCTCTGATCTAACTTCCCAGTATTCAGCTATTTTTAGCTCTACTGAGTCATCAGATTTGTTGCCATTGTCTGATTCATTTGGTCAGCATGAGGTTAAAGGGGGTTAGGGTCCGCACCATTGATGTAGGCCTTTTTTTAGACAGTTTCATTCCTGGTAAGGTTTGGCCATGTATCCAACCCATGCCTCAGGTCAGTCCAGACATGGAAGGGCATTGAACGTAAGTTCCTTGTGGTGGAGATTGAATTAAACCTGTAGGAATCATTTGATGCTTGCCTACATCTATAGTTTAGTTACTGTGGTACTGCTATGTAATTAAAAGCCTATAGATTCAGAGGTGCCTACTGTAGGGGCTGTGGCATGAGGATTTAATTTACTAAACTTCAGGGTCCCACCACATTTTTCAATTGTGCAGCATCCCACTCCTGACACTGTATGTGGTAGGTCGGTGGAAGTATACAGACTAGTGTTTGTCAAATGCAGCAAGTGGTTTATTGAAATAAGAAGAAAATGGCCTATCTATCCCTATTATATGGGTTTTCCTACCTAACGAAACTAACTAGTGTGCTCGTCATCAGGAGTGAAGTCCAAAAAGTAAACATTCCGTCCTCTGTCTCAGAGCTAATCTCTTCTGGCCCTACCACTAAGGAAAAACAAAATAAAGTCCAGGAGAATGACTCCTTTCTCCTCGATGGGCTGCTCAGCCCTAATAGGTGATTTTCAAATGGTTCTTGGCTGTCACTTGAATTCATTCCTTTATTCTTCTCAGGGACTTTTCCACCCACCTGGCGACGCCTTTCCTTTTAGAGATGACCTTTTTCTCTTTGATATATTTGAGTGTTCACCCCCTTGAGCTACATCCTCTTGACGTGTCTCTGTAAGGTTCCCTTTCTCCAGCACTGATTGTGATTCTCTGTATTCCTTTCCTTCCTTATTACACAAATCTTCTCTTGGTCTTTTAAGCTGACTTCCGCTTTGGACCGAATCAGACATTCCCAACCACTGCGAGAGTTTTGTTGCTCAGTTCTTGTCTTCTAGTAATTAATGAGAGAGGTTTCCCTTTAGGGTTATTATGGTTCTTAACTTCACTTGTCTTCTCAATGGGATGAGTAGACAGATTCTCGCAGTTGTTCTCAGTCTTATAAACAATTGTTGTCACTGGGATGAGTAGGCAGAGTCCTGTAGTTAAACTCTCTAGATAAACACTTGTTGTGTCACTTGGACAGTAGGCTGAGTATGCCCCTCTTCCCAGTATCCCTCTCTCCGGTTCTCCCTCCTCTCCAGTTACCTTCTTGTTTACGGGCTAGTGTCACCGGATCTCTCTTTGGGAACAGGATAACTCTAGGAACGGCTCCTGCGGTCAGACCAACTCTTTGTGGTTCTACGGTGAGGCCCTGTGTAGCCACGGCTACAGCAGTCTCAGCGCGGTTTTTGGACTGAACTGTTCACCTTTCCCAGGCCATGCCACCACTCACTCTATTCTCCTTTCCTAAGGGTTCTCTTCACCTGCACAAAAGGCACCTCTGTTTTCCCCGTGCCTCTTTGGTACGCGTACTGGCCAGGTCCTCATGACCTAGGATCTCTCGGTTCTCAGCAGTGACCAGCTTTTCCCAGGTTCTAACAGCCCAGACTTCACACTCCACATAAGTCCTTCTTCCATTTTTATATCCAAATTCTGGGTCATCCCCAGCATAACATTAAAGTCCTTTCTCTGGCTTTAGTGAGTAGTCTCCCTTACTCATCTAGGCTTGTTTGTCGCAGTTTGGTTAACCTAGAGCATGGAGAAATCTGTATTAATCGCTTATCTCTTTTCTTTATCTCAGTGATTTTGGCAGACATTTCTTCAAGGTGAATGTTAAGGCTAATATTATAATAACAAACAGTGGCTTGCTCTGATGGACTTCTCTGAAGCATGGATGTTATTGATGGTTCACAAGAAAGTGTTTTGGGGATTTCCTTGACAGAATGGGAGTCTTTATCCCCAAGAGGGGAGTCTCTCCCAGTGAGGTCCTGCTTACCGCCAACCCTAGGGGGAATGTTGCATAGCAGGCTTATCTCCCTAGCCTCACAAGGAAATGCTCCCCTATGGGGAGCAATGATGAAACCCTGTGATTTGTTGTACAAACCCTGTCAACTATCAGGTCTGGGCCGAAAATGAAGAGCACTGATGTTATTTTACCGAAGAAAGAGAAAGGGTCACTTTAAGAGAAAGTAACCAATCCACTGAGACAAGTGGACTGAAATAGAAACACATGTCATGTAGGAGGTGAAAAGGGAGATGAGAACCGAGAGAGGAAGGCATCTGCAAGCCACGCCCAGGTACACTGGTAACGTGAACCTGGAAAGAAGCGGTGCCCCAGGAGGACGCAGAGCCCGTGAAATCCAAATCTGCTGGGAAGCAGCAGAGAGAACGCTGAGAAGCCAGTGCAACTGAGAGTTTGAGTAGGGACGATATGAATAGTGGTGGCGTTACTGCGAGAAAATCGTGGTGGGCAGCGCCCCGTGCAACAACACCCGTACTGCTACAGGGAAGCTGCAACAAACGGAGTAGATCCCCATTGACTCTGAATAACCGAGAGGAGTAGCGACAAGCGTTTGCGCAAGATGCAGAAGTCAGCTCAATAGTGTGGTGGAGAAATAAGACTATTGCAAGACCTGTAAGATCCCTGAAGACGTTTCCTCGTGAGACCGAAGGTAACTGAGGACAGGGGAGCCACGCGAAGATCACGGACCAGTACTTTACAACAGGAATAACTCATCTCGGTACTAATGAAAAAAAAACCTGAAGATACATTTATCGAACTTGAACTGTAGTAGTCTGAGAAAGAGAACACTATTGTTCCCTGAAATGTGATATCCTTGTTAAAACTGAACTGTGCAAATACAAGAAAAAGAATAATAACTAACCCAAAAAGGGAGGTGAGGAAGAGCGAGAAAAGCTTAATGTCAAGATTAATTAACTGTTTTGAATAAGACAGAATGACGCAGAGATACTCAAAGGAGGGAGTACTAAAGTGAATAACTTTGCTCCGGAAGGAAAGAAAAATAAAACCTGTGTCCCAAGCAGAAGAGTGGGACCTAAGAATTAAAGAGTATGAAGAGTTGAAGACCAAAGCAATCTTCATGATAAATCAATCTGAACCAAGTAAAACCACATCTAAACTGAAGAATACATATAGTAACGTGAGGAAAGAATTAAACGAACTGATGAAGAGTTACCAAGAACTATTTGAAAAGCACATATTGAGAAGAGCACAGAGCAGGGGGAGGGAGTCATTCTCCTGCTCCTTTAGTTTTTTGGGGGAATTGCCTTAGGGTCAGATAGACTTCGTTTTTGGCAGTGGAGAGATTCTTTTTGGACTTTGGGAAAGGTGACTGGAGAGCACCTTAGTTATTCCTTTAGGTAGGGAGTAACCCATAGCCATAGGGAGAGTTAGGTTTACACCTTATTGTTTAATAAACCATGTGGAAAAATGTACTTAAAGAGTCTGTGTCCTTCTTCTGACCTGTCACACCAACCCATAAAAAGAAAATTCTGCAAATAATGCAGTGAAATGGCCACAGCAATAATGTGCCCAAATCCTGGCAAGATGGGCTTTTTTCACAAAGTTGAAGTATTGTCTGGCATTGGGGTGGCATAGTACCAGCTTTGGCTTTCAGTGTCAAATTAGCACTATGTACAGTAGGAAGAAGAAGAAGAAAAGAGTGAGGTGTGTGCAGGGCACAGATTATTCAGAGATGGAGGTCATGAGTGTGTACGATATTAAAGGTACATCGCCCAACTGTAAGTGGGTGTTAGTTTTAGCAGTGCATGGCAGTGGCATGAGTTATGGTTGCATAGTTTACCATAGCTGGCCAATTTCTTTGGTTTTTCGATTTTACCTTGCAACCATAACATCCAGTTATTTTCAATTAATTTCATAGGTTTTTATTAGGGCAACTTAACCATAACATCCCTTTAACAACATGTTTTCACTGAATTTCAATGCTATTTATAAGTGAAAATGTTCATGATTTACAGCGCTGTATATGAGTTATTAATAATTCCTCTTTTGCCATGTATAAAAGGATTATAAACCTTCTTTAACAAACATATTTTTTGCAGCGCATACTGATGTGTGCCATTTTCAGAAGCGCATGCTGGAGATGCAAGTCGTGGTTGAATTGCCTAGTGCATGCGGCTCGATTATGACCCTGGCCCCAAAGAAGCCACCCTCGCTATACACTGCACCTAGCCTGCTTCCATGTCCAGTGTCCACTATACCCCCATAATGTGACCAATGGCCAGTGTTCATGGATTACAGCCATGGGCAGTGTCCACAATCCATGTTGCATGGGCTACGGCCATCCTGCAGGCTCCAAAAGGCAAAGCAGAGTAGATATTTGTCCTTGCTGCGGGCCAGGCCTACTGCCTAGACACCAAAGTCATAACACTATTTTTTTGTACCTACAAAACGGGGACAGATTTGCAAAAGCATGCTTTCAGGTCCTTGCTGATGCTCCTCACGCCAGCTTCCTGAAGACTCATCCAGCACTTCGGGCTTTAACTGCAAGCAGAATTTTCTTTTCCTATTCAAGCCTATCCTGATTTTGTGAATTTTACCACATAGCCAATCAATGGCAGCCATGCCCACTTTAACCCCATTGCCGGTCCGTGGTGGCCAGGGCCAGTGGCCACATTTTCCGGGGAATGGTCGAACATGCCTCAATCACCAACGCTTTATCACTTTTTTTTAACCTGTACTTGCCAGGAGCCAGGCTCACTGCCCACTTTAACCAACTAGCCGGTCCCTAGTGGCCATGATCATTGGCAGGATTGTCCAGGGCATGGCGGCAAGGGCCAGGCAATCTGGCCACTTACCACGGGCACAGGCTATGCCTCAGGCACTAAAGTTATATCACTGTTTTTTGTACCTACATTTTGACACTTTTCAAAAAATCAAAATCATACTTTTGGGTCCCTGCCAATGGTCCTCGCACATCTTTGTTGCAAATCCGTTCAACACTGTAGCTGCAAGCACATGTATTTTTACCAATTCAAGCTTATCCCATTTCAAACATTTTGGGACCCTGCCTACAATTTTGACAACCTCTTGACAAAATCAAAGTTGGGTCTATAATATGTTTTCAAACCTATGTGCAGGTTCGTCAAACAGCACCAAAGTTAAAAGCCATTCAAATATGTTGGGACCTCTACCCCTCGTGATGAAACAGCAACAAACTTTGCACAGACATTCAAAGTTGTATCTATAATTCTATTATACATTTTTGTGCAGTTTCATAAAACGGTGCCAAAGTTATAAGCCATCAAATAACTGCTCTTCACTGACCCTGTAATGTACACATATTTCTCAAGTTCGTAAACATCACAGCAATGTCCCTAAACATCTGAAAAGAAAAAACACCTGAGGTTTGGTTTTTCTGGACACATCTCATCCCATCCTCATCACTCCTCATTTCCCCAGAGGTTGCTTCATTTGTTTTGACAAGTGTAATGTTGTTGTTTTTGACTATGTTCTTACCTCGATGCTCCCGGACTACAGGTGCAGTTACTGAATCCAACATGGCGTCAGCTTAAACATTTTTTACATACGTCACATTTTTGATTGACCAATCAGTGGGCGCATGCGATGTCCGCAAATGTTACGTGGCTCCCTGATTGGCTTAGAGGTGTCCGCTGACACCGAACCAGGAAGTAAGTGTGTGGACCGGATGGAGATATCACAAATCTGTTTGACAGATTAACACCAAATTTGCAAAAGCACGTTTTCGAGACGAGGCCGCTGCTCCTCACGCAAGTTTGGTGCAAATCCATCCAGCAGTTTGGGTTGTAGCTGCAAGCAAAACCTTTTTCCATGTCTATCCGAATTTCAAAGATTTTGGGACCCCCTATAAATTTCCCCCCTTCACGAAATTGCACAAAACTTTGCAAAATAATTCAGAGGTGGCTGTATACTTTTTTTTACAAATGTTCATGAGTATTCATCAAACGGCACACCAAAGTTCTAAGTCGCCCAAAAACTGCTCTTCCTCTGGGTTCAGCACCTCAGCCATAACTACAGGGTTACTACCGCAGACCCTGAAATACATTATTTATGGGAAGGCTTGCATCATACTGGGTTGACAGGGACACTCCAGACTATGCATAAGAAACCTAGGCCAGTTTGATGATATTGTTCCTGGGTTTGGCCAGGTGTTTGGCAAGTTTAAAAGCTGCATGGTAGTGATGGTGTGCGTGGCAAAGAAGGAAGTCGATTTGCTTGGATGGTAGAACTAAAGAAGTTGGAACATTAAGCTAGTTCCCATCATCTATCAAACCGTTTTCATTGTGAGGCTGCACAGAGAGTTGGAAAAGAGAACATTTCTGGAGAGTAAATGAGGAAAATGGGGAAACCAAAAGGATACACAGACAAAACGAAACTCAAACAAAGCACCACATTGATACTTCACCAGACCAGATGTCTCCCATTTGTGCTAAGAGAAGAAGTAGAGAAGAAAATATTGGTTTAGTGTCTCATAGAACTAATCCGATGGGTAGAGTGGCTTTCTCCCTTGTGATGATTCGTAGGATTCAGTCACTTCTCCATAGGGGGGAGCCTTTCCCTGTGAGGCTAGGGAGGTGAGCCTGCTGCACAATACCCTCCCTAAGGGTAGAGGCAAGAAGAGCCTCGCCTTGAAAGACAGCCCTCCCCATCCCACCTTGGGGATTAGGACTCCTGTTCCAATGAGGAAGTCCCTAAATCACGTGTCTGTTATGCTTCACTCACAACTTCTTCCCAAAGGAGATCAGAAGAAAAAGCTGATGTTTGTTATTGCCATACAGAAAGACTTAGTCAATCTGAAAAGCAGTATTGGTTTAATACTGAGAAGAAAATCATGCGAGTAATACAGAGTACTCAGACAACAGAAAAAAGGACTTTGAAGGAGGAGTCCTAATGAGAGGGAAGCCTGAGAGTTTCAAGTCAGCTGTGCACAGTTCCCAAGTCCGGAGGGAAGCAAGCATGGAAACACTATGCTGGGAAGACCCAAAGCGCGAGAAACTGAGGAAAGAAAACTCACGTTCAAGGTGGTGGCGTGACCGAGAGTCAGTGGACTACTAAGTCCAACAGCAATGCCAAAACCACGTACATGTCTGCGACACGCCCCCGGTGCAACGAAGGGGAGAAGTACACCTGAAAGGAAGTAGCCAACCTGACAAACCGAAGAAACGTTCAAATCCTTATTGCAGGCCCGGTGATGCTGATCCGGAGAGAAAAAGGTAACGGAAGGTGTGAGACCTGGGAGGGATACAAAGAATAACGAAGGAGAACATCCTACTTGTCCCAGTGAGGAACTTACATTCAAGTTACAGAAGAAGACTGAGAATCTTTGTGAGAGCGTGCATATTCGCCTCAGTAAAGATGGATTCAGGGAGAGTAAAGAATCATTATGGGTATAATGATACAAATCCTAATAAAGACGTAACGATAGAGAAAGACAAGACTCATTACTTGAACATTCATACTTGTCCCATTAAAACTCGGGAGCTGGAGAATCTAAAGAATCATTACTAGAACATTCATACGGGTCCCTGTAAAACCCAAGAAGTAGAGAAAAGAGAGAATCACTAATGGAAACATCATACTCATCCCAGTAAAAACCCAGAGGTGGAAATAAGTTGTTACTGGAATCCTGATGTGTAGGGGAGGCATGGTATCACAAGTATGACACTGACACAATGGACGTTACTCTCAACTGGTCTCTGTGGGGACGTTGGGGCATGTTGCAGCCCTCCCTCGACTTGGCTCCCCTGGATCGCCTCTCTCCCCCAGCTGCTGCGGAATCAACTGCTCTGGATGCTGATATTGCCCCTGAGAGAAGATGAGAGGCAATGAGAATGGCGTGGTGGTGTTGAGTCCTCTCGACCCTTTCGTGCCAGAACGAAGTGCGCAAACGTTTACCAATGCAAACTCACCTGTTTATTTGTAATGCAAAGCTCTCCATCCTGCTTCTTGTAGCAGGGGCACTTGGAGTGGACCTAGTTGCTTCACTGGCCCGTGGAAGTGGCGATCCAGACCGGCTGCGACCAACCACTTAGAAGGTGAGACTTTTAGCAATGATTATTGTTTGTTAATTATAATGTCTTTTGCCGTGATTGTAGTTCATAAATATTGTAATGTCTTTTGCTGTGATTATAGTTCGTAATTCTTGCAAATGTCTTTTCTCTCCTCTATAGGTGTGAAGATGGCTGCCCGGAGTCGCGGTGTTTGGAGCGAGTCCAGTGATTCCCGAGAGGATGATGAAGCCTTTGAACTAGATGGTAAGTTGGCTTTTAATGTAGAACGCTAGGCTTAAATATGGCACGGCCGAGCGTTAGTTATTTATATGACTCCTAACCTGTTGTGTTCTTTTGCAGGAGAAGTCTGGCAGTGTCGAACAGAGGCTGGCCGGTCCGCGGCTGCAGGATGGAGGTTCCGCGAATATGAAGAATGGAAGATAAGCTCCTACGTAGCTGGACGTCCGGATCAGGTGAATAAGCGCTCCAACTCCAATGGCGATGGGAGTCAGGTAAGACGCGATGCACTGCAGACTATAGAGTGCAGGAGATAGGTGAGATGCGCGTGCAGCGATGGTGGAGCTGGAGACAGGTAAGGTGCTCTTTCCCCGATGGTGCAGCTGGAGTCAGGTAAGATGCGCCTTCAGCGATGGAGTAGTCGAAATCAGGTCAAATGCGCCCTCAGTGATGGAGTAGCTGGAATCGGGTAAGATGCACAACGAGGAGAAGAGCAGGGAAGACCGGTAAAGACGGCGGTAAGCGTTACGCTGCAGAAAGCAGACTAACGCGAAGCATCAGTATGTGGGGGGGTTGGCCTTAAATAGGCTGGCCCCGGTCCCTCTCTTTGGCCCCGCCTTGTGGCTCCACCTTGCCACTCCCAGAGGTTCTTGCACGTGCTACCCAATGATCATCTGGGGCCATGCCTGGCCCTGATGCACGTGCCCTTGGCACAAAGTGTGCAAAGCCCTCTTTTCTATGAGCCTGGTGCCAGAGGCGCCAGGACTGGGTCCATTTCGACCCTGTAGGTGATAAGACATGGGCCCTTGCCCAGTGACCATGACAATGGGTAAAAAGTGTGAAACCTTTATTGGGATCTATGTGATCACTACGACCCCTGGATTTCAATGGCCGAAAATGGCAACTTTTTTTTTGTTTTGTTTTTTAAACCCCCTTTACACCACATACATATGCGGGGGGAGAATCCCTGAAGCCCCCCACACTACTGTTATATCCCATACCCCCACATATATATGTGGTGTAAGGGGGGTAAAAAAATAAAAAGTTGGAATTTCGGGAGTCGGAATTCTGAGGGTGACATTTTAGGCCATTATCTTTTATTGAAATCATTAGGGTTGGAGAAACCCCTACTTTGCCCTATAACTAAGGTGGGAGTAGTCTCGACCATCAAATAATAAATAACGCAGTCCTAGTGGAGTCAGTCAAATCCAAATGGCCTATGCTACAAAACCTAATGCCTGCCATATCGCTTGTACAAAAAGTGTAAAAAGGAGAAATTTATGCAAAAGGAAAAAAATCATTGTTCAAATGAATAAATGTGGATGAACCATCTCTCCTCCCATCTTAGACCTCACGGAGTAAGGCGGTTCCTGTAGGTAGGATGACACACTCTGGCTCAGTTTCCAACACAATAAACCATTAAAAAATGTGGATAGAGGCCTCATGGCCTTCCACGTTAAAGTCTCTATTCCTGACTTCCAACATAATATTTCAACCAAAAAGTTCACAAAGGTCCCCCTCGGTTGGGATCAGACCTTTCACCACACCGTTCAAGTAGGCCCCCGTCTGTCGGGCTCAGACCTCTCGTGACAAAGTTCAACACAAACTTGCAAGGGGGCTCCCGTCCCCAAACTTATTATACTTTGGTCTCCCTCTGTTGGGCTCAGATCACTTTCGGATGTCGAAGACTTTCGAATGTGCGTGACTTTCTTTACAGACCCCTGCAGGACCACTTCCACTCAAAGTTTACAGTTTAAATTTCACTCACCCCTTCTCTAAGAGTTAAACTTCTTTATTTCACTTTTGCTGTTCATTCCCTTTATCGCTTCAAACAATGTACCTTTCACAGAGACTTTTGAGTGGGCTACTTCCTTTCGCCGGACCACTACGTTACTTAGTATCGCTGTTTTCGCAGCTGTCTTTTACTTCAAAGTTTATTCACAGGTCTGCCTTTCCTCGTGTTCATCCACACGCATGCAGCCTTCACTTGCAATGTAATGTTGCTACTTCCAACTTTAACACACACCGGTCTCTCAGGTCGCTTGCCAACTCACCAGCTATGTACATCTCTTTCTTGGTTTTGTGATATCCGATTCACGAGTCAAGGTAAGTACCACAGGCTTGGCCTTGCCTCCTCATCTCTGCCTTTCACCCGGGAGGGTCGCTGGCGTCCTTGAAAAATCTGGCCTTCTCCACGTGTTTTCCGCAGCCTGTCAGAGGCAACAACATTCAGTGCGAACTCTTGGGGTTTTTGACCCACTGCTCCCACCCCTTGGTCCATTGCTCTGCTCCAGTAGGTTTGTCTTCGTCCCGGAAGTTCAACGCGTACTCGTGTTTTACCTTGCTCAGAGTTGTCTTTGGGTTCTGCCTTTTATTCGTGTGAGGAGAGCTAATTGGTATCAGGTGTATGCACATAGTCAGGTGACTGACTTTGCCTAACTCGATTAGCTGGACATGTCGAGTACAATGTGTGAAAGTTAATGTTGTTACTCTGTCACCCTCTTCCTCGGCCCACTGTTTGTAAAAAGCAGGGTGGGATACCAAAGCTCACCATCGGCTGCCTCACCCCCACTCTCTGAAGAACCCACATGCAGCTGATCTTCCCGCACTGGTCCACCCCCAGGGTCTGGATCCAAAGGCAATGGCCGTGGCCTGGCCACCTGAGCGAGAGATCCCCAGGGACTAGTGGGTGAGACACCTTTTGGTTTCTCACATACGCCAGTAACTATCAAGTGGTGGAGGAGAGTGAGAAGCATTCTGATAATATTTCAAACCGGCCCAACCAGGGTTAAGTAGAGAAAAAGTGACAAGTTTGACAAAGAAGGAAAGATAGAAGAATAATATCGGAAGGGGAAGCCACAGTGTCAAGGACACGACAGAGAAGGTAAAGAGCCCAAAATATGAACTAATCAAAGTAGTTGCCAAGAACTACCTACAAGCAAGTTACTAAAAGGAACTTGCTGGAGAACCGATCATAGGAGAAGGGAGTCATACTCCTGTGCCTTAGCTGGCTTTGATAGTGGTAGGGACAGGTCAGAATCGTTTCTGGCAGAGGTCTGATCTTCCTTTTGGACTCACCGATGACTGAGGAGCCACCCTAGTTAGTTTATTAGGGAGGGAAACCCACAGCACAGTGAAAGTTAGGAGTTTCTACATTTTGTGTTTAATAAAGAAAGTACAAAAATTGCATATCTGAGTCCTTGGCCACTGTCTGACCTGCCACACCCTCTAGTAGTCACTAGCAAAATGAATGATAAGGCCAGAGTATGTGTTGACCTTCGAGGCTTCTTAGTAACACAAACATAGTTTACATGCAACATTGAGCATAATTTCTTTGAACTGACATTCAATTTCTGCGAGAGTATAAGCAGTCTTTCAAGAAATTAACCACGGGTTTAGAGTGTATGTATCACTCAATACAAACAATTGTTTTAATACTTCATTTTCTGATTGCAATTTTTATGACAAAACACTCTGCGAACATATTGCCTGTATCTGTAAAGTTGAGAGTACATCATTATTTGACTCTGAGAACTAAAACATGACCCAACAAAGATACCTGCTGCAATATACATATAGTCAGCTGAAGTATATATTTTATCAATTCAAATGTATTTATTAGATATACATATAGCAACAAGGATTTGTATAACACATGACATACAATATGAAATACAAAATTACAAGGAGTCACACATATAAAAGCCACTGAAATGAGCATCAAAGCCTATTCAAGACACTTAAAAAATTCAACAATATGCATATAAAATTGAACAATAAAATATATCAAATTGATGTCATTTCCTTGCATAAAAACCATCCATAATGTGGGTATTTCATTCATAATGGAGGCATTGTTCTATGCTTTAAAAAACTTTGAACGCAATCGGACTAGGCTTTCACATTCAATAATGAGATGAAATACAGTTTCACTGACCAAGTTTCCACATAATCGACAAAAGGTATGGGAATAATGAGATTGATTATGACCACACTTTGATGCTAAGACTGCTGAGACATTGAATTTGATTAAGAGATAGGTACGGAAGATACATGGGCTGGGATAAGCATTAATGTATGGTGTAGAAGATATTCTAGTCATTCTTTCATTACAGTAATCTCTAGAGGACGCCCTAATCCCAACATGAAGCATATTTTTCTCAAATACCACCTCATGTAATTTATTCTTTAACCATTGTTTTAAATCCCCAGAAGTGGATGCATTACTTCCCTCATGTAGCCATTTCTTATGTGTACACTTTAGTAGACCAATAGTGCCTACGGGTATATTGTCATCAAGACCCAAATTGCTTTTATATAGGGCACAATGATAGTATCTGTATGCACTGTAAGTAGTCTCTCAAATAGCAATACACATTGTGCAGTATACACACTTCAAATGCCCCTAAGGTTGAATTCTAAGTATAAGTATTCCACAATTGCACATTGGGGAAGGCGGAACAATCACATCAGTAATTTTGCCACAAAAACTATCAGTCGTTTCGTAAATTTCAGAACCCAAATTGCCAATGCATATGATAACATAGCCAAAATCTTTGCATTTTAGATGGACAAGATGGCGGAGGCACAGTACCCATTATTTCGCCCTATAAATACACTAAGTGCGTTCACAGATGTGACGCATCTTGTTTTAAGGTCTGCCCAATGTAGGTCCCATTTCATTTTATCAACAATGAGTCCTAGATATTTATAGGATGATACTTGCTCAAGAGGTTCAGCTCGTAATGTCCACACATATTTCTTGGGTCTGTGTTTGAGTGAAGACCATGATTTTACTCTTAGCGATGTTAATAGCCCATTAGTTTCTGAGTACGTAACTAAGGCATTCAACATCAATTGCAGGCCGACAGGTGTATAATCACAGAATAAAAGATCATCTGCATAACCAAGCCATCCTGTTTAATTTTTACTGGATTGGCTGCTTGGATGTTAAATGCAGCATACATATCTGCAAGGTATAAATTAAATGGGATGGCTGCTATCATACGTTCCTGTTTTACGCCACATCGGGTAGCCATAGGTTTAGACACCCACTGCATTTAAACGCACCCGGACAGTAGTGTCCACATGTAAAATCATCTGCATTCTTAATAGACCTGGAGGAATGCCCCAGGCATTGAGTTTCCGGCACAACAGATTTCTGAAAACAGTATCGAAAGCGGCAGAAAAGTCAATGAATGTGCAGTAAACATCAAGATTCCACAACTGCCAGGATTGTTCAATTGCGGAAGTCAATATAAGCAAGTTGTGTTAGGTGATTGGTTTGTCTCTGAAGCCTATTTGGTTTATAGGAAGAATCTTAATATCAGAGATCCAGATATTCAATTCATGTAGAAGTACTTTTGTAAAGAATTTTGAGATAGTCAAGTATGGCTAGCATGCAGAAGTTGGACGGAATATCCCACGCCCCTTTCTTATATACAGTCAATATATTGCTGGTTTTCCATGATGGGGGTATCACTCCATATTTACAAATATGTGAGAAAAGCAAGTGGAGAGCTGCTCCCCATAGTTGAGGATCACGTTTGATAACTAAGTTACAAATGCCGTCGGGGCCGGCAGCACGTAATGACTTTAAACCTTCTATAATGGTTATAATATCTAAAACAGAAAACAGACGATTTGCATTCCCATGAGGACTTGGAGATCGATAGAGGCGAATCAATAGGTTCGACTCGACCCAGGGTCGAATTAATATGATTCGCCCAAGTCTCTTTGTTAAGACAGTTTATCGTCAATTCCCATTTTCTGTTCTTAGCAATTAGTTTCCATATTCATTGCCATCCCCAGATATGGCTAGTCGGTCTCTCTTAACCGTGGTCCTGAGGAAGGCAGTACAGTCTATCATGCCGAAATGTCAAGTGAAGGCAGGTGAATATGTACATCCATCTGCAACGTTCTGTTCCTGCCTATATTCAGGCCATCATTTAGCGATGTTCAGGGACCGTGAATAGGTCCCTGAATTGATTCTGATATGAGGGCTTAGGTTCTGTAAGATCTTCATCTTAGTTCCTTCTACATATTATTTTGATAGTGGGAGTCTATATTACAGAACCTAAGCCCTCATATCAGAATCAATTCAGGGACCTATTCACGGTCCCTGAACATTGCTAAACAATAGCCTGAATATAGGCAGGAACAGAACATTGCAGATGGATGTACAAATTCACCTGCCTTCACTTGACATTTCGGCATGATAGATTGTACGGCCTTCCTCAGGACCACTGTTAAGAGAGACTGATTCTGGGAGTTACTAATGTATATTTCCATTTAAACAAGAAAGACTGAAAGGAGCTGCACATGGCAGCCCAATAATCCCTAGCCTTCAGTGAAGAAACCCCTAGATTGGGAAACAGGGTGGGTAGGTGGGCATACACACTGCCCTTGTATAGTCCCAAATCAGTCATTGCGGGTCTTGCGCTGTCTGTTGAGAACTCCAGGCACCTTTTAGTGGAAAGATGTTGTAAGGAAGGCATGGTATCAACAGTAGGCACAGACGCAATAGATGCAAGTTTTGAACACCTTTATTTTGTCGTTGACTGTCACGCCTGTGCCACTGGCGCACACATTGGCAACTATCATGGACGATATAGTACTCGTTTATCTTCCTAAACAACTCTTATTCAAATTTTGGTCCTTAATTTCCATTTGTACGACATTGGTACTTTCCTATTTAATTCAGCTAACTACATGTACCATAATGCACCTTGCTGCAGCTATCAATACCTGGCCATTCCCATTCGTCAGTATTGGAACCACAATCCCCAGAAGCCCTAGCGATCAGTGCTGCTTCCACCAACTCAGGACCAGAGAGGGAGGAGGCAGATTATCTTCAGGTGTGCTGCTCCAGGTGCTGCCAATTAGCCTGCCTCAGTAGAGGGCAGGACTGTATTTAAGCAGCTGCCTGCAGGAGCTCAGTCTCTTGCATCAAGAGTCCTGCCAGCCCCTGTTTGCCTTGTATCTTGAATTTGTATGCTGTTCCTGTTACTGCATTTTGCTGCTTTGATCCAGTGCTCTTTTGGGGCTGCCTGCCTTGCAGCCTGCTACACTCTACTGCCTACAGCCCTAGCCTTCTGGGCTCCCTGCCTCACAGCCCTGTTCCTCTGGGCTCCCTGCCTTGCAGCCTGCTACACTCTTCTGCCTATAGCCCTAGCCTTCTGGGCTCCCTGCCTCACAGCCCTGCTCCTCTGGGCTCCCTGCCTTGCAGCCTGCAACCCTCCGCTGTCTTCAGCCCTAGCCTTCTGGGCTCCCTGCCTTGCAGCCTACAACCCTCCGCTGCCTACAGCCCTGGTCCTCTGGGCTCTCTGTCTTGCAGCCTGTTACACTCTGCTGCCTACAGCCCTAGCCTTCCGGGCTCCCTGCCATGCTCCTCTGTGCTCCCTGCCTTGCAGCCTGCAATCCTCCGCTGCCTACAGCCCGGGTCCTCTGGGCTTCCTGCCTTGCAGCCTGATACTCCCTTCTGCTTTCAGCCCTGACCCTCTGGCCTCCCTGCCTCAAAGGCCTGTTCCTTTGGGCTCGCTCCTTGCTGCCCTACTCCTCTGGGTTCTCTGTCTGCTGCCTACTACAGCTCTCAGTCCTGTTCCTCTGGACTCTCTGCCTTTCAGCCTACTACAGTCCTCTGCAATCCATTACAGTTTTTCTGCACCTTGGGCCATCCGTTACAGCAGCCCTGCTTCCTTGTTTGCAGCCCCTCTATTTCCTGGCTGCTGCTCCCTTGCTCTCTTCCTTGTTTGCAACCCCTTGTTCTTGATCCATGTCCTTCTCCTCTTTGAATCCTCTGTCCTCACCTTTAGTTTACCCATTTCTATTGTACTGTTTTTTCCTTCATTCCCTCTGCTAGATTTCTCTTAGACTTCCTTTTCCCTGGTTATATCTGTTCTTGTGTCTTATGTTGATCCTTTGTACAGAGCTTGATTGTTGGTTTCCGGCAGGCAACCTCTGCCCCTTCCCTGGTCACGTTTTCAGTGTTACAGACACCCACACCTGTTGTTCCCAGCCATGAGCATACAGAGTGGGCCCCTGTAATAGTAATCTGTGCTGATGGCTGGAGTTTCCAAAGGTCCGTGGAACACTCGTTTCCATTTCTGCATACACCCCAAGAGGGAATCCAGTTTTTTGTATCTTTGTATTTCCTGCCCCTTTCTGTTCACAACTACAGTTGCCTACTTTTCTTTCTTGTTGAGTTTACTGCTGTGTGTGTACTTATCTGTCACCTTACATCAGTACAGCCACCCAAACCCTACCTGGGGGCCCTGTGCCACTCTTGACAGAGTGCCATCCTTGACATTGACTGGGGTAGGTGAAATTCGAACTGGCCCTAACTCTAAAATGGGAGTAGTCTGGACCATAAAATAAACAACAAATGAGTCCACGTCAGTCTAGTCAAAATATAAATCCCTATACTAAGAAAACCTAACCTTGCCCTCCTTCTCAAATGACAAATATGTAAAGGAAATACAAAAAGGAAAAATAGGGTTGTAAAAGAAATGTCAGAATAGCTTAGGTAACGATTCCCTTCCCCATGTTCAGAGGCAAGGGGTCTCGAGAGTTTCTTAAAAAGGATAGGTGGATGGCACAGTACTTTCAGTCTTGCACACTCTGGCTTGCTGGTACAATTCAACAGTTCAGGGTTGGGACTCAAGCTTTTGACAGTTTTATCAATTCCTTAGGTGTCACCCGCCTTACTACTATTCAGGTCTGCTCTTGGCTATCACTCTGTCACTATTCAACACAGGCTTCCCTCCGTTACGTTCGAGTCTGCCTCACTATTCACATTCAACTTTCTCTTTATCACAGTTCAGCACATATTTCCCTCCTCCAGGCTCAAGCCTGTCTTTCTCTTTGTGGTGGTCCCCTTCCCCATGTTTCGTGCTTCACACTTAACTGTCACTCGCAGTCGCGGCCATCACCTCGACTGGCGATTTCTTCCGCGTTGGAGTTTGAGAGGACGCAGAGGAGGATTACTTTAGTCCTTTTTCTGTGTTCGCTCTGCAGCTCCGAGCGCGGGACGCGACGCTGCCGGGAGTATTTAAATCCCCGCCTCCCGGCAGGTCGTTGCGTTGCAACCCCCCTCTGTTGTTTACTTTTCGACTCTGGGTCCTTCGCTCTTCCTCTGCACCTCGCTTTGGAATTTCTCAGGGGTTACTCCCCTTGGATACTTTTCTCCGGGGTTTTCCGGCCTTTCGGAACACCGTACTTTGTGTCCCATTTCTCTTCGCCGCCTTCCCTGGGCGGCGCTAGCTGTGCCTTTTTTCTCTGGCGGTGTCTCTCTCTCTCTCTCTCTCTCTCTCTCTCTCTCTCTCTCTCTCTCTCTCTCTCTCTCTTTCTCTCTTTCTCTCTTTCTCTCTTTCTCTCTTTCTCTCTTTCTCTCTTTCTCTCTTTCTCTCTTTCTCTCTCTCTTTCTCTCTCTCTCTTTCTCTCTCTCTTTCTCTCTCTCTCTTTCTCTCTCTCTCTTTCTCTCTCTCTCTTTCTCTCACCTTGCTCTTTTTGGTCCAGTCAGCGTGGGGGTTCCTTCCGTGCTCCTCCGCAGTACTTTTCTGGAACATTATCGACCTCCACTGCAGCCTCCTCAGCTGCTGCCTTCTCCGCCTGCGCTTAAGGCCTACTGCTATTGTTGGACTTGGACATTTATTGCCCACCCTTCAGTTGTTGGAGATCCTTCGCTTCCTTCCTTTTCATCTGGGAACAACTGGCCTTCGCAGACAAATCTTGGCACCTCTTATCAGGGTTTTTTTCCCCTCTGCGGGTTTTTCCCTGCATTTTCTGGCTTGGTCCCGGAAAGGGGGTCACTGTGCCGCTGTTCTCACCCAGCGGCCACAGTGGCTTCTCTCCGTGACAAGCCCACGCACCAGAAAAAGGAGAGACTACCTGGCACGTCGAGGACTGCAAGAAACCATTGACTCGGAAAACTCAGGTGAGGAGAACGTGGGTACAGGGGAAACTCAGCCAAGGGTACTTGTCAAGTCACAGATTGCAACGCCAAAGAGTATCACGATGTCAGCTGAGGAACAGGTCCAAGAGCTGTGGAAGGCTTTTCAGGCTATGTCCCAGGAGCTACAAGGGGTCAAGACTGAGAATGCTTTGCTTAAACAAATGGTTGCAGCCAGGGAACCGACTCCCTCGGAATTGCCACCCATGGCACTGTCCTCTGGGAAGTTTGATGGCTCCCCCAAGAAGGTGAAGGAGTTTCTTGAAGCAAGCCTGGTTCATTTCACATTCAGACCTCGTACCTTTGCTACAGATCAGACCCGGGTGGGTTTCCTAATATCCAACATGACTGGAAACGCTCTGTCCTGGGCCACCCCATTGGTGACTAGTGGAAACGCCATTTTGCAGGACTATTCGGGGTTTCAGAATCTTCTCAAGCAGACCTTTGAACGACCAGAGCTCTCCTTCACAGCCTGCGAAGATCTGTTGGATGTCCGGCAAGGCTCTCTAGACGTTTTATCATATATTTCCTCTTTCAAGACATTAGCAGCCGGAGCAGGATGGCCCGAGGCAGCACAGTATGCCATTTTCAGAAGAGGACTGAAGGAGGAAATTAAAGACGAGCTGGCGAGATCTCCTCGTTCTCCTACTTTCTCAGATCTACTTTCTGCTGCACTTCATATAGAGTATCGCCTTCAAGAGAGACAAGTTGAACGTCCGAAGCAAAGGATTCCTGGCCATATCTCAGACCCCTCTGTACCCGTTCTCCCTAGTCGCTCTACTAACATCGTTACTGAAGAACCCATGCAGATCGGTGCCACCAGGGCGCCCTTGTCCGCAGCTGAAAGACGTCGCAGAAGAGAGAAAGGACTGTGTGCCTACTGCGGATCAGATCAACACTTTCTCAGAGACTGTACAGAGCTGTCCAATAAGAGGTCGGGAAACGACTACCCTCGGCGTCAAAAGGGACAAGCGACCGAGGGTCTTCGAGCAATCTTCATCGTCCCTATGTCTCTCTGTCAGTGACCTCCTCTGAATCCAAGGAGGACTCCAGGCTGATGGTCATTCCAGTACAACTCAACCTCGGAAAACATCAGGTGGAGACACTGGCCCTATTAGACTGTGGCGCGGCAGGAAACTTCGTTGACACCCTGTGGGCAGACAAGGTGGGTCTCCATAGGATTCCCCGAGCAGAAGGTCAGAAGGTGGAAGGTGTGGACGGTTCACCTTTGTCCTCAGGTCCCATCACCCATACCACTGAAGATCTCTCCTTGACGATTAACCAACATAAGGAAGTTATGTGTTTTTATATTATCAGGGCTGCCCATTTCCCCATCATATTGGGCATTACCTGGCTCCGTCGACACAATCCTCTGATCAACTGGACCGAAAATCAAATAAGTTTCAGTTCCCCGTATTGCGCAACCAACTGTTTTTCACTGGAAGGTCGAGCTGATCTGCAGCCAGTCAAGGTGTTTCCCAACAACCATGTTGGTATCCATGCTTTACCCAATTTCTGCTCTGGCTTCTCTGAGGTATTTCAGGAGTGCCTCCATGCCAGACTTCCACCCCATCGGCCAGAGGACTGCACTATCGATCTGGAGCCCAATGCCTTGGTTCCGTTTGGACGGATGTTCGCTCTCACCCAAACCGAGAGACAAGTCCTAAGGAGATACTTGGATACCAACATGGAAAATGGTCTCATTCAACCTTCAAAGTCTCCAGCAGGAGCCCCTTTGTTTTTCATTAAGAAGAGAGATTCCGCCGATCTTAGACCCTGCATCGACTACAGGGGCCTGAATACAGTGACAGTCGGTGACCGGTATCCTATGCCCCTTATCACGGACATTATTGAGGCGGTGCAAGGTGCTCGAGTTTATACCAAACTGGATCTTCGCAACGCATACCATCTGTTGCGGATTGCCAAGGGTGACGAATGGAAAACCGCGTTTCGTACTCCTCTGGGCCTATTTGAGTATAAGGTTATGCCGTTCGGTTTGGTGAACGCCCCAGCGGTGTTTCAGAGGTTTATGGACCGAATGTTCTCTGACATGCTTTCCATCTCGGTCATCATCTATTTAGATGATATCTTGGTTTTTTCCCCTAACATGAGAGAACACATAACACAAGTACGACGAGTTTTGGAGCGTCTTAAGGTGAACAATCTACTGGTCAAGGAGGAAAAATGCAGATTCGCTGTACCATCGGTACATTATCTGGGATATGTTCTATCACAAGGAGGGTTCGCCATGGATCCTGACAAGGTACACGTTATTCTTGACTGGCCGGCCCCGACCTCCGTCCGGGAGGTCCAGAGGTTCCTGGGTCTTTCGAATTACTACAGGAGATTCATTCCTAACTTTTCGGAGGTGGTATACCCCATCACCCGCCTACTCAAGAAGACGGCCTATCCTTTTTCCTGGTCTACTGAGGCGGAAAAGAGTTTCTGTTATCTGAAAACCCTCTTTTGCTCTGCCCCGATTCTGCAGCATCCCAACCAAACTCTTCCATTTATTCTGGAGACAGACGCCTCTGCCATAGCTGTCGGAGCAGTGTTGCTTCAGTCCTTTAACAAGGTGGAGCATCCTGTCGCCTATCTCTCCAAGACTCTTTCTCCCAGCCAACTCAACTACTCGGTTCTGGAAAAAGAATTGTTAGCAATGAAACTGGCTTGTGAGGAATGGAGGCACCTTCTCATGGGTGCCCGCCATCGGTTCCTCATTCGCACCGATCACAAGAACCTAAAGGCTTTACAGGACATGGAATGTTCAAACTCCAGGCAAGCTAAATGGGCCTACCTATTTTCGCAGTACGACTTCCAGATCACGTACATCCCCGGATCTCTCAACCGTCTGGCTGACGCTTTGTCTCGCAAGGATTCCCACTTGGAAACGGTAGCTGTGAAGTCTGAGCCATTGTTCCACAGAAATCGGATCCTAGCCATGGTGAGTTCTTTTCTTCAGGAGGTCAAGGCTGCTGTTGCGCAAGAGGCTCCTCATATCTCTTTTTCAGCTGATTCCCCTTTCCAAATCAAGGACGGTTGGGTCTTCTACAAGAAGAGGTGGTATATCCCTGAAGGGCCGTTGCGCCGGAAGATCCTTAAATGGTGTCACGACTCTCGTCTAGGCGGACACAGAAGCGGAAATGGTACGATGGAACTTATCTCGAGGTCATTTCTTTGGCCCAACATCAGGAGAGACGTGTTCAACTACGTAAAGACCTGCCCAACTTGTGCCAGAATCAAATATGCCTCGGGGAAGCCCCTAGGACTTCTCACCCAAGTGGAGATACCGACTCGCCCATGGGGACTCATCTCCACGGACTTCATAGTGGAGCTTCCTGAGTCTGAGTCATGCACATGTATCATGGTTACGGTGGACTCTCTAAGCAAGTTAGCCCATTTTTCTCCTCTTCCTGGACTTCCTTCTGCCACTAAGATGGCAGAGACATTTGCCCGAGATATCTTCAAGCTTCATGGCCTCCCCGACAAGATAATATCCGATCGAGGAAGCCAGTACATTTCAAAATTCTGGACGGCTTTGTGTTCTCGATTGGGAGTGGAAAGGGCCCTTTCCTCTGGGTTTCACCCACAGACGAACGGCCAAACGGAGCGACTCAACGCAACCTTGGAGCAGTACTTGCGATGCTTTTTTTCCCAGCGTCAAGATAATTGGGTTTCTCTACTCCCTACTGCAGAATTCGTCTACAACAACTCCAGGCACACTGCCACAGGCCTATCCCCTTTTTTTTGTACCTATGGTGTTCACCCGCGTTATCTAATGCCCGAGGTGCCCAGGTTCTCTAACTCTCCGACTGCGGAAGAGGTGCTAAGAAATGTCAAGGAGGCCAGGGACAGTGCATTGCTAAGCTTGACGGATTGTAGACAGCGGAATAAGACTGAAGCCGACAAACATCGCAGGGAAGCACCTTCATGGAAACCCGGGGACAAGGTGTGGTTGTCCACCAGATTCCTTCCCAGATGGACAAAACCTTCTAAACTGTCTCCACGTTTCTTGGGACCTTTCCCCATCCTCTCCAAGGTCAATCCTGTTGCCTATCGTCTAATACTCTCTCCATCTCTCAGACGCATACACCCTGTCTTTCACACCTCTCTTCTTAAGCCCTTCTACTCTGATCTACATCGCCGGAATCTTCCTGTCACTGCTGGCAACCAGGAGGAATACGAAGTTTCTGCCATTCGCGATTCTAGATTTCTTCGTGGCCGGTTGGAATACCTCCTGTCATGGAAGGGCTACCCGGTATCGGAGGATTCCTGGGAGCCTGCTTCTCAAATACATGCCCCTCAGCTGTTGGCTAGGTTCCATCGCTTGCACCCGGGTAAGCCCGGGTGGTTGCACTCTAGGGGGGGGCATACTGTCACTCGCAGTCGCGGCCATCACCGCGACTGGCGATTTCTTCCGCGTTGGAGTTTGAGAGGACGCAGAGGAGGATTACTTTAGTCCTTTTTCTGTGTTCGCTCCGCAGCTCCGAGCGCGGGACGCGACGCTGCCGGGAGTATTTAAATCCCCGCCTCCCGGCAGGTCGTTGCGTTGCAACCCCCCTCTGTTGTTTACTTTTCGACTCTGGGTCCTTTGCTCTTCCTCTGCACCTCGCTTTGGAATTTCTCAGGGGTTACTCCCCTTGGATACTTTTCTCCGGGGTTTTCCGGCCTTTCGGAACACCGTACTTTGTGTCCCATTTCTCTTTGCCGCCTTCCCTGGGCGGCGCTAGCTGTGCCTTTTTTCTCCGGCGGTCTCTCTCTCTCTCTCTCTCTCTCTCTTTCTCTCTCTTTCTCTCTCTCTTTCTCTCTCTTTCTCTCTCTCTCTTTCTCTCCTGTTCTCTCACCTTGCTCTTTTTGGTCCAGTCAGC
Organism: Ambystoma mexicanum; assembly: GCF_040938575.1. Classification (NCBI taxonomy): domain Eukaryota; kingdom Metazoa; phylum Chordata; class Amphibia; order Caudata; family Ambystomatidae; genus Ambystoma; species Ambystoma mexicanum. The sequence continues at coordinate 1,172,741,413 of NC_090921.1, read as the reverse complement.
GTGGGGGTTCCTTCCGTGCTCCTCCGCAGTACTTTTCTGGAACATTATCGACCTCCACTGCAGCCTCCTCAGCTGCTGCCTTCTCCGCCTGCGCTTAAGGCCTACTGCTATTGTTGGACTTGGACATTTATTGGCCACCCTTCAGTTGTTGGAGATCCTTCGCTTCCTTCCTTTTCATCTGGGAACAACTGGCCTTCGCAGACAAATCTTGGCACCTCTTATCAGGGTTTTTTTCCCCTCTGCGGGTTTTTCCCTGCATTTTCTGGCTTGGTCCCGGAAAGGGGGTCACTGTGCCGCTGTTCTCACCCAGCGGCCACAGTGGCTTCTCTCCGTGACAAGCCCACGCACCAGAAAAAGGAGAGAGACTACCTGGCACGTCGAGGACTGCAAGAAACCATTGACTCGGAAAGCTCAGGTGAGGAGAACGTGGGTACAGGGGAAACTCAGCCAAGGGTACTTGTCAAGTCACATTAACTTTCACTCTACCACAGTTCAGTACAGGCTTCCCTATGCAGGGCTCGGTCCTGTCTTTCTCTTTGTGGGGGTTTCCTTCCCCACGTTTTTTCCTGATCTCTTTTACTGTTGAAGACTTTCGAAACTGCAAGGATTTTATGTAGACCTCTACATAATCACTTCGACCACCTTTTAAACAATTTTGATAATCAACAATCCTAACGACACCAATGCTCCTTGGTATATGTAGTTTCCTTCTTCTCTTTCCTTGTGCCCTCTTGGCATCTTTCAAAGTTCATGTGCAACACCAATACTTCTTGGTACTTATAGTTTTTATGTTTGCCCTCCTGGCCTCTTTCAAAGTTCACACGCAACACCAATGTATCTCTGTATTTCTAGCTTTACTTTTACCCTTCTGGTATCTTTCAAAGTTCATATCCTCTTTACTTTTGCCTTCTTTGGAGTTTTCAAAGTTCATATATATTGCTTTTCAACTCTCGTTCGGAATCAGGTTACTTTCTTGCCTTTGTTTCACGCTCTCCAGAACTCAGAACCTTTCACAGAGACTTTTGAATGTGTGGTTCTGCTTTGCAGGACCACTTTTAGTTTGAACCCTTTTCTCGGGCATTCAATCATTGATCTCTTCATTACACGTCATATCGGCAAACACGCAACCTTCAACTCTTGTTACATGCTTCTTCTACTCTTAACACAATCTGGGCCTTTGTTGCCTTCGATAACTCACTGGTCGTGTTAATTGGTCTTCTATCTTCAATGTTTTTCTCGTAGCAGGCAAGGCCATTATCATTGCCTCCTCTGCCCCTCCCCGACTCTGTCGTTCACTCGGGAGGGGAGCAGGCTGCTTGGAAGCACTTGTGAAGGCTCCTCTATTCTGCTCACTCGTTTTCGGTCACAGAACATTTACAGCATCCCAAAAGGGTGGAATTCGCGCCAGTCTCTCTCGTTCTCTGCAGCAGCCAATCAGCCCATGGGTTTCCAACCTCTGCCTGGTTCACATCAGCCCCGAAAGAGCTGTTCCTTCTTGTACTGAGCCACGCTCAGTGTGCCTGTGTACGGCACCTTTTATCCTGACAGGGAGTGTTAACAATTGGCAGGTGTATGTAATTCGGATTACGTGCTTGGCTCTGCCTGAGCTCATTAGAGGCACAGAGCCATTGCAAGTCAGTAGAGGTACTCCTCCTGGCCTCATTCCTCGTCTTCCTCAGCTCAGTAGGGTTGTCAGTACACAGTGGGGAGGAATTATCTGAGTTGTAGTTTCTTATAAAATAAACAGGGATAGGGGTTGAAAGGTTAGGGAAAAAGGGGATACCATGTCTCACCATCAGGTGCTTCACCCCCACAGCCTGAGGACCCCTACCCAGGTGATCCTCCATGCTTGTCTACCCCCAGGGTCGAGATCCAAAAGTGATGGCCCTCCCCTGCCACCCAAATACAGGATTCTCTGGGATTAGGTCTTGAAACACCTTCTGGGTTTTCAGAGCGTCTATCTCCCCCCCTCCAAATTGAAGGGTTTTTTAGGTGTCTACCAAAGTTATATGTAGGTGTTTTCCTTTGCTATCCCAAAGTCGAATCTAGGTGATTTTCCATAGCTCTACCAAAGTTAAATCTAGGTTGGGTTTCAACTGCTGAGCCAAAGTTAAATCTGAGTGTTTTTCCATTGCTGTGCCACAGTTGATTCTAGGTGATTTTCCATAGCTCTACCAAAGTTAAATCTAGGTTGGGTTTCAACTGCTGAGTCGGTTAAATCTGAGTGTCTTTCCATTGCTGGGCCAAAGTTGAATCAGAGTCTAATTGACTCGCACAGCCTTGCCAAATCTGAATTCTGGAGAGTATATAACTGCGCGAAGAGGGGGAACTCGTTGTGAGCATTTACATTTGTGTCGACTTCGTGACCAGTTGGGCAAACGAGTGGCAGTTTGTGTGAACACCTCATCACTGTGAGATTTTCTCCCCCGGGTGAGCTTGGAGATTTGCTGGGTGTAGTTTTCACTCCTCACCCTGCCATGCCGGCCATAGGCGTGCCACGTCCCCCCCTCTCCCCTTTCCCTCCCCAGTTTTCTCCCCACTCTCTGTTAAGCCCCTGCCCCCCAATGAACCTGACATTTTGCCAGTGGGGGATGTAAGGAAGGCATGGTACAAAAGTAAGACAGGCACAAGTGACTACAGTTCAAGGGTGTTTATTGAACTTTATCAAGGGTGTGATAAAAGCCTATCTAAACCTAAATTTAAGATGGGAGCAACCTACAACCATCAAATAATAATAATGTAGTCCTAGTGGAATCTCGTCAAAATAAAAGGGCCTATACTGAAAGAAAGATTGCCAATCCTTACTGCTAATTTACAAATAGTGTGGCAAAAGTTTCATGAAAAAAAAAGAAGTGTTCACAAAATTATAAGTCAGGATGTTAAAGCCGTTGGTCTCCCTTCCCCACGTTTTCAGCACAGCACAAGGCGGTTCACTCGGGCATGGCACACTGTTGGGCTTCTTCAGCAGGAGGACAAAGTTCCATTTCAAGCATCAGTGACTTCTATGCCCAAGTCTCTTAAGTTATAAAATGTCTCTTGATTTGGAGGACCTGATGTATCAAATAAACAAAAAAGTTGCTTTCTAAGTATTCAAGTAGGGCGATTCACTTTTCACTGTGGATCTTTTCTCGGGTGTCTCTCGATTCCCACCAGATCCCCCTCAGTCGGGCTCAGATTACTTCTACACAATTAGTTTCCCTCAGCCGGGCTCTGACCAATTACAGTTTGTATTAGCTATCGAAGACTTTCGAATGTGCACAGGGTTTGGCTTGACCCGTTACAGGACCACTTCGATTTAATAGTTTACAATTTTACACTCTCAGTTGGATACCTAACATAGACCTTCGAATGAGCACACATGTGACGCCAGACCACTCTGTATAGGGCATCTACCTTGGTTTCAAAAGTTCAGTCACTCCTTTGATATTCAATTATATTTGCATCGCTCATCACATACGCCTTACATTCTGTTCCTTGCAGATTTCTTCATACAATGTTGCTGCTTGCACCCTTGGTTCTAACACAGACCAGTCTGCTATCAGTCTCCCCGTCTCACCGGCTGTGCTGACTTTACTGGAGCAGCTTTGTTGTAGGAGCCAAGGACAATACCACAAAGGCAACCGCTCTTCCTTGTCTCGGCTATCGATGGGGGAGAGCCCAGGGTACCTTTGACACACAATGCACCTTTCTTAGGTTTCTTATTCTCGAGGGCTTGTGAAAGTAGTGGTTTTCTTCGCCTGCGAAGGCCCAGGGCAATTCCCTCCTTGCAACCCTTTCTGGTCTTGTCATTTTTCTCCTCGTATTAAACTGCCATCTCGGAATTGCTGCTTCTTCGTGTTTTTCCTTGCTCAGAGTGTGCTTTCGTGCTCCGCCTTTTATCCGTGTGGGGAAGTGTGATGGAAGTCAGGTGGGTGTAATTATCAGTTATTGCCTGACCATTGTGTTGGGACATGTCAGGTATACGGCTCAGTTGTTAGTTTGTTTTCTTTCACAGTGAGCTGTCTGTGGGAAAGTGTTCATGTCGACAAAGGGGGAGGGGGTTGAGTTTCTAGATAGCCTATCTAGTAGGATGGGGACAAGGTGTTATATGAAAGGGGATACTGCGTCTCGCCCTCTGGTGTCCTACTTCCACTCCCCGAGGACACCTCATCCAGGTGATCCTCCCGCACTGGTCCACCTCCAGGAACTGGATTCAAAAGCGATGGCCGTGTCCTGGTCACCTGGATGACAGATCCCCAGGGACTACCGGTGAGACACCTACAGGTTTCTCATAGGGGCGACTCGGGTGGCTCACTGGCACGCTACTCTCCAGAGCCCCTTCAGTGCTCACCATCCCCCGAATCGCATGACTTGCCCCGCCAGTTAGTTCCGACACCGACCCATCCGATCCACTGCCTACATACACCCCCACGGCATTAGGGCGGCTCGGGCGGCTCACTGGTATGTGGTCCTATCAAGCCACATCTCTGCACCCCAGCCTATATCTTGAACTATAGCCCACCAATCCCTGCCGAGCCAACCTTCTCCCCCGCCCATGGCTGTGCAGTGTTAAACTGCCCCTCAGCTTCTACCTCTCTGCCCTCTAACCTACCCCCGAATGCCTGGAACAAGCTTCCCCTCCCTCAGTGAAGCGCAAGCCACCCTGCCCTGTACATCCTTGTGGAGGGGCCCTCCTGCTCTCTTGCATACTCGTGTACTACTCGGGCACCGCACGGGTCGCGCAGGCCATGTCCTGGCGGTCACAGCAAGAGGAGATGTTGGATGATAACTGCTTACAATTGCTCGTAAAGTCCCACCTGATGTCTGGAAATGGGGGGGTGACCTAGGGGGAAGGGGTGGAAAGGATTGCACATGTGTTCATGCTAAATGCTTTAAATGAAGAAGAAACTCATGCTAAGCCAATGCTTCAAGTTATAAAACAGTTTAATAAAAAGATGTTTAAAAAAAAAAAAGAATATGGCACCCTTAGGAAGTCCCAGAGCGACTTAGATGGAAAAGGCCTAGACCTTTGGGACTTCCCGGATAGACAGGTGTGAAGACATCTTGGAGTAAGACACAGACAACAGATTCTGAATTAGAAATAAAACGTTACTAACTTAAATATCAGGATGGAAACAAGTGCTATCTTGCCCTATACTATGGTGGGACTGCCCTACCAAAACAAGACTAAGGATAGTCAAAGTCAAAATGATTAATTTAGGAATCTGTCTGCGTCCAAAACCTACACTTGACCTCACAACTAATCTATACAATACGTAGGGATGTCAGCACCAACAAAACGGTGTTAAACACTTAGTTCTGAGCTCCGTCCAGCTTAAAGCTTTCGTTCAGCTCCCTTCCTCAAGTATAAAAAAGTTCCAACAAAAGTCTCAGGATTGACTTTAGTTCAGTATGATATAGAGCTAATCAATGCTCATGGTTCCCTTCCCAAGTTCCAAAACACAGTTCCAAACACAAAATACCTTGAGACCCCGTCCTCAGTTCAATAAGTAGGTTAAACCTTCCCTTCCCCAAGATTCACTCTCAATGTTGTAATGCTATTTCAAATGGAGTGTGTCCTCCAACTTATTCCACATCTTTGACATGTAATGTCCACAGCTGTGCACTTCAAAACTTTTTCAACAGAGGGCGTCCTACATCGATGACGTTGGGTCGCTGTCCCTCGAAAGGCTTCCATCGAGGGCGACGTGACCGGATGTTATAAATAAACGCACGGCGCCCGTAGCCTCAGTTCCGTTTTTTCCATGAACGCGTTGCTTCGTGAAACTCGGCGCACCTTGTGTGTTTCATCGTTGAGATGTCTTTTTCTTCGATCCCACCGACTCCGCGGTCTGGCTTCAAGACCTGCCGGGACTGCAAGTCAAAAATGTCGATCACCGACCCGCATCGCATTTGTTTGTGGTGCCTGGGTGAGTCGCACGACACCGACGACTGTTCGAAATGCCAGTCGCTGACTGCCAAGGCCTTGCGGGGTCAGAAGGGGAAGCTCCAGGTAGGTAGGGGCTCTAAGCCTAGTAAGTCCCAAAAATCTAAATCATCCAAGGGGGTTTCCACCGATGATTCGAGGGGTGACTCTCCACGTCCGGAGGTGGCCCGGGGATCTCGGTGCCGGAGCGGTTCCCGCCATTCTTCTTCCTTGTCCCGACACTCGAGGAAGCGCTGTCATCGGTCGCCTTCCCCGTCCTCCTAGGAGGATGGTGCCTTGAGGAAAGTGGCATGCCCGACGAAGTCCTCGACTCCGGAGGAATGGGCTGCCTTTAAGGAGCAGATGTTGGCGATCTTTCAATCGCAGGGCACGGTTCCGGTCGCGCCTTCTAACAAAGTCGACAAGGGAACGGTCTTGTACCACGGCTCGCATGCCTTTGGGCTCGGGTCCCCCATGCGACTAGCACCGGGAACCTTCGAGGTCCCGTCCGGACAAGGCTCAGGACAGTCGCAAGAGACCTGCCTCCAGGTCTCGGTCCTCATCTCCAGCGAGACTGCTGCAACCTGTTATGGGCTCTAAGTCGGCGTCGACTAGGTTGGCGCCGTATCTGTCTGACTCGGACGTCAACGCTTTGCCGTCGTACCAGCCCACAGCACCGTCGGCACCAGTGTCGAAGTCACCGCCGAAGCCTTCGGTGCTCACGATGCTGAGGTTGTCGACGCTCTCGTCATCTAAGTCTTCTGCGCCATCGACGCCTTTGGATGTTTTTGCCTGTAATTTGCCATTGGATTACCCGAATATCGTGGATCCTCCTAGGAAGGCTACTATGACATCTGTGAGGCCAGTGTAGGACACGGGGCCCTCTTCTGTCCCCAGGCCAGGATTTCAACTCCCTCTGGATGACATTTATGAAGAGGAAGAAAGGTCTGATTTTGAGGACACTTGTGAACTTGATGTGGCTCCAGTTTTTGCTGGAGACATTCAATTGGAGGAGTTGAGGCAAACTCTTCATGACGCCAGTGGTTTGGACACGTCTCCGGAAGTGAAATTTGGTAGGCCTGATCCTGGGGCTCATGCTGAGTCTTGATGCAGAAGGCTCATGGCTAGGGTCTTGGAGTATCTGAAATGGTCCAGTCCTCTTGAAGACTTTGTACAGGATGATCTAACAGACATCTTAGATCAAGGTCCATCTTCTGACCCGGTGTTGCCGTTTTATCTCACCTTACAGAAAAGGGTGGCAGCTGCTTGGCAGTCCCGGAATCTCTTCCAGCTGTTAATAAATCTTTGACTAAGAACTACCGCTCTTCCGTTAGAAACCCCAGCTATTTATCCACTCACCCCACTCTCGAGAGTTTGGTGGTTCAGGCGGCTACTGCCGCCTCGAGGCAGGTGGTGTACCCTACCATTTCTCCGGATAGGGACGACAAGCGCTTCAACGATTGGGCTCGGAAGGTATTTTCTGCTGGGAGCATGGCCTTGAAATTGGCCAGCTCCACTTGTGCCTTGGCAAGGTTCTCACACACTCTGTGGAACTGTTTCTTTAGCGGCTGAGCATATTCCCGAGGGGGAAGAAAGGGATGGTTTCCTTGCTCTTGTGCAAGACGGCAAGGATGCCATGTGCAAATCCCTTCCGTCGGGTTTGGATACGGCCGACAGTGTTAGGCAAGCCATGGCTGCGAGCACCGTTATACGCAGATTTGTGTAGTTGCGGAAGTTGGGTTTTGCTCCAGATGTGCAGGCCCGTCTTCTGAACATGCCCTTTGATGGCGCACATTTGTTTGGCAGCAAGGCGGACGAGAGCCTTGAGAGGTTGCAGACCTCGAAAGCTGCGGCTAAATCTTTAAGCGCAGCTGTGCATCAACCTCCACCTTTTCGTCCTAGGGGACAGCAATGGAGGGGAGGTTCTTTTCGTTACTACTCCTCCTTTGGTATAACGAGAGGGGTCGCCAGCGAAAAAGTACCTGTGGTGGTTGGGGAAATCAGGGTGCCAAAGCCGCTTAGGCAGCTGCCTCTTTGCCTTCAGGCACTGCTGCAGCCGCTTCCAAACAGTCATGAGGCCATGTTCCATGGTTCGCCGGTTGGGGACAGACTGTCTCAGCATCTCGAAGAATGGCGTGCCATTACTTCAGATGCGTGGGTTCTGGATACCATAGCCTACGGCTACTGCCTTCCCTTCCTTCAGCGGCCTCACGACAATCCACCGGGTGAACTCTCTTTGAAGCTTCCGGATCTGCTCCTTGCACAGGAAATCTTAACTCTGCTGGAGAAAGGCGCTATAGAACTGGTGCCTGTAGCGGAGAGGAACAAGGGATGGTATTCCCCTTATTTTTTGATCTCGAAGAAAGACGGGGGATTGAGACCCATCATGGACTTGCGTTGGTTGAACCAACTTCTCAGGAAGGACAAGTTCAAGATGGTCACTCTTTCTCAAGTCCTCCAGGCCCTTCAACTTCAAGATTGGTTGGTGTCTCTGGACCTACAGGATGCTTACTTTCATGTGCCGATTCATCCCAAGCACAGAAAGTACCCGAGGTTTGCGGCTGGAGACTCGCACTTTCAATTTCGGGTCCTGCCATTCGGATTGATCTCCGCCCGAGGGTCTTCACCAAGCTAATGGTGGTGGTGGCAGCGTACCTTAGGCGAGGGGGGATTGACGTCTGCCCCTACCTGGACGACTGGCTGATCCGGGTGCGCTCTCCCGAGCAGGCATTGGATCATCTTGGTCTCACCTGCCGCACCCTCCACAGGCCTGGCTTCTTGCTGAATTTCAAGAAGTTGCATCTGACACCTTCCCAGCATCTCCAGTACATCGGGGCTGTGTTAGACACGTCCTTGGGGGAAGTGCTCGCCTCCCAAGGCGAGGGCTCATCACATTGTGCAGATGGTGGACAAGTTTCAACATGCCAAGAGTCTCCTGGCTTTCGAATTCTTAAGGTTGCTTGGCCTCATGGCATCCTGCATTTTCCTGGTGCCAGAGGCCAGGCTGCAGATGAGATCCCTGCAATGGGTCCTCAAGATGCAGTGGTCGCAGTTCTTTGGCAAGATGACAGATCCCTTTCAGATTCCACTCTCGGTCTCCCAGGATCTTCTGTGGTGGGCCAACAAAGGGAACCTGATGAGGGGGGGATCCGTTTTGGCAATCGTAGCCGGACGGGACTGTAGTGACGGATGCTTCCCTCACAGGATGGGTCGCTCATGCCAACGTCTTGACCGCCTCTGGTCGTTGGTCTCTGTCGGAGTCTAGACTCCACATCAATCTGTTAGAGCTGGGGGCCAGCAGGCTAGCCCTGAAGGCTTTTCTGCCCTCTGTACGGGGGAAGAGTGTCCTGATCATGACGGACAACACAGTGGCCATGCATTACCTCAACAAAAAAGGGGGGTAGGGTCACTTCTGTTGTGCTGAGAGGCAACACAGCTCTGGTTCTGGGCCATTCAGCAGGAAATTTAGATCTCAGCAGTTCATCTGGCCGGAGATGAAAATGCGGTGGCGGACGCTCTGAGCAGGCAGAGCACGATCTCTCACGAGTGGGAGTTGGCTCAGGAAGTCCTTCAGGAGATCTTCGCCCTTTAGGGAACCCCGCAAGTGGATCTCCTCGCCACCAGTGTCAAACGGAAGTGCGAGAGATTCTGCTCAAGGGAATTTCCTCCAAGAGGAGCCTTCGAAGAGTAGTGAATTAGTCATTCCCACTGCTGTATGCGTTTCCTACGGTCCCCGTTATTCCTCAAGTGTTGCAGAGGTTACAGAGGTTTGGTTCTCACATGATCCTCATTACTCCAGATTGGACCAGGAGAGCGTGGTACCCGGACATTATAGAAATGTCCATCTGCCCTCCACGCCGTCTTCCCTGCCGAGAGGATCTACTCTCGTGTCAAGGGAAGGGGTGGGCAGGTCAGGTTCTCCATCCAGAGGTCAAGACTCTCAAACTTCACGCTTGCTATCTGAAAGGTTGAGGTATTGGGATTGGGACCTCCCAGATGACGTGATGGAGGTGTTGCTTTCGGACAGGCGGCCTGCAACAAAATCCCTGTACCGTTGGCGTAAGTTCTGCGACTGGTGCAGAGGTCACAATGTGGATCCTTTTCAGTGCTCCATTCCTATGGTTTTGTCTTTTTTGCTTTCTTTGGCCCACAGGGGCCTTCAAGTTGGTACCATTAAGGGTTACCTGGGGGCGCTGTCTATATTTAAGCGCTCGTCTGATGAAGGTTCTTATTTAAGATTCCTTTGATTTCTCAATTTCTTAAAGGACTGACTGTGTCCCCGCCGTCTCCTTTCCAGGTGCCGTTTTGGGATTTAAATTTGGTTTTGAAACTTCTCATGGGTGCGCCGTTTGAGTCTTTGCACTCATGTCCTTTGAGATTTTTGTCCTTCAAGACAGTATTCTTGGTTGCGGTTACTTCCGCTCGCAGAGTGAGTGAATTGCAGACACTTTCCTCAAAGCCACCCTTTACTGTGTTCCACAAGGACAGGGTTGTACTTGGGGTACGTCCGTCATTTCTACCTAAGGTAGTTTCGGAATTTAATTTGAGTCAGAAAGTGGTTCTCCCATCTTTCTATCCTCCTCCTCATACTGGTAAGGAAGAGGAGCGACTCCATCGGTTGGATCCTAGGAGAGCTCTGAGCTTTTACAATTCTAGGATGTCCAGGGTCAGAGTGGACGATCAACTCTTTGTAGGATATGCTGGACACCGATTAGGCCAGGCTGTTACCAAACAGACCTTGTCCAAGTGGATTATCCTCACCATTATGGAGTGTTACCGATTGGCGGGTAAGGACCGTCCTGAAGGGTTGCAAGCTCATTGCACTAGGGGCGTGGCTACTTCCACCACCCTCCAGTGGGGTGTTCCTATTAGGAATATTTGTGAGGCCGCTACTTGGGCTTCGCTTCACACATTTGTTAAGCATTATTCCCTGGATACCACCCATGGTCAGGATATGGCCTTTGATAAGGCCGTTCTTTATTCTGCAATCTGATTGGGTACTCTAACTTCTTTTCCCTCCTCCATTTACTGGTACTGTTTTGGGAGTCTGTCAAAGATGTAGAATACGTTGGAGGACACAATCCATTCGAAGAACAAGTTACTTACCAACTGGTAACGTTCATTCGACTGGATGTTCATCCAACGTATTTCACATAGCCCTCCCAGCCTGCCCCTCTGGAGGATTTCCTATGCGATTGCTGCTTACGTTTCCGCAAGGCTATGTGCAGTCAAGCAGGCATGAGACTGGTGCCACATGTTCTGAGGGAAAAAACTTAAACTGAGGCTACGGGCGCAATGCGTCCTATTTATAGCATCTGGTGACTTCGCTCTCGACCGAGGCCTTAGAAGGACATCAACCCGACGCCATCGACACAGGACGCCCTCAGCTGAAAAAGTTTCCGAAGTGCACAGCTGTGGACATTACGTGTCAAAGATGTGGAATACGTTGGAGGAACATCCAGTCGAAAGAATGTTACCAGTTGGTAAGTAACTTGTTCATCTCAGTTTTCTTAAAGTTCTGCGCCCTTTGCATATGGTTGGTCTTTGTACAAAAATATCTTGACTGATAAATATCACTTTTATTCCAGAGTTAACAAGTCTTATTGTTCGTTGGTTTGCATGGATTGGAATCTGAGACCTTCGAAAACATATCTCACCATTCACGCAAACACTGCAATACAAAATATCCTTGCTTGCAGGATCAAACACTTGCATACCTGGTTTATGATTGCTTAGAAATCCTGGTTGCTTCGAAGCAAGTTCCTGCAGCGCAGATCTTCCGGCCTTTTGGTCTTTGCTTCAGGGATCCAGCTCCTGTCCCTCAGGCACTCCTGGGTCAGCTTCTGTCCCCAGGAGAACGAGCACCTCAAGCAATAGAAAAAGGGGCAGCCTTCCAGCATGGCTTCCCTTTCACACCTCTTTTGGTTCCAGAGAATCCCTGCTCCCGGGCCACTCTTCCCGGAACCATAAGTGTGCTGCACACGAACAGCCCTTGCTGTTCTGCTTGGCCTCTGTGCTGCTGCTGCAATTTCACTACCACTGCTCCTGTCACCTGTTACGCTCACCTGGCTCCCACAGGGGCGTCGATCTGAACTGGACAGCTGCGGCCTCCACCAATGTGACGTGTAGTGCCGAGATGACGGACTGGACTGGCCCACCTAGCTTCGTTTGCTTGGCCCGTAGGAATATTCTTCTGCAAATGGAGAAAGGGAATTAACCACCCGTGGAGTTGAGCGTTAACCCTCCCCCACTCCCGCTGTTCTCCCCACTGATTACCTTTGATGTCCCCTCTTATAGTCTCACCTGATGGTTTGGAAAGATGAGCTCTCCATCCTGCATTGAGTGCAGGGGCGCGTTGATGACCAGTTGCTTCACTGGCTCGAAGGAATTGGTGAGTTCCAGAACAATATTGACTGAGATTCCCGGCAATACGCCGTAAGTATGTAGTTCGTAAGAGTTCAAATGTCTGACTTTCACTCTTGTCCAATTCCTTGCAGGTTGCAGCTTGACCCTAGCGAAGAGTACCTCGTGGCAACTGGTAATATTCAGGTAAGGATTTGTATTATACAACACAGTTTGATAAAATAATGTCAATATGTAACCTGTTGCTTTCTCCCTTATTCAGGCGCTGAGAGAAAATATGAAGTCTCGGGGAATAATGCCTCTGGCGGTAAAATCAGGTAAGTCTATTGTGGTGAGGAGGTTTCCCCTTGTTTGTCCCTTTGTTTCACCTTGCTGTCCTTTTGTTTCCCCTTAGGGGCCGGGGTTCGGCGAAGATGCAGTGGAAGCTGCGCCGACCCGTGAAGAGGAATAGTACCCCCAGTGGTAAAATCAGGTAAGTCTATGGGGGGGTAACTAATATTGCCTCTGTGTAGTCCCTTGGCTCACCTTGCTGTTCTTGTCTTCCCCTTAGGTGCCGTAGTGCGGCGGGAGCATGCAGACGGATGCGGTGGAATGTCAAGATGCTGCGAAGGCCGGTGAGTTCAGTGCAGCACTGCTGCAGGCGAGGCGACGCGCATAAAATAACTTCTTTCTTCCAGCTCGAAGGCGCGATGGATTGGGAATTCAGGTAAGGATCAAAGGTATTGCTCTTGTTCTAACCTTTTCTCCTTCTCTCCCCTTTTTCTAGGAGCTCCAGACTTGAGGCGGGGCGTGGCAGAAGACTGGATGCAGACTTGCAGACACCGCGAGAGTTAAGCTGCTGGATGCAGAATAACGAGAAGCGTGTGCTGCTCTTTGGGCGTGGTTTAAATAGCCTCCAAAGTAGTCCCAGGTAAGTATTCCTCCCCAGCCCCACCCGAGTAAAAAAATAGTCCCTTAGGTAAAGTAGTCCCTTCCAAGCCTCCTTTGGCCTGGAGCTCTTGCAGCATGGTCTGCATCAGGTGAGTTTGCAGCATGGTCTGCATCAGGTAGGTTTTAATCTATGAGCCTGGCACCTATGGCACCAGGACTGACTCTCCATATGAGCCTGGCGCCATAGGCGCCAGGACTGCACCCAAATAGCTCCTAGCAGGGGTTGTTGGGTTTCTTAATATAACTTGATGCCTGCTTCCGGGGTTGCTGGACTTGGTCTGGGTCCACGGGGGTAGGCATCATGACATCACCACCTCCTCTCTGTCTCATTTGGTGAGGCTTTTTATAAACCCTTTAACAGGCTGCATGTGCGAATTCACAATTAGCCCTGCCTGACCATCATTAATGGGACATGCCTGACCTCTACTGCTCTCAGCAGGCCTCTTCCTCGTCACAGTACCTAAGTGGTGAAAGCACCTAGTCTTCATTAATCCCAGTTGCCTCTTTCTCATCTCAGTACTTTTTGTAGTCCTGTATGAGTAAGTCAGGGTGGTTGATTTATAATACCCCATGAAGAC